>NW_027315723.1:7637973-7652973 GCF_026437365.1 Eucyclogobius newberryi
ACAATTACACAGTGCTCCTTTAAAACAAAGAATGTGATATGAAACTATATTTCCAACGTTTTATAGTTGATTAGATTTGCAGATGAGAACAGTAAGCAGAAGGCGGCTGCACCACGCCCGTTTGTCAGCTCACACCTCATCTCTGCTGCAGCCAATCAAACTGTAAGATGAGAATCCCCGAGCAACTGCAGAAGAGTTATGATCAAACAGAGCATAGGCCAAAATCATAAACGTCCTCCCTCCACGTCTTTATGCAACACGAGTTTAGGATTTAGATAAGAACTTTAAAAAGCACCAGAATAAAGCTGTGTTTTGATTGAAGACAGTGTCAGTGATCCAAGTCCAAACGTAACACTAGTAATATGCTGATAAAATGTGATAAAATGAGCTGTAAAAACATGAGTACGTTGAAGTCTGAGTGCGACGGCTCAACATTAAAAGGTCGACCTTAAATACATTTGATGACCTATTTTATAATTGATTTATAAATGATTAACAGATGAACAAAAACAATTGAATGTGAAAACAGATGACAATATTCATTCCAAGGGTCCGAACCGTGAGTGAAGAACATGTTTCTGAATGAACTTCTCTCACTCTGATGTTGGAACATGACAGAGAAACCGCTGTCTGGGACAATCACAGCCACTTGCCTCCACATGACTCTGAAAAAAGTCGAAAGAATAAAGTCTGGCGGTAATGCAACACTTGGATGCCAACCGCAATAAAACAACAACAACAACAACAACAACAACAACAACAACAACAACAACAACAACAACAACAACAACAACAACAACATGGTTCTAAAGTCTGTACCTGGCAGTTGCTTCCAAAAGATTTTAAAAAATGTTCAGTCCGTTTCATAACTTCCCTCCATTTGGTTTTCCTCACAAACGGCAGCTTTTAATAGCTTTTATATAGTTTTTATTTCATTTATTTATTTATTTAAGGATGGCCCAATGAGATGACCCAGGGGTCCCAGAGCACAAAGATGGTATCTGGATTAGAAGTTCAGGTTCTTTGTAGCCATTTTAGTAAATTTAAACTTATTCAAAAATATAAACTTTTGATGTGTTTTGTTAACATGAACAATAAATGCTTTACATTTACTCCATGCCCTAATGATAACAACATCTACATGGGCATGTAAAGTGTAAAACTATTTAAAAAACAAACAAACAACAAAAGCAGCTATTTACTCTACCATGACTTTCCATAAAAAAATAAATTGTGAACAGGCTAAATATAAGTCCATATTTGGTAAAGAAGTGAGCAGTTTGTGCCAGTCTAATCTCTGGCCTCACATGTGCCACGCCCTGATCCTCAGTTACACTCCGGCCATACAGTACATTTACTGTACGCTAATGCAATAATGCAATCACCAAATGTCTTATTATAACATCTCAAGCCTTTGCTTCCCACTAATTACGATGAATAACAATGAGGAAAACGTATATACAAAATATATAAAAGACAAAAATACATTAAAATGATAAAGAATCACTCTTTCTTATTATGATTCCGATGATCTACTAAATTCCAAACAGCGTTATACATGAGCCGGTTTAATCTTTCTTGTGCACATCTCAGCAGGGCTCTGGCACCTGGAGCAGGGCCGCTGTGAGGTCCAGCTGCAGAGGGCCACGAGGGGTCAGGGGGCCAGCGGTGAGGGGGGCAGAAATGTGACCCCAACCCCTGCACTCATGGAGATCAGAAACCATGGCAACAGGCTGCACTCTGTTGTTTAATGCCGTAAGTCCCAAGTGAAGACATAATACTTATCAGTTAATCAATGCCAACTTGAAAAAGGCTTTGCCTGTTTTCAGTCAGGTTGAAGCAGCCGTGAGCAGAAGTGACTTCTTTGATAGAAATGCTGAAACAGTGGGAGACTTTCATCTAAGAGCAGTTTTTGACTTAAAATATAATTACTTGTTATACTACCGTATGAGATACATGTATTTGCATTTCTATATATGACAGTTATTACAATTTTAGGATACATGTGTGTCAAAGTCTTCACCTTTATGATTTCTCTTTATTGAAATTACTTATGGTAGAAGGTTAAAACTATTCAATACAAAATCATGTCACTGCAACTAAAGTTAAACCAGTTAATTAACATGTGACTAAAACTTTCAAGATGTCTCAGAAATGTTCTTAATCATTCAAATGGGATAATTCTGTAAACGTTAACCTGATTATCTCAAATGTGTTTGTCACATTGCAATTCAAATGATTATCCATTTGACTCTTTGTTGCTCCACGAGGGACATTACTTAATTACTTAGACTCAGTAGATCAACAACGAAACCTTAAAGAAATCCTTGGGCTCCAAAAAATATAATGTAGTGAAATATTGAATTTGAATATTCATAAAAATTTTATCACCACTTTATCATTGCTTCATGTTGATCCAAATCCATAGGTTGTTATTAAGGTTAATTAACGTGTAGTAAATAAATGTTGGTACCACTTAACATATTCGACACAACATATTAAAATGCAATAATAATATTTCATTTTTGAGTGAACATTATACAACTTTAAATGATATAATAAAAATTTATATCAAATTGGGTCTATTGAAGCACCAAACCAACCCGCAGCCACAGCCACAGTAACAAGTCTTCACTTTGCACTCACTTGGGTAGAGCTCCATAGGGTTGGCTTCATGTGTAGTATTATTATCATGATGGTCGGAGTCGTGCCCATGTCCTTTTCCGTCGTCATAAACCACAAACACGCCAAACAAGATGATGGTGACTATCTCTAGCACCAGGGCCAGGATGGGGAACTTCAGCCTCATGTTGGTGGCGTACGCTGGCATCCTCACAGTCCAAAAAGTGCCTTATAAACTTCAACCAAGTCTCCTCTGCTGCTCCTGTGTGTGACTGCAGAATGAGCGCTCTGTTTTAAACTGAGGGGGGTTCCACAGCAGCCAATCACATGGCAGGAGAGGGACCCGGGCTCCACACGGCCCCGCCCACATTGAGACTTGGGACTGTGCGTTTGGGGATGGGTTTCCTCAGTAGGACTCATCTTAATGATAGTTTAAGCTAATGAAGTCTGTTTCCTGTGTATCTGTCACTGTCAGAGCTGTTTTAAAGGTGCACTATGGAACCTTTCTGGTGAAAGGTCTGGTACTTGTCTCCATGGAGATGTTATTGCTTTCCTTTGAATGTTCCACAGTATGGCATTTATTCAATCATGGATGTGTTATTGCACCAAGGACACTTTGAAAACACTTACTGTGAGTTAACTGTGAGTTAACTCGTCTTCTTCCTCTTTGGTGTTTTATGGCGGTTGGTTGTGTTACATTACAATCAGACTTTATTCTTTAGACTTTATTCCAGAGCTGACTCTTTATCAGCTCTCCACAGATCTGACCTGGAACATGGCCTGGTGACATCACCTGCTTGTCTCCATGGTGATAAGTTAATGCTATACTAGTAAAAAAAAAATCTATTTGTTTACCATGAACCATTCATGGAGAAATGAAGGATTACAGCGACGTGTTTCTGAGACTCAATTCCATATAGTGGAATATTCTTGGCAAGACAATAACATCATGGAAGCATGTGGCAGGTGGCAGTCCTACCACCACAAACGTTTGAAAAATTCCCTTTAAACAACAATCAGGCATTTTGTGTTTGGTAAACATACTATGTCTCGTCAAAACTTTACATAACAGACGCAGTCAATTGTTGCCAAAAAAGGCAACTGGAGGTGAATGTGAATAAAACTTAGATTAGATTTAGGCCTTTACAAAACATGGGGAATCTGCGTTTCAGTTTTATGCAGCTAAAATCTGGAACAGTCTTCCTGAAGATGTGAGACAGGCTTCTACTCTGACAATGTTCAAATCTAAGCTAAAAACAGTTTTGTTTAGCTGCGCATATGACTGAAAGGATTTTTTCTTTGCACTCTTCTCTTTTGTTTGTGATTTTATTAGTTTAGACAATCAGTTGGATTGATAATTTTTTATTTAGTTAATTTTATTGTATTTCTGTTTCTGTAATTTCTTTGTGATTTGAATGCATTTTTCCTGCTGTGAAGCACTTTGAATTGCCTTGTGTATGAAATGTGCTCTACAAATAAACTTGCCTTGCCTTGCCTTGCCTTTAATTTGATGTGTTCGGTATACCTCTGACATATTATGGAACATAATTGTATTACGTTACGTTGTTTGTTGTTGTTGTTGTTGTTGTTGTTATTATTATATGTTTTCATATGAAAATAAGGCATTTGGGGTGTAAACACGCCCTAAATTGCCATTATTGGGACCTGGGACATACATTTATTAAAGTTAGAGCCAGGAAATATTTGGTTCCATATTAGGGGTTGATCGTCATCTTATATAGTTTTAGAATATTACTGATTAACAACTCAAAACCGTATATTATTGTAGTGTCTCAGCTTGTCAATCTCCTTTCAGCCATGTACATATTTAAAATACAGCTGAACAGAAGCTTATTACACAGGAGCATTGCACATTGCAACACCCAACATTACTTAATTTATGGCTTAAATCAGTTAGAATAAAAATTGATGCTTTTTAACCTATTGAATATACATTCCACAGAACAGGTGTTAAGAGCTACATGTAGCTCTAACATCACAGGCTTTATGGCTCATTTAAACCATAATGCAATCATCATTCACTGGCGGACGCGTAAACTCCATCTAAGGCTAAATACCGGCACGAGAACTTCAGAGAGTTCAAGAGGACGTGAAACCATTAAGAGGTAAACGGTGGGGTCCGCGCAGTGCTGCCCGGGGGATTCAACTCGGCGGTTTCACCCTTCATGGTAAATGAAGAGTGAACCTGCACATGCTTAGTTTGCACACATTCCCTAGACGCGTTCTTACAATTTCAGCTTGAAAATTGCTTTTACCACAAGGCACACATCTGCTTTTGCATATGAGGCAAACATTACAAGTTTCTTCCTCTTGTTCCCAGCAGAGGGTGCAGACAAAGTATACAAAAGAAATATGTCTGCTTTGGTAAACAGTAGCTGAGCGCTTTGGCTTCTTCTCTAATCGTCTTCTCAGTTTACCTTCTCAGTTTACCTTCTCACTCTGCGTTGACACATTCTGCACATTGTCCTTCTAAGTTTAGCACGACCTCAGCTAACAGCTAATGGCTAACTCCACATGTACAGTGACATGCAGCTCATGTGTTTGCTTTGCCTCGCTGTGACATGCTGGACATGCCTGCGCCCTCTTTTCCATTGGCAGGGGCCCAACAGGAGGCCTCGTTTGGCCCTCAGGTTCAGATGTGATGAGGGCCCCACAGTGTGCAGGACTTCACTGGGGCCAGGCTTTGTGAATGGGAGAAGTTTTGTTTGTGTTGGAACAGCAGCGGCTCAAACCACTGCCAAATGTTGAGAGAAGAAACCGTGAGGCTAATCAGCTTGAAACCAAACTGTGGATATTACTAAATATTTTAGCTTCGTATTGTTTAGCTTTAGATTCTAATTGTCGTTTGACCAGTGCTGAATGGTCTCGCGTTGCCTTGAATCAGAATCACTATCAGAAACGGTTTATTGCCATTGTCAATGAACAGAATTCACAAACATAGGCACTTGCTTTGGTGATTTGGTGCAACATAAAACAATGAACAATGATAAAATAACTTACCAGATTTTTTTTGACAAAAAGTTTCACCTTTATCATAATTTTGGCCGGGGTGCGACTTATACTTATACTCCGGAGCAACTTATATGATTTTGTATTTGTTATTTTTACACTTGCAACCGCATTTCATACTCCAGTGCAACTTTTCTTCTCTATTATGCATTTGGCTGGTGCGACTTATACTCAGGTGCGACTTATAGTCCAGAAAATACAGCATATGAGTCAAACAGAAAAACTGTCAAAGTTACTATAGAATAAAAAAATAAAAATAGACTTACTATGTACACAAATTTACAGTTTTTATTTATATGTATTTACAGATGTAGTGCAAAAAGTGAACAGTGCAGTGAGTGATTAAATTATGGTTTAAGTGACAGTGTTTAAGAAGTGTTCATGAGTCCAATGGCAGAGGGAAAGAAACTATTTTAATGGCGGGAGGTTCTGGTCTGGATGGACCGCAGCCTCCTGCCTGAGGGGAGTGGCCTCCTGCCTGAGGGGAGTGGCCTCCTGCCTGAGGGGAGTGGCTCAAATAATCCGTATCCAGGGTGAGAAGGGTCGGCTGTGATCCGACCTGCTCGTCTCAGAGCCCTGGAGACGTACAGCTCCTGCAGAGATGGAAGTCTGCAGCCGATCACCTTCTCAGCAGAGCGCACCATGCGCTGTAGTCTCTGTTTGTCCCTGGCTGTGGCTCCAGCGTACCACACGGTGATGAAAGAGGTGATGATAGACTCAATGAAGGCCACCATCATCTCTGCAGGCAGCTTGAATTTCCTCAGCTGCCGCAGGAAGTACATCCTCTGCTGGGCCTTCTTGATGAGGGAGCTGATGGTGAGCTCCCACTTTCGCTGGGCTGGGTGAAGGTGGTGCCAAGAAAGCGGAAGGAGTCTACGGTGGTGATGGGGGTGTCTGTCAGGGTGAGGGGGGTCGGTGACTTTTCTGAAGTCCACAATCATCTCCACTGTCTTCTGGGCGTTGACCTCCAGGTTGTCCGCTGCACCAGGACTCTAGGCAGACTCATCCTAGATGAGGTGGTGTCGTGACATAGGAGTCGTCTGCAAACTTGGGGAAATTTCAGTGTTACAACGCACAAGTAGGTACAGAAGTGAGAGAAGAGATAACTTATAGATCCACTTACCTCTGTATCTTTGCATCTCTGGTGGGTAACGTGGGTGTGGACAGTGTCTCATATGAGCAGCATCCATCCATGACAAAAACACACAGCTAGAAAATACCACTCCAGCTTTCTCAGATATCTTGAAGTCCGGTCATATATGTAGATAAGTCATAAGTTATTTTAAGTTCGGGAGCAGACCACGCCCCTTCCTGCGGCTACACTATTTAAGCATCCAGATAACATACACCTGTGTTCATGACGTCATGCCCCTCCCTCCCTCCCGCCCTCTTTTTAATTGTTCTAATGATTCTAATTCATCTCCCAGATGGGGGTATCGAGGCCTTCAGCCCTGATCGCCAGAAGCCCCAAAACGGCATCAATTTCTGTACATTTGTGTTGTTCATGTTTCTCGCCTGCCAATAAACACTTTGCATCGTAGCTGGGGCCGTGGTCCTTGCTAGTGAAGCTCTCACTCTATCCTCTTCCTGGTCTTGAGTAGAGATGAGTAATATATAGGTGCTAATACCGGATCATTATTTTTTAAATAGACTTTTCTACTATTTTGATGTGACCAACGAAGCTAATGTTCATACAATCATCTTAAAAGCACTTCAAATTATATTATATCTGAGATTACACATTATTTCAATTTGCTGGCCTTGCAATGGATTTTACCATATTAAATATCAACACATTGATTGACCACATTTGAGGCCCCTTATGTTCCATAATAATTAGACGGTTAAAATGTCTCTTGTATATTTACCCTCATGAGTACAGTTGGGATTTGGAGGAATGCCTGTAAAATAAATACTATACATGTTATTCAAAGTACAGTCTGCAGTTAACAGGCTATTATCCTGTCCACTGTCATTTTGTTCAGCACAAAGTCTTTGCATGATGTATATACTTGATTACTTGTTACTATGTTTTTGGACACATGTTTTTTAACTAAATGTTTTTGTAGCTTCTGAAGCCTGTTCCTCGGAGCTGTTCCCAGGCCTGTCTCAGCCTCTCCACCGTGTGGAGCTGTCACTACTCTACAGTCCAGGAAAAATGAATAACAGGCCTAATCATTTAAATAAAAATTGTTTTATTTAGGTGTGTCAATTTGAATCTCCTAGATCCAAAACACATCTGGGGAAGTCTCTGTGGTCTTATTCCTGCTGCATGTAACAGTGCAGTATAATCATACTTGGAGCAGATGGGGCATTCTCCACCAGGGAAGAGACGGACAGAAAAATGTTAGACTTGTGCTTGTGTTTAGCACCAGCATATCAGCATTTATCACCAGCCTATCAGGGCTCAGCACCAGCCCATCAGGGCTCAGCACCAGCCCATCAGGGCTCAGCACCAGCCCATCAGGGCTCAGCACCAGCCCATCAGTGCTTAGGACCAGCCTATCCTATTTTTTCAGCAAAAAACCCCACAGGTAAAATAAAACATTCTAGATCCTCTCCACACAGTCAAGTGACAGAAGCCACGCATCCAAGTCATCCAAGCTTCTTCAATAGTTATTATCTTAGATTAAATCTTATTATTCAAACATCAAGGATAAGATCTCAAAATCGAATGGAACGTTCAGTATGTTGTTGAAAATGTTTGATCAGACCAAACCAGTCACAAGGCTTGGTGATGATTGAAAATCAAAGATTTGTAAGATCCTAATATTCAGCACTCGGCCCAATAGTGTGTGTGTTACTTAAGAGGCAGGGGATGGAGCGCTTGGGCTGATTTGTTTATCAGTGAAGTCTCCGCTGTACGGTAGCCTGTGAGGAACAAAGATAACGCCTAATGCTTTTCCTGGAATGTGGAGCTGAATGATTACAGCAATGCCACGATAAGACTTTTCTGTGTTTTTCTCCTCACCATATCCCGCTCAGGGTCCACTCTCTCGCTGAGCTCAGGCTAAATTTAGGATTGAGTCTCGACTGAGTAGGCCTACAGTATAGAGAGTATCAGGAGGACTCCAACAACTTCATATATGATGAGTAAATTGTGTAAATGTCATAGGGAAATTCAATACTGTTCCCTGTTTCTAAGAAATATCAAATTCAAAATCATTGTGTTGTTGAAAAAAGTTTTTCTTGCACGAAACCCCCCCAGAAAAACATACATTCTTACTGAGAGTAGGCTTGCCTGTCCACAGATCTGATCTGCTTGTCTCCAAAGAGAAGCATACCTTTAATGCTATAGTGGAACATTCCAGGTAATGAGTCCAGGCACGAGCAGGTGCCGGACCCGCCTTACACGGTCTTTCTCTGAGGCGCTGTTAAATGAAGAGATCGAGATGTGACTTCTCTGTCTCTGTGCACATTTGATCTAGATTACATTACTATTCTGGATACAGTAAATCATGTTTGTAATCTCCTCTGCGCAGTAAGACGTAGCAGGCCCATCTGTCCAGTGCTGTCTGTGTCACTGCAGAAGATCAGAGCCCAAAGCTCATGGTCCGTACGCTCTGGACATTCTTCCTGCTGCCCCTCCTCACATGTGCAGGTCAGACCCGGGCCAAGCGCTTCAGTACCCAGGATTTATGACCCGCTGCTCTGTGCAACTCAATCCCACTTCATTGCATGATCCCACAGGTTGTGTCTACACAGTCTTGGTCATTCAGAGTTTGATCATAGGTTGTGGTTTGTCCCCCATCACAGGCAGGACTGGTTTAAACGAGTAAGGACTCTGATTGGTGCCACTTTAATACTTTTAATAGCTTTAATAATGCATGAACAAAGACTCAATTCATAATACAAAGTTTATCCAGAATGATTCAGGCTTAGTGTTTAATTAACTTAATCTTAACTTCTAAATTAAGTAGTTACTAAGTCTGAATCACTCTTGTTCAGCAACCTAAAACATAATAATTCTCCGTTACTATGGCGAGCGCTTTCACTGACACACACACACTACAAATGATGGACAATAGCCTGAGTATTTACACATACTATACTGGTCGTACTATATGTTTATTTCACCGAGTTTATTAGCTGTTTTGGCGCTTTTATCTAGGGCCCGAACCTGCATTCCTCCAACCTCTGCCTCATAGATAACTATAGATAACCTCTGAATCCTGAAATTCCACTGAATTTTGACTCAGCGTTCACATTCAAAGTCATGAGTGGCTTATCTTCAGTCCATGGAGAGGTTGCACAGCTCCATGTGTCTCACGCCACATTCCAGGTCCTGTGCAGGGAAGGGGAGCTGATGTGAACCAGGCCCACACTGGGACAGACACAAGCCAGCAGCTCTCTCCACATCCATCACAGCCATAAAGCACGGAGCAGGGGAGGCAAAGGCATCACGGACATCACACGCAACCCATGAAATGTGAGTGCTGCAGGGATATGACTACTACAGAACAGAGTGGAGGAATCCCACTGACAGTTACGATGCTGTTAGAACCAGGCTTATAGTGAAGGAGCAGACTTTTTTTTAAACTTTATTTATTGCTGTGGTTGTTTTGTGTTTCAAATTGTAAAATAGTTTGGAATATAGAGTTAAGACAAGAGACTTTAGGTGGATAAAAAAGCTGTAGATTTAGAGAAAATGGCCTCTGTGGGTGCAAGTTGACCCAATAAATAACATAACATCTGTACGTGTAGATTTTGTTCATTTCAATTAAAAAACGTTTACGTTGCGAGAGCAAACTGAACATGGAGTACTGTAGGTCCAGACCAGATATTAACATTTTCTATTCATATTTTACTTTATTAGTACAATTTTTCCTTACACAACTCCCCTTGATACGGTGTACATACTGGTAACATTATATCATTGTATATGTAAATCACAAAATGTTGATTTTACCAGCTAAAAGATAGAAAATCAATCATTTGTCAATAAAGACAAGCAGATGAACCAACTTTCACAGGAATTAAGCAGATGCATTACTGTCCCAGAGCATCAACCGTCCTTAGACAATCATTCTTGGCCCATGGAGTGAAAGCAGTAGAAACATTTAGTGAGATGTTCAGAACCGCTAAACCAGCCGTCATTTTATGTGTTTGTTATATTGCACTGGTCCTCACAATTTATTCTGATTGCAAATGCAAAAATGCAAATATTAAAATAAGATAAGATAAGATAAGATATTCCTTTATTGTCCCACATGGGGAAATTTCATTGGTGCAACGCAGGTAGATACAGAGGTAGATACAGAAGAACAGATCACTTATAGGAAGTCTGAAAAACACTTTCAGTAGAAGATCTCCTATAAATAAATAAAAACTCCCATAGACAAATAAATACATAAATACCATTGCATGTGATCCCGACAGTAATTGCACATGAATATGTGTCACGACAGCACATAGATTGCACATGAATTTCACAGTAATTGCACATGAATTGCACATGAATTTCACAGTAATTGCACATGAATTGCACATGAATTCCAACAGCAATTGCACATATGACAGAATTGCACATCAGTATTAGGTTAGGTCAGTATTGCGCCGGGATAACGTGACGATCTCCGGGTAAGACGACTGTTCTCCGCAGTTTCATGAGTTCCTCCTTTGTGGAAACGCGGTACGGCACCGGCCGGGGGGCGGGGCCAGAGCCGGGGGGCGGGGCCGGGGGGCGGGGCCGGGGGGCTCAGAGCCAAAACACATCGCAACGACACGACGAAAACACTCAATCCAGCCGAATAAAGTCAAAACAAGTTAATTTAAAGCGATTCCAGTGCGTGTCCCGATCGTTCGTGAAGTTCCTCTTTCATATAAACGTGTATATAAACGTGTACCGACGACACGCCGTACTTTAGCGCGGCCGGAGGGCGCGGGGGGGGCTGGTGGGCTCGCTCGGAGCTAGCTCACGTCACAACAACACAACGAACGCAACGAAAAATGCTCAAATCCAGCCGAAAGAAGTCAAAAACAGTTGAATTAAAAAACTATTCCAGCGCGTGTCCCTATCGTACAGTAAAATAGAAAAAATATACTAACTATATTTACAAAATATAGGAGATAAAGCACAATAAGTGTGAGAAAGAAGAGAGAGCGTTTACACCGGGCTGCCAGCTGTACCAGCGCCTTATGACGTATCATAATAAATAATGTAGAGCTTGTCTAAAATAAAACAACCCTATGCAAAAATATGTGACGGCAAATAAAATTCACTATAAACGACGCCTACCTATTGTAAGCGTATATACCCTATCCCTGTGGTAACTTTTCTGACACCTCCTGCTTAAAACCCAAAAAGTCAGAAGGATCGTGAGGCCCCGCTTTCACGGTCTGTATTCATACTGAAAATCAAGATCAAGCAAGGTTTTGCCCTTCTGCTCCACGGGAGGTTTCTGTCCTCCCTGAGCTCGCCTTAGGACACCTGCGTTACTGTTTGACAGGTGTACCGCCCCAGTCAAACTCCCCAGGAATGAACCAGGACTAATTCAATTCAAAAACACTTATTTTAGGTATTTCTCCAAGGGATCAATTGATTCATAACACAAGATTGAAGCAGGACCGACAGGCTGTACACTACAAATTTAATAAATCTATCCAAGATTTATTAAATTAAATCCTGATAAGAAAAATTCCCTTACTGCACATTTTTGCCCCAGTAATACAGAGAATATCCCAAAGAGTACACAAAGGGAGATAAGAAATGGTTGTGTGCAATGGAAATGGTAAAAAATAAATAAAATAAAACATCAACCATTAAATGCATTAATGCTTTGGGAAAAGGGAGTCCTGGTTTTCTTTCACGTCTCCTTGAATACAATAGTTTTTATATGATGTAATTTCATGATTAGAATATTACATTTATCTTACAGTATGTTCCTCTGTTATGTTCCTCCAGCTCTCACACCTCAGTGTCCCTAATTTACAGCAACTAATCAACAGCTATGCAGAGGATGCATGAGAGAAGGTCAGAGGGAGCAGAGGATGCAGAAGAGAAGGTCAGAGGGAGCAGAGGATGCATAAGAGAAGGTCAGAGGGAGCAGAGGATGCATAAGAGAGGGTCAGAGGGAGCAGAGGACGCATAAGAGAGGGTCAGAGGGAGCAAAGGATGCAGAAGAGAAGGTCAGAGGGAGCAGAGGATGCATAAGAGAAGGTCAGAGGGAGCAGAGGATGCATAAGAGAGAGTCAGAGGGAGCAGAGGATGCAGAAGAGAAGGTCAGAGGGAGCAGAGGATGCATAAGAAAGAGTCAGAGGGAGCAGAGGATGCATAAGAGAAGGTCAGAGGGAGCAGAGGATGCATAAGAAAGAGTCAGAGGGAGCAGAAGATGCATAAGAGAAGGTCAGAGGGAGCAGAGGATGCATGAGAGAAGGTCAGAGGGAGGAGAGGATGTATAAGAGAGGATCAGAGGGAGCAGAGGATGCATAAGAGAAGGTCAGAGGGAGCAGATGATGCATAAGAGAAGGTCAGAGGGAGCAGAGGACGCATAAGAGAAGGTCGAAGGAAGTAGAGGATGCATAAGAGAAGGTCAGAGGGAGCAGAGGATGCATAAGAGAGGGTCAGAGGGAGCAGAGGATGCATAAGAGAAGGTCAGAGGGAGCAAAGGATGCATAAGAGAGGGTCAGAGGGAGCAGAGGATTCAGAAGAGAAGGTCAGGGGGAGCAGAGGATGCATAAGAGAAGGTCAGAGGGAGCAGAGGATGCAGAAGAGAGGGTCAGAGGGAGCAGAGGATGCATGAGGGAGGGTCAGAGGGAGCAGAGGATGCATAAGAGAGGGTCAGAGGGAGCAGAGGATGCATAAGAGAAGGTCAGAGGGAGCAGAGGATGCATAAGAGAAGGTCACAGGGAGCAGAGGATGCATAAGAGAAGGTCAGGGGGAGCAGAGGATGCATAAGAGAAGGTCAGAGGGAGCAGAGGATGCAGAAGAGAGGGTCAGAGGGAGCAGAGGATGCATAAGGGAGGGTCAGAGGGAGCAGAGGATGCATAAGAGAAGGTCAGAGGGAGCAGAGGATGCATAAGAGAAGGTCAGAGGGAGCAGAGGATGCATAAGAGAAGATCAGAGCAGAAGGGGGAGCATTAGATCTTCAATATCTTCCAGTGACGGAGACTTGCCTCCATCTGTTGCACAGGCACATTCTTCTGCTTGATGCACATTCTTGGCTCCTCTCTCCTCGACATAAACTACCAATTTGAACATGACAGTTGAGAATCGTCCAAGGGCGTTTCTTCATTTCACTTTCGGCTTTAGTGATCAAATACAGCATATCGGCCTCTCCCTGGCCACGATGGTTCTGCAGAATACAAGTGCAGCTGTGGATAAAGAAGAAGCCATGACGAATATGGAATGAAGGAAGAAGGCACAAAACTGTGAAGCGGCTTTGAGCGCCTGAAAAAGTACTATATTATCATTATTGTATTATTTATTCATTTGTTATTATTGAATTTCATTAATGAACACATATTTGCTTTAATGAATCCACAACAGCTTTCCTTCCTGCTGCTGTCAGACTGTATAACAAACACTGCTAGCCCTGAACACGTGCAATACTGACTTAACCATGTGCAATACGTCATATTCATGTGCAATACTGACTTAACCATGTGCAATACCGTCATATTCATGTGCAATACTGACTTAACCATGTGCAATACCGTCATATTCATGTGCAATACTGACTTAATCATGTGCAATACCGTCATATTCATGTGCAATACTGACTTAACCATGTCCAATACCATCATATTCATGTGCAATACTGACTTAACCATGTGCAATACCGTCATATTCATGTGCAATACTGACTTAACCATGTGCAATACCGTCATATTCATGTGCAATTACTGTTGTACTCACAAGCAATTAAGGCCATATTCATGTGCCTACAACTGATCTAAATAAGAGTGTTTACTTACAATTAGTATTAGTATTATTTAGTCTTATGCTAGCTATTTTCACTTTACTTTATTTTATTATTATTTACTTTTCTCCATTCCCTATTAAGATATGAGAGGAGTTGCATAGTTTTATAAGAGTTCTTCTAATAAGAGTGTTTTTTTGAAACTTCCCATAAGTTATCTGTCCTTTTCCTCTGTATCTACTGCGTTGCAACACTGAAATTTCCCCATGTGTGGACAATAAAGGAATATCTTATCTTATCCCCACCACTGTTACATCGCAGTCTATTGAATGTCACCAAAACAAGTTGGAGCTCCAACCACAGCATTCCAGCTCCCGCACATGTCCAGCCTCTGTCTCTGCTTCAGACCCTCGTGGTGCTCCTCCTGAGGGTGCAAGTGAGCGGACTAGGCCTTGTGCTCCTCCTGAGGGTGCAAGTGAGCGGACTA
>NW_027315723.1:7657973-7772973 GCF_026437365.1 Eucyclogobius newberryi
AAAGTCTCCACTAAAGCTTTCAAACTTGGTTCTAATCAAAAATCAAGCGGTTCATGACATATCTGTTTTTGCATTTTCACATTTAAATGAAAATATAAAAAACAATAAAAAATGAAACTGGTGTTTACCCTTTGAAAGTATAAATCATATTTTGAGCAACTTCAATGCCCATTAGAGTGTAAAGAAGTGTGTAACCTCTCATCATAGTGCATATGTGTTATGAGGGTAAGCTTTTCCCTTTCTAGTCTATAATTACCCTGAGGGTTCCGCTTGGGCCTCATAATTGGCCCCAGACCCCTCTCCTCCTGGAGCTGAGGAGGGAAGCCTTTCCCATGTCCACCAATGTGTTAGCCATTAGCTGCTGTCAGACACATACAGGCCCACATCTATACGCTTCACTCAGGAATGATCCAGGGGTCAGGGGAGGGCCATGGATCCTTACCCCACAGAAGAGAGCCATTCCTGGGCAACATCACACGAGAGGAGTGGGTACGGCTCCATGTCTGTTAGGCAACTGTAAGACGGGTCATGCAACATCTGTGTTTCAACAACTTTGGTAGATAAGTCTAATAAATAGTGGTTTAATCCATAAACTGCATGAGGCAGATTTTTTAATAGAACCACAAGGCAAATCAAATCAAATCAAATCAATTTATTTTTGTAAGGCCCAAAATCACAACAACAGTTGCCTCTGAGGGCCACAGGGAGAAATGAATCAACAATGTCTGTGGTGGCGATTGAGTCAGACAATGTCTGTGGTGGCGAGGGACGATGTCCCAGGGTCCTCTGTCCTTAGACTCTCCTTCTCGGCCAGGAAAAACTACTAAAAAAACCTCTTTGGGAAAAAAGCGTAGAAACCTGGAGGAGTTCCAGTGAAGGAGAGATCCGACTCTCACAGACGGACAGACGGACACGTGGAGACTGGAGCTGGACCCACTCTTCAGGCAGAAGAGGGACCGTCTGAGTCGAGCTGGACCCACTCTTCAGGCAGATGAGGGACCGTCTGAGTCGAGCTGGACCCACTCTTCAGGCAGATGAGGGACCGTCTGAGGCGAACTGGACCCACTCTTCTGGCAGATGAGGGACCGTCGGAGGCGAGCTGGGCCCACTCTTCAGGCAGATGAGGGACCGTCGGGGGCGAGCTGGACCCACTCCTCAGGCAGATGAGGGACCGTCCACACAGGGCAGGGACCACTTCACCAGGGGAGGGGCATCTGGGTCCACAGGTCCTCAGGAGTGAGAGAAAGAAAAGAAGGCGGTGAACAGTTTGCAAGTGGAATCAAAAAATAAATATTGTTTGATAGCATAAGTAGTCAGAAGAAGAAGAGGATAGTGCTCAAGCTGCCATACTTCCCCCAGCATAGTTACTCCTAGGGCAGCATAGCTAAAGCTGTGGGTTTATGTTTCTGTTCCTAACTAGTCTGACCATAAGCGATTTCGAAGAGGAACGTTTTAAGCCTGGACTTAAATGAAGAGACTGTGTCAGCATATTTAACATGGGTCGGGGGCTGATTCCATAACACAGGAGCTTGGTAGCTAAACGCTCTACCTCCTACTGTACTTTTAGAGACCCTTGGGACCACCAGAAGGCCGGCATTCTGAGAGCGAAGAGCTCTGTTTGGATGATATGGTTCTATAGCATCTTTGAGGTAGGATGGGGCCATGTCATTTATGGCTTTGTAGGTCAAGAGTAGAATTTTGAATTTGATTTTAGACTCGACGGGGAGCCAGTGAAGAGACTTCAGCACCGGCGTAATGTGCTCTCTTCTTTTTGTTCCTGTTAGTAATCTTGCTGCTGCATTTTGAACCAGTTGAAAGCTTTTTATGGAGCTTTTAGGACACGCTGCGAGCAGGGAGTTACAGTAGTCTAATCTAGTCGTTACAAATGCATGGATAAGTTTTTCGGCATCACTTTTAGGCAGGATTCTTCTGATTTTGGCTATGTTGCGCAAATGGAAATAGGCTGTTTTACAAGCTTGATTTATATGAGCTTTAAATGAGAGCTCCTGGTCAAATAAGACTCCAAGGATCCAAATCGACAGGATAATTAATTCATTTTTATTTGGTCAAATTATACTCTGCGTTAGACTAATCCCTCAATGTCTCTGGGGTCAGCCTGTCAGGAGCAGCGAGTGTTGCAGTGCAGCTCCTGGGGACCATCTCCAGATCCTGGGTTAGTTTGGTCAGGACCTAAGCAGGAGGATTTGCCCATTGTTTATGCAAATTCATGCATTATCGTTCATTTGTAAATAAATATTGTACTAATAACCTTTAAACTTGGCTAACGAGGTGATGTGGTGGTCCCATACATACAGCATCCTTTATCCCTCCATATTATTTCTTCACTTGTTTAAAATATTCAACAATCTGCAACTCATATTTTTAAACTAAATTTAAAATGAAATAATAACACATTGACCATATATTTTTTGTAAAGTCTTTGTTGAGTTGATAATTAACCTGCTTGTCCTATTCATTTTTCCACTTTAACCCCAGTGGCCTTGTTAGTTGCTTTTCAGTTAATTGGGTTAGATTTTATTTTTAGTTGAAAAAACCTGCTCACATTTCCACAAAAACAAATGTCAAAATGAAATACAGTTGACATTTGCTGGAGCATAGTTATTATATCATAATTCAGATCCCAATGTTGAAAGCTCAATTGTAAAAAACTTGGGAGAGAGACCACAGGTATGCAACGAAATATTCCAATAGAAATGCCTAAGGTTTCATAATGTTCATGTTTCATAAGATGAGATTCTGCTCCCATAAAGTGAGAAGTAAACACTGGTAATTATTTCTCTGCGTCTCCACAATGTGCTTTGACTCACAGAAATGTTAATGAATATCTTTGGATGTGGAGGTCTGGAACACCCAGCGTGCATGTTTTAACTGCACACATTATAAGTCGCTATATATGCTTTAAATTAAATGGTTGTGATGTTATTTTGGTATGTGTCAGGCAGACAGAGGTTTAGAAGGTGGCTCATCCAGGACAGGGCCATCGGTCTCTTCAACCACCCACACTCACACATACATCACTGTGGCACCTGGTTTTCACAGCATTCTCTCATCCAAGTACTGACCAGGCCCAACTCCGCTTACATCATAGGTTGATTGTTTTACAAAATGATTTTGTGACGGTGCTAAAATGTTTTGCCTGTTTATTATATGTCAAATGTTTTATACAAAATATTTTAGTTTTTTTTTATATACATTTTGTGAAAGTTGTGGTTTAACAAAGAAACACTGTTGTTAATTGTATTTGTAAGATAAGTAAATAAATAAAAAATCGCTTGTCACAAAAAAAAAAAATATGTGCAATTGATTGATTATTGCATGTATCTCCAAATTGTGAGTATTATATTGCACGCCATGTATCAGAGAACGTATTACCACATGAGGGCCCATGTGATTCAAGCTCCTACATTTTGAAGTTGTGTTTTCCATGGTTTAGTGCAGGGGTGGGCAAACTACGGCCCGCGGTTCGCATCCGGCCCGCTGGGCCTTTCAATCCGGCCCAGTAATATTTAAAAAAAATTATAATAATACATTTTCTTCCTTTTTTCCCTCAGTCTGCACTTGTATCCTTAATAAATATGACGTGAAATGAATTAAATAACATATTCAATAGCCTATATTTGACAGAAAAGTAATATTTTATTTGAAATTTAATTTTTGGGATTTTTTTTTTTTTCACACCAATGATCGCAGGCCCTCTGCTACTTGCCTGGATTCGAATATGGCCCTCGGAGGAAAATAATTGCCCACCCCTGGTTTAGTGTCTGCAGTTTGTCATGTTGCACATCAGAAAAGAGCACAATTATATATGTTTGCATTACTACATGTTTTTTTTTTATGTAAATGCTGGAATGTTGCTTACACCATTGTGAAAGTGACACTCTGACCTCAGGGAGTCGGATCCATAGATCAGTAGAAAAGTGCAGACTGAACAGCCTGTTGGTTATAGGTTGTGCTTTGTGGTCAGCACAGCGTGAATCTGCAGGCTTCATTCTCCATGAGCTTATTGCTTAGTCCGTGTGTCAAAGGTTATTCTAAACCACTCTTTCCAACTGTCCATTTGTTGAATTTACAATTTCACTAAATGATTAATGCATGTTTTCAAATCCAATTTGGTCCGACATGTTTATGTACATTTATGTTGCTTTGAAAATCAGCCCCTGCTCGACTCTGAATCCACGGCCAAACAATCGTGGTGGGTGTAATTTTGTAGCAGCTGCTGACAGCTCCTTTCGTTTAGGTCCTGTTTTGGTTTGGTGTTGATTCGATAGATTGTAGTTGAGGCGCACCCACAGCATTAGCTGCTTCCTCCGGCTCTGTGTTTGGATAATGTGCATGTTGCTGGAGCAGGTCTGATGTAAAGCAGGACTGTGTTTGCATACTACAGTGGAGATATAGACACTGACCAATGGGTGAACTCCGAGACAGCACGAACGCTCATAAAAATTATAGAAAAGTGCAGGACCATGACGGGAACATGGGAACCTGAAACAGACCATACATGGGAAATTAATGGGAAAATAAATTGCAATTTCAGTGGCAATTATAATATAATATGAGAAGGCTACATGGATGATATTTTGCAGTGACATCTCTCTAGGGGGACTGCATATTATCAGTTACCATGGTGACACAATGCACACATTGGAAACAGGCTGAAGAAGCGTCAGTCCTAAGACTTGACCAATACTACTTTATATTTCACTGCGTGTTTTAGGTGCCTGGGACCGTCTTGCTGTGAGTTACAGTCAGTCAGCTCTCTTCATACAGCCACACATACAGCTCTTTCTTCTTCTTTTATGTGATCGATAAAATTAGATGTGGACAGAGAGAGAAGGCAAGGCACGGCAAGTTTATTTGTAGAGCACATTTCATACACAAGGCAATTCAAAGTGCTTCACACAGCAGGAAAAATGCATTAAAATCACAAAGAAATTACAAAAACAGAAATACAATAAAACTAACTAAATACATTTTTTTAGAGAAGCAGTCTAATTTTATCCCGAATGCTTTTACCATATATTTAATGTAATGTAAGGAAAAACTCTTTTATGAGGGAACATTTCGGGAATGTATCTCAGCAGAAGTCAAAAGCTGAAGAAGGAACAGTAAGCAATATTAACATTTGACCAATTAACCAGAGTGTTCTATTTTGTTTTTATTCGGTTTACTTACCTGCTAATAGTACTACCTAGTCTTGTGCTAGCTATTTTTACTTTATTTTATTTTTATTTTATTCTATTATTATCATTTTATTATCTTATTTTTATCTTTATTTTTTTATTTTTATCTATTTAATTTTATTTCCCCCCTCCATTCCCTATTAAGATAGGAGAGGAGTTTTTGTTAATAAGAGTTTTTTGTTTTTGTTCATAAGAGTTCTATTAAGAGTGTGTTTTTGAAACTTCCTATAATCTGTCCTTTCCCTCTGTATCTATTGCGTTGTAACAACGAAATTTCCCCTTGTGTGGACATTAAAGGAATATCTTATCTTATCTTATTTAAACATAATAACATAACATAGTCTTTTTTTTTCTCAAATGAAGCAGATATTTTGATTCTCACAGCGACATAACCCACAGCTCTATAATAACCCCACTTTAAGAGTTTTATACAATGCACTGCACATATAGGGAAGTTTCTACAGCAGCACCACGTTTCCTCAGAGCTGTTCTCTCTCCAGCTCCATCCTCTGAGCCTGGGCAGAGCCAGGTGACGGGCCCTCGTCTGCTGCAGGAGCCGTTGACAGCTGAACAGTGAGAAGCTGTTAGCACACTCTGTTGGTTGTTTTTCTTTGTTGATGCATAGGCTCGTAGTGAAGGAAGGAACTGCTAGAGTTTGCTCTTGAGCCTGGTCTGACACATGCTCGGACCGTACGAGACGCGTGGAGGTGGACATGTTGTTTTAGCGCTCACTGATAAAAACGCACAATGGCTCTATGTATTGAATGCAATGATCCAAAGTCACCATGGTTTACACAGGCTGTTCACTGACCAACACCTGATTTTACAGAACTTATTTAATACGCATGATCTTACTTGTTGTTCAATATTGATCTAAAACAACGGGCCACCATGCAGATGAAGTTATCGAAACAGGAGGTCACGCTAATGCTACCACAGACCACAAACATTGTATATGAGTCCACTGCATGGACTCCTGCTGGTACATTCTGGATCAGACTCCTGCTAGTACATTCTGGATCAGACTCCTGCTAGTAGATTCTGGATCAGACTCCTGCTGGTACATTCTGGATCAGACTCCTGCTGGTACACCTGCTGGTACATTCTGGATCAGACTCCTGCTAGTACATTCTGGATCAGACTCCTGCTGGTACATTCTGGATCAGACTCCTGCTGGTACACCTGCTGGTACATTCTGGATCAGACTCCTGCTGGTACATTCTGGATCAGACTCCTGCTGGTACATTCTGGATCAGACTCCTGCTGGTACACCTGCTGGTACATTCTGGATCAGACTCCTGCTAGTACATTCTGGATCAGACTCCTGCTAGTACATTCTGGATCAGACTCCTGCTGGTACATTCTGGATCAGACTCCTGCTGGTACACCTGCTGGTACATTCTGGATCAGACTTCTGCTGGTATATTCTGGATCAGACTCCTGCTGGTACATTCTGGATCAGACTCCTGCTGGTACACCTGCTGGTACATTCTGGATCAGACTCCTGCTGGTACACCTGCTGGTACATTCTGGATCAGACTCCTGCTGGTACACCTGCTGGTACATTCTGGATCAGACTCCTGCTAGTACATTCTGGATCAGACTCCTGCTGGTACATTCTGGATCAGACTCCTGCTAGTACATTCTGGATCAGACTCCTGCTGGTACATTCTGGATCAGACTCCTGCTGGTACACCTGCTGGTACATTCTGGATCAGACTCCTGCTGGTACATTCTGGATCAGACTCCTGCTGGTACATTCTGGATCAGACTCCTGCTGGTACACCTGCTGGTACATTCTGGATCAGACTCCTGCTAGTACATTCTGGATCAGACTCCTGCTAGTACATTCTGGATCAGACTCCTGCTAGTACATTCTGGATCAGACTCCTGCTGGTACACCTGCTGGTACATTCTGGATCAGACTCCTGCTGGTACACCTGCTGGTACATTCTGGATCAGACTCCTGCTAGTACATTCTGGATCAGACTCCTGCTAGTACATTCTGGATCAGACTCCTGCTGGTACATTCTGGATCAGACTCCTGAACCTGCAAACATGAAAACTATCAGGCCTGTCACGTTACACACAGCCAGAGGTTATATACGTGTGGATGTGCTGAGGAGTGGCTGAACGAGATTCCACGCTGTATTTATTTCTTTATTTTAGCAATACAAACTATAAATGCAAGATAGACAAGTTGAATGTCTTATTGGCAAACATTTCAGGCATTGCGATAACATCTCCATGGAGACGAGCAAGAGGCTGAGCTCCCATCAGAAAAGTGACATAGTGCACCTTCAAATGATAGCATGTACAAGAGTAAATGGAGAAGGAGAGCACAGGGGAAGCTGGCTCCAGAGATGCAGGAAGGCGCAGCATATACAGGAAGAGCCTCCATGATTATAGCGTTGTGGGCAGACAGTGAAGAGGCCTTATCTCTTCATCACATCCTCGGCTTTGAACAGGAAGGAGAAACACTGACTCCACTCAGCCTCAGAGCTGCAAACTATCAGTGTTATGGTCTGGACATCATTAGTATGTTTGGACCAAGCTGGAGTACAAATATCCTCCTGGTCCCTGTGTCACTGTCAGCCAATCACAGCCGGATCACATCATAACCTCTCTGACCGCTCACTTTCAGTCCTCTTTGCCAAAAGTTTTAATTTATTGATTAATTCATTGTGTCTTTTTGCAGTTACCTGAAAATAAATTAGAGAAAGAAAGTTTATTTTCTGTTTGCAATTTAGTTTTATACAAGGTGTCCCTGAGGAGCCAGAGCACCTGAAAAAGGTTCTGGGGCAGACAAAAAGGATTAAATCTTTGTTTGACATTTCCACTGTTAACTTATTAAAGATCTATAAAGTAGAATTTGATTGAATAGTATTTCTTCTTGTGCCCTAACATCCTGCCCTCCGCTCACAAAGTGCAGGCTTGCTTGTGGTCCTGGTGGTCCTTATAGATCAGAGTTACAGTGCGAGGAAGGTCTTTAACTCACCAGACCCCAGTGCTGTGGAAACATCTTCTCACCCACATCAGAGAAGCAGAGACAATCTCAATATTTAAAAGCAGACTAAAAGACTTTTTTATGCAAATGCGTTTATGGTTAACACATGTATTGTTGTCATCTTGTGAAGTGCTTTGAGATATACTGTGTGTAAAAGGTGCTCTACAAACAAACTTTATATTATCATAATTATTATAACTGTCACTGTTGTGCCAATGTTGCCATTTCAGACTGTATTTAATTACCTGTACGGTACCTGTGGTATGTGATTGACCAAATAAATATAAAAGGAGGTCAAGCTAGTTGTGCATTTATTTCTTGGTAAATAAATGCACTTTTGGCCTGTAAAGAAAACCCTGTCTCTGTTCCTCATTTAAACTCATGAGAAAAGTTACATAGTGCACGTTTAATGCTTGGTGCTTCTATCTGTTCTATCTGACCTTCATAATCAGAGGTTAATACTCTCACAATAGAAGCATGGCCAGACTTTACTGGACAATGCCACGATGTGTTGAGTGTTTCATGTCTATAATGGGAAATACATTTCTCCTGCGCTGGACATCCACAGTCTCCCCTGCACAACTCTAGGCCGACATTTATTGCCACAACTGTGTCCAGCAACAACACTTTAATGTCACATGTACAAGTAACTCCTTAATCGCAGTCAAAAAATAATAATTCTAAAAAGATATACCTCTCAATAAGTAGATATAAAAAATACGTGTTTTTAGAGCATTCTTTTCAAAGACCAAAAGGAAGACGCAGTGGGTGCCTGATCTAACTGCTCGTGGTTGTGTGGGGCAGATAAGAGGCGCAGGATGAGACAGGCTTCTTATCACAGCTCTTCAGACCCTGCTCCACTGCCCACACCCGGGGGTCACTACCTCGCCAGGGTCAAACCAGGGGACAATATCTGGATCTGCACACATGAACACATGTGGACTGGTGCACAGGGCTGCTACAGCGACTCCTGTTGGCAAACATGAAGACTGCAAAGCACAATTGGCTCTACGATCAAAAGGGGAAATTAAGATAAAGATAAGAAACGTCTGTATTTGTCCACACAATGGGGAAATTCCAGTGTTGCAACACAAGTAGGTACAGGAGTAAAAGAACAGATGACTTACAGAAAGCTTTAAGAAAACACTCTTAATAGAAAAGCTCTTATTAAAAAACTCTTATATTATTAATAAAAAATAAATAATAATAGTAACAAAAGTAACACTCTTATTTACACCAGTTATATGGACGGAGAATATTATCGGGTTTCTTTAGCTCAATTACACAATGTAAAACTATTTATAATAATCAAATAGGCTAGTAATATAATATAAGTAATACTAAATGTGTCTTGAAATCAAACATCCTGATTATTAAATATTTCGGTGGCAGGGAGGTGCATCTCATTCCTGCTTGTTTCTATGGAGCATTATATAAATTAGATGCCTTGCTGTGGAGCATTCTATCGACAAAGCAAAACCATCACCATGGAGATACGCATACACCAGAGATGTTCCACAGTGTATCTTTAAAATTGTTTCCAAACACATCTGTACTCTTGGTCACATTTTTATTCATCACTGATTCATTTTGATTGAGTTTCATTACGTTTTTATCAACAACTTTAAAAGGAAACAATAAATATGTGTATTTGGAAACATAATAAATCATGAACTCAAATCCAAAATAGAATACACTGAGGAAACTTGTTCACTCTTTGGCAGTGTCTTTTGGCGCTAGGAAAATATGTGTTTATATTGAATATAGTGGTTCTATTATCACCTTCACAGGAGCCAAATCCTGCACAATAGACCTGCCTCCGAAACACAGCAATAGGAAACCAGACCTGAGTCATTTATTAAAGCAAATCAAAACACCAGAGAAGAGAGATGATGGCAACATGAAATCAGGATATGTCCTAACAAATCCTACTGTAAATGTGACAATGGCAGTGGTTAAAGAATAAATGTTTAAATGAAATGTTTTAAATATTGTTTTATTGATTTGTGGATCATTATTTTTCATATTATTAATTGTAATAACTTTCCTATTGATCTAGAATGGCTTAGTAATAGAAACTGACTTCCCGTTCAAAACTGAGACTTTCACTGTAGAAACCTTTTTTTTTTTCTTTCAAAAATGATTGTTATTTAAAAAAAAAAGCAGAAGATAAAAATGATGTAGATAAGATAAATAAAATGACAGAAAGGGAGAGGGGGGAAATGGTATAGGGCCCGGTAATTGACAGTTTTGTCTGTTTTGTGCCATCCATCGATTTGTGAAATTCTTTGTACATTCGTATAACTATTTAAAAACATAGTAAATCATTTTTTAAATACATTTTACAGTTTTTTTTACATTTGACTAGTTTGTTAACAGTCCAAACTGTTCTGCTCGTAAGAATATATAAAGGACAAATTAACTTGTCCCCAGACTGTTGGTAAACAGTTACAGTGGCCTTAAACTAAAAAACTCAATGATGGCCGTGTAGAACGTCACCATCATCTCCGCTGGCAGCTTGAACTTCCTCACCTGCCGCAGGAAGTACATCCTCTGCTGGGCCATCTTGATGAGGGAGCTGATATTGGGCTCCCACTTGAGGTCCTGGGTGATGGTGGTGCTGAGGAAGTGGAATAGTCCACAGTGGTGATGGGGGGCTCTGTGATAGTGAAGGGGGACTGGGGGGCTGTGACTTTTCTGAAGTCCATGATCATCTCCACTGTCTTCTGGGTGTTGAACTCTAGGTTGTTACCATTGCACCAGGACACCAGCCGGTCCACCTGCCTCCTGTAGAGAGACTCATCCCCTTCCGAGATGAGCCCGATGAGGGTGGTGTCGTCCACAAACAGAGTGGTGGCTGGAGGTGGTTTGTGTACGGGGAGAAGAGCAGGGGAGAAATTACACAACCCCATTTTGATTCAGGTATTCAATGTTATGTGTTTAAATAATTTTCTTCCCAACATTGGCCACACTGCAGTAACATCTTGCAATAACATGTTGTGGCAGGGTGGGCTTTAATGGACTAACCAGCAGGTGGCGCCAAAGCTGAAACCTATAATTGCCAGAGGTTTGTTGTACTTCCTCTGACCCACACACTTCACCTGCTGTGTTTGCCTTTGATGGCCCTGCGCTCCATATGCCATGTAGTATCATTATGGGTTTAATTTCTAAATTTTCCAATGACTTGGT
This sequence comes from Eucyclogobius newberryi, assembly GCF_026437365.1. Classification (NCBI taxonomy): domain Eukaryota; kingdom Metazoa; phylum Chordata; class Actinopteri; order Gobiiformes; family Gobiidae; genus Eucyclogobius; species Eucyclogobius newberryi. The sequence goes on from NW_027315723.1 coordinate 7,669,371, forward strand.
GTTAAAAGGATTTCCTTCAGGTCTGCTCCGTGGCTCAGAGCTTTGTCCTTGGACTCCCTTAGCGCTCTATTGTGCGCAATGGCCATGTGGTGGCTAGGCAGTTTAGAAGATGACTGTGGGGAATGTCATCGCTGCACCTTGGGCCTACTGACCTGAGCTGTTGTCTAGCAGGGGAAGGTTTGAGGGATTTTCTTTTTCTGAGGTGCGCTAATTTGGATGCTAACAGCATTTGTTCTTCTAGTTCTTCCTCTGGAGCAGGAATCTGGACTGCTTGTCTTGCCTAGTCTTGCTTGTTTCTGTTCTACTGCAATGTGTGAACAAGATGGACTGGGGAAATAGTTTTATTGTAAATGTAATGCCTTTAAATGCACTGCACTTTGATGTAACAAAGAAGCTAAAGTAAAATAACCTATTTAATAAATCAATTTAATGGAAACATCTCCTGCCTCTTCAATGTAAAATGAACCTGTGTGCTTTCTGTCAAATGTCCCTACATCGAAGGTGGTGTTGTTGGTCATTTCAGTTGAGTTATAATTTAAAGGGGAATCTTAAAAAAATGTGTCCCCATCCGAAAATCTGCATACATTTTCATATTTCGACAAATATTTCGGTTTGCACTCTCCCTTCAAAGCAAAAAGGTCCTAGGTTCAACGTGGGGCCTTTCTCTGTGGTGTTTGCATGTTCTCCCCGTGTCTCCTCAGGTTTCCCCCAACACTAAAAACATGTACAATAGTGTGGTGGTGTATGAAAGAGTATTGTGAATGTGGGACAATGGATGGACATTAGCCCAGGGCTACAATCTGGCATGTTTACAGCATGTGTGTCATGTACGTTCATTAAAGTTAAAACTTTGATGAATCAGGGTTAGAATTAGATGTCAACAAATCCTTTTGTACAATCAGTCAATATTGTGTTAAGTACAAGTTTGAGAAGTCGTAGATTTAGGTCCTGAATACGGCCTCAGAAAAACGTCTCATATAAATCTATAGATGCAAGTGGATTACAATGAACAATAAACACTCAACTTTTGGTGCACTTGAGGCAATGTTTTTGTTTTGAAATGAAAGTGTTTTTTTTAAATGAAAATGAGGGAAAAAATGTTTTTTTCAGTTGTGTCTTGCCTTAAAACTAGAAAGTGGCATTACTTTGGCACAGCCCCAGATTTGTTATTTCCCCTGGATGAGGTCACAGATGAGGAGCAAATAGGAACCATCTAAAGCTCTTGTATGGCCTGTCTCTCGCAGCCCTGTGGTAATCCTCCTCCCCTGCTGAGAACTGAGGAGACGCTCTCACAGGAACATGTTTCAGAAAGAGGCACTTTACTGCAGAGGACACATTGACTGAAATGGTTCCATGTGTGCTTTTATAATGTCACTGTTATTTAATGTTAGTGATATTTGTACTAATGTAGAGTAAAGTTATGGATATAGTCAAGGGTTCAAATGAAAATACACACCAATCCAAGCTTGGATCCAACCACTGTGCTAATCCAAGTAGCGCAGAGGTTAGTGGGACTTAATATCAGCTCCCCATAATCTACAACCTGGTAAAAGCCAAAAATAACGAGTTCAACTGGCTGCAACTTGGGTGTTGAGCATGTGTGATGAGGTGTGTGTGTGTGTGTGTGCGTGTGCGTGTGCGTGTGCGTGTGCGTGTGCGTGTGTGTGTGTGTGAGATGAAAGTGTTGTTATGGTCAGGCAATAATTTTCTCTCTTCGCTTAACCTTAACCCCTAACCCCTAACCCTAAGTTTTTGTAGTGGTTAAGAGAAAACAAATTAAATGTTTGAGACTGTGCAATCTATAAATTTAAAAAGTTTAATCTCAAATAAAATTCTCTCCATGAGGGATTCGTACCTGAGCTCCTTCACCTTGAGCCAAGTCCTTAACCACCAGGCCAACAAATCTAGGGTATCTTTACTGCGAGACAGAAAATGTACCTCCCTCACCTACCAGCTGTCACAAAATGGTGAAGACGCCTTGTCTCTAACCCCAAGTGATTTGTACCGCCACGAGGTCCGCCATATTGGACTTTGTAACTTCCGGGCCGATAACTTATGCTAGTGCTGACCGTGTTTATATGGGTAGTATTTAATAAAAGGGTTGCGTGCAGCTGCTCTCTTCTTCTTCTTCTTCTTCTTCTTCTTCTTCTTTCTTTTCTTTTTATTCTATATGTATATACATGTATGCGTATGTGTATGTATTATAGCCTTCTAACTTTGCGGCAATGGTTGTCGGGAAGTTTTGTGGGGGTGGACTCAGTTGTAGGACGGTAAAGTTGAGTAGTTGTTGAAAAACCCCTGTTACTGACTCTTCTTGAGATTGTTGTTGTTAAACATTAAAGCCTACACACCGCTCATCACATTGGTGTCAGAAATGGGATTTACCATGACATTCTTTCAAGAAATCAACTCCTTAATAATCAAGGACGGCACCAGGTCTAAAGCAGGTTTGAAGCAAGACAAGACAGGACATAACCATTCATTAACCATCCAAACCAGGTCAGGACAGGCTCAGTACTAAAATAGGACTAAAGCAGGTCTAAAAGAGGTTTTAAACAGTATTAAACAAGAACCATACTTTTTCACTGCTTAATAGCACCTAGAATAAAATTGACAGATGCAGAAGGTTATGATGCAGTGGTTTTATTTATGGAGTACATAATGAGACCGGCCGATTAGCTGACCCTGTGTTTAGATGATCTGGTTGGTGCATTTGCAAGAGGCAGGGCACCACGCCGCCACATCACTGTGATTGCAGCCAAAGGTCTTCTTCAGGTCAGGGCAGTTGCTGTACTGGTCCGTGTAGGGACAGGGGTTGGCTGGAAATGCACAGAGGACAATTAGAAATGTGCTATGGAAAGACAGGACCTGCTGTAAACATCAGGTGAACACTTTTGATCAGGTTCTATTAACATATTCAGATTTTTGTATTTAACAAGTTTGATGAAAATGATTTGTTGTCTTCTTTCAAATAATAATAATAACAATAATAATAATAATAATAATAATAATAATAATAATAATAATAGATGCTTAGGAGTTGCTTTACGATTTCTTACATTGTTAATTCATTATGATTCTTTCATTCATTAGTCAGACAAAAATGAGTAAAGTGAATGTCTGCGAGGGCTAAATCTTGATCTTTGGTTTCCCTCCCAATACGGCTCCACCTCTTGTTCGACTTACTGCAGAGCCCATTGTCGCAGGCGGTAGGGCAGGCTTCACAGGGCGTCCCGGCGGTGTAGGGCTGCTTGTACTGGTAGTTCCCCCTGTAAAGACACACACCACATCACTGACAGAGGGTAGAGTTCACAGACTGCAGTCACAGCATTCTCAAGAACATAAAGTTTTATAATTTTATGAAGTAAACTGATTTGCTGTAAGTGTAAGTGGATATTTTGAAATCCATGGATATTTGATTTAATTTAGGGGTTTACAGAGGATATGTGGTTAATTGTCTAAATAGACAGTTTTCTTGCAGTGCTCTGATTCTACATTTACTTTAGATGTTATTTGGTTTGACAAAAAACATCTGATAAAAAGGGACAACTATATTCCCTTGAGTTCCAGCACTCAGCGACCCCCAGTGTGGTAGTAGTACTCACGGAGGGCAGTAATGGCACACGTAGAAGTACTCATACTTGGCGCCAGGGCAATAGGCCATAGCACAACCAATCAGGTTGGACCTGTACCACACCAGCTGCAAAAACAAGCCAAACCTGGTCATTCATTCCATAAACAACTTAAAATGAATGCATCAACAACAACATATTATTACTGCTTTAGCTACAGTATGTACTTCAGTGGACCACATCTGTAATTTTGTCTTTTTATCCTAAGTTTTGGATTAGGATAAAAAGACAAAATTACAGATGTGGTCCACTGAAGTACATACTGTAGCTCCAGTGGACCACATCTGTAATTTTGGACACCTGAGTGAAGTGTCCAACCACTTGTCCGTTGACAGAGCCCACCCCGTACTTCCAGTCCTGGACTTCGTTGTGCCAAGACTGGATGGCATCGCTCCAGCTCCTTTTGGAGCTGGACATGTAGAGGTTCTCTCCACAGCCGCTGGCTTCAGAAGGACACAAAGTTTCACTTTGGAAATATACCCTCATTACCCCGACCTAACCCTGCATGTAAACTAAACCCTCCAACCCTTCCGAGATCAGTTACTTTCTTGCACAGTATTAATAGAAAAAAGACAATACAGCTCTTTTGAGTGTGTGTGTAAATGTTCTTATTAGTGATCAATAAATGTAGAATGGTCAAAGAAATAAAGTGTTACATTAAAATGCACCGAACCCCCAGCATGCATAAGAATGTTTACTCACTGCTGATGACGCGATCGCTGTCTGGGCTGTGATTCAAGGTGCATTTATTGGCCCACACTTTGGCGTTAGCCGCAGCCTCATTGCTCCAGCTCTGAGGGCAGGACACATTACATCATACATTATTCCATACTATTACATAAAATTAACTAGAAACGGGGCTGTTTCTAGTTTATTGGGGGCCCTATGTGAAGGGTTCAAATTTGTTTTCAAGTTACATTTTTGAACAGGAAATCAATTAAGATTGTCCTATTATTTAGATTTGACAGTTTACCCAATCACACAGCCATTAAGTTACAACGTCAACTTAAAGCATAAGGATTTCTTTTAAAAAAGAATCAACATTTGTGCATGTTGTGCCTCACCATTCGGAGCATGTTAGAAGCAGAAGGCTGGACTCCTCTCCTCAGAGCGTTGTGCTTGTCCACAATCTCCTCAGACTCCGTGGCTGTGGTCACAACTTCAGAAAAAAACATGTGTCATCACTAAGGTCATATCCATAATCACAGCCTGAGCTTGCTGTTGGTTTGTTCAGGTGTCTTCTGGGAACAGGTGGGGCGTGTCTGTAGGCCTGATTTAAAGCAGGTCAGGTTTAGACTCATTTCTGTAAAATGTCTGTTCCTTTCCAACTATGGAGAAAATGAACAGAATTAACATGGCCATTTGAGATAGGCATGAATTAAAAATTAATTGAATCTAATTTATTGTCTATAATTACAAAACAAATTAGCAAAAAAAAGTCAATTTCGCAAAACCCTACCAATAACTTTTGCAGTTCAATACTCACTATCCTCTGCCAGGCTGGGCACCTGGAGGGCAGCAACCAAACCCAGAGCAAGCAGACAGGTCCACATCGTAGCAGGTCAGTCTCAGTGTAGATCAAATAAAGTTCTGGTTTAGTCCCAGTATTGTCCTGGATTAGTCTGAGGGACTTATATAGTCTGAGATACATCAGAGCTGAGTAAACAAACCCAAGGCCAGCGTTGCACTGGCAATGTTTACACGCTTCAAAGCAGATTAGGCAGGATTATGGTCAGGTAATAATAATAAGTGCGGCGGATCCGTAAATCAAGTAATAAAATAACTAAGGCCTAGTTAAGGATAAAAGCATGGATCTATAGTACAGGTAAATATTATCTTAGGATGGTTTGGATAGGCAAGGCTCAGTTTCTTTTCTTTTGTACAGATCTTTTGACCTGCAGGCTCAATTGAACAGGATAGTGCGGCCCACGTGGCAGGTATCAGTGATATCCACAGGGCGGTACGGCAGGTTCAGTCAGGTTCATGGTGGTGTGTTAGGAGAAAACATTTCTACATTTTCCATTTTAGTTACATTAAAGGTGCACTTTTCTAGTGGAGGGTCTGCCACTTGCTTGTCTCCATGCTCTTGCATTGCCTTCTTCTCCATCGATATACATTTGTTGGTGAATGCCACCAGAGGCCTGCACTGCCAAGTTGGATTAGTTAGTCAGCGGTTAAGCCTTGTTCAGTTTTACTACAAAGATTTTTCATTTTCTCTCAAGATTGATTTCTATGGCAACAAGCCATGACAGACCAGGTTAAGTTCCGGAATAAAATAAGACGATGACTTTTTCCAATCAGAGATGGAGATAATCCTGTGTAGAAAATGCATAAGTGATATTAATATGTATATATATAACTCTTTCTCACCCTCCGCGGGCGGTCTCTACCTCCCTTCAAGCTTGGGTCCTCTACCAGAGGCCCTTGGGAGCTTGAGTGTTCTGTGCAGTACTTTGCTGTTTCTAGCACTGCACTTTTCTGGACCGAGATGTCTGATGTTTTTCCTGGGATCTGCTCAAGTCATTCCTCCAGTTTGGGGGTCACTGCCCCAGGTTCTCCGATCACTACGGGCACCACCAATACCTTCACGCTCCAGGCCTTCTCCAGCTCCTCTCTGAGGTCTTGGTATTTCTCTAGTTTCTCATGTTCCTTTTTCCGGATGTTATCATCCCATGTACTGCAATGTCCACCACCACGGCTTTCCTCTGATCCTTGTTGACCACCACTATGTCCGGTTGGTTCGCCACTACCATTTGGTCTGTCGGTCATTCTTCACCACTTTTGGAGGTGTTTCCCACTTTGTCCTTGGGGTCTCCAGCCCTTACTCTGCACAGATGTTTCTGTACACTATGCCAGCCTCCTGGTTATGGCGCTCCATGTATGCTGTCCCTGCCAGCATCTTGCACCTGCAGTTATGTGCGGGATGGTCTCAGGGCCCCCTTTGCACAGCCTACACCTTGGGTCTTGTCTGGTGTGGTAGATCTGGGCCTCTATTGATCCGGTGTTCAGGGCCTGCTCCTGTGCTGCCATGATCAGGGCCTCTGTGCTGTCCTTCAGACCGGCTCTTTCTAGAAATTGTTAGGATTTCTTGATATCAGCCACTTCAGTTATGTTCCGATGGTACATCCTTGTCCTCCCATGATGTGGTCCCTCCAGCACCTCATAATCCTCTATTCCCCATTATATATATATATATATATATATATATATATATATATATATATATAAATTATTTATTTTTCTTTCAGGTGTTCATGTGCCCACACTGTTTTCAAATATGAAATATGAATGTGCATGGAACAATGGAACAGTTAAACCGACATTAATCCCCTCACTTGATTCCACCTTCTACATACATATATATCATTCTGTCAGTGTGCTCAAGGTGAGGTGGTGGTTTTAGAGGCAATTGTTCTGTGCTGTTTAGAAAAAGTGCTTTTGGTACACCTATTCTTTGCTTTTGTCAGTCAGGGAATACAGTTCCTTGTTACATAAGAGAGCTGTCAACACTGCCAACACAGCATTTTCTAAGGCTCTAAAATGGTTGTTGGGGGGGTCAAATATGCCAGTATTTGTAAAAAAAAAAAGGTTTTGCTTAACTTTAAATGAATCTTTTATATGTTGTGAATGTGCTGATGTGTAACCTTTGCCTTTGTGTGATGTTTTTGACCAAACTGCTGAGAGACAGAACATAGACGCAGGCCACATTGGCAATAATCTTTATTATTTACATGGATAATGTTCATTAATGTGTGTTGTCCCTCTGCAAATAAATTAAATAAGATAAATAAAAATCCAGGTCAATCTAGTTACAAGTTTGCATGTTAGTAAAGTGTTTTAAGGCATTGCTGATCTAAAACAGAACTACCACATACGTGACTTCCACAGGTAAAAATGCACCACTTCTGGGGTGACATGATATCACAGTCAGTTAAAAAACAAGAGGGTGCAAAGAGGACCAAGCTTCACAATTCAAGTTGAAATGCCGATAATCAACAGTGAAATAGCTAACTGACAAATCCATTACCAAATTAAAATGGTAACACATCAGGCCCATTGACAGAAGAGCAAGCCACACACACAGGTGAGTGGGGTTGAGTTGCTACAGGTTTAAAATGTTGTTAATGGTTGACAAAAAGGCTTTGGGATAGTTTTGAACTTTGTGGTGATTACGCCCTAAGAATCTAACCGTGCACTAATAAACCCATAATTCGGAACGCGCTATAAAACCTAAACTCAAGTTCACCCCGCGCTCCGCTCTCCCGTGCCCTCCTGCACCCTCCAGAGCGCATGCGCCCCCCCGCGCGCTCCAGACGCACAGACGCACCACCAACACAGCCATCCTCATCAGCTCCACCGCTCCATCCTTCACCGAGAGCCCGCCGAGCGCTCTCCTCGCCCCGCTGCGGTCCACACGGCCACCGCGCGGAGGAAACCAAGCCATACGATGAAGAAACGCGCCGTGGACGCGACGAGGCTGCGCAGGATGAAGAAGCTCCGACTCACCGAGAAATTATCGGAGAGGTAACGGGGCCGCGGACCAGACGCTTTTGTTACGCAGCCGTCTTTGTGTACAGTTGTCCATCCGCCGTCACCTGTCTGCTCCGCTGACGCATGACCTCATCCGTGTTTGGATCAGTCATTTATGTAATACATTCATTAAAGAGGATTTAACATGATCGAGGCTTTAACGTTATAGCAGCAAATGCATAAAGCGCGTGAATATATATTTATAAGCATGCCGCGGGCCACTTGTGCCTGTCTCTGGTGCGTGTGTTTACATGGCCTCCCCGGGGTTCTCACCTGTGTAGGCTCTTTACTACCTCTGTAGGCCTGCACGTTCAGCACCACAGTACTTCAGTCACTCTCGCGCGCGCACGGTCCTAAAGTCACATAAACACAAAGCACCCGGAGGAGATGGAGACCACTTGTTAGGCTCTGTGCACGTCTGCAGCTCTGTGCACGTCACGTCTGCAGCTCTGTGCACGACTCTGTGCACGTCTGCAGCTCTTCTGTGCACGTCTGCAGCTCTTCTGTGCACGTCTGCAGCTCTTCTGTGCACGTCTGCAGCTCTTCTGTGCACGTCTGCAGCTCTTCTGTGCACGTCTGCAGCTCTTCTGTGCACGTCTGCAGCTCTTCTGTGCACGTCTGCAGCTCTTCTGTGCACGTCTGCAGCTCTGTGCACTGGCTGTTATAACACAACAAATCACGCGAGCACAATAGGCCGTTAGTATTAAGCTATAAAGTTGATTAGAAATAGCTGAAATATGCTCAATTATTTTTAAAATGACTTAAAAATAGCCTATTTTGGATGTAATAATGACCTAAATATTGTGGTATTTTGTCAATTTTGTGAAAAGTCTCCCAATAATATCGTGGGCTGTCACAATAGTCTCAAGTTCCTTTGCTTCAGTGCATTGTTTTGTTGCAGCAACAGCTAAAAACAGTGGGAACATGATCCTTTTCTCCATTTCAGAGCAAGGACCAAGAAATTATGGATAACAAACGATTTTTAAATCTTAATCCTTTGCAATATGAATAATGATTCACACCAAAAGTGTGTCAATGTAATTTAAAAGGTGAACGTTTAATTTGTACAATTCTATTAGCCTCTCTGCAGTATGGCAATAAAACTCATGCATACTGCAATCATTTAAAATCACAAGATTTGAACAATGTTAATGTAACAATGGCTTTACAGGCCTATACCAACGGACCTGTTACATTTCTAGAAAATAATATAGTACATTTTATAGAGCTAGTTTTTACAGGTTTCCTTTTCAATAACATTTTGAGGACTTTTGCCCATTTGAAAATCTATAATATTTTGTTTTAAATAATTCCCAGATTCTCATCCGAGAGTATCAAAAGAATGAAAGACATTAATTTGATAGTAAACAATGAATAATACTGAATAATATTCATGCTATGTTGAACATTTGCCTGATTGAATGTTGTAAATATAGTTGAATACAGGTCTAATGTTATTCTTATCATACAATGTTTCTCATGCATTTCTCCAGGCCTGTTGTGTTCCTGCTTCTCTCCGTGTGTTATGTACTGTTCTGTCTTTGTTCCTCTCCTGCTGTGAACCAGCTCTGAACATGCACTTAGCCTTGAGTGAGCTTCCATGTAACCTAGTATGTTATTAAAACCCTGCATGGGTGTGCAGGGATGCTACGGATGCCCCCCACCCCTCTGTCTCCAGATGAAGTATTGCCATAGAAACCAAACAAAGAGCGAGAGATGTGCACAGCGGCTGGATAGAACAAAGGGCCCGGCGGTCTTAAAGGGACAGGGCACATGGAACAAGACATTCTTAAAGGATGAACATGCATAATGACAGTGGATGAAATAAGCAGGTTTGAGCCCACGCTGCAGGAAAGAGGGAGCCTGTCCACTGTTTGATGAATATAATAGAGTACTGATCTACAATTGTGAAGGGCGGATCACACCAAAATACGGACATGGAATCAAAAAGTATATGAGAAATTTACCGGTTGGCAATTTTCACTCATGGTTCAAAATCTGATAATGTGTCATAACAATGTGTCATTTATTGAGATTAAGAGCATGTGGATGTACAATTTTGACCCTGTCCCTGTCCTGAGTATTATTTGAGGTGATCAGAGACTTCTAATCATCAATGGTCTTTTTAATGCTGAGGTCCACAACCCTCTGTCAGTAAAGCATGTGGTTTGGAGCAGAGTTTAGACTTTGTAGGACGAAAAAGAAATTGAAAAGGCAATTGAAAGGCATTTTTATTCATTTTTAATAAGACACAATTTTAAAAAAATCGAAAATTATGATTTGTTATCCTGAAGAAAAACAATTATTTTGCTGCAACTAACAATTATTGTACTAATTAGCAAGTCAAACCATTATTTCTATTGCACATTGCCACACTTTTATGGCTTATAGATAGAGAATATTAAGTGTATAAGTGTATTATTGATGAAACTCTTTGTGAATTGCTGTCCCTCCCTCAGTGCCTACACACTGGTGCGCCTGGTTCTCCTCTGGTCCTTGGTCCTGCTGGTGGACTTCCTTCTGGGCTTCAGGCTGGAGTATCTGTGGCCCTGCTGGCTCTTCTTCTGCAGCGTCTACAGCACCTTCCACTGCCACGGCCCGGTGAGTGAGCGCCCCCTTCTGGCTCTTTCTTCCTCACACTGCAACGACCACAGTCTGAACCTGTGTTGTGTTTCTGCAGGTGCTCTGTGTGGTGTTCATCTGTGCCGCCTTCACGCTGGACATCTTCTGTTTGGTGTTTGTCCCTCTGCACTGGCTCTTCTTTGTGGCCAGCACCTATGTTTTGTTCAACTACATCTGGCACACAGGTGAGAAATAGATCAGAAATAAACTGAAATTCTACTGTGTTTGAAATAGATTAGGTTACAAGTAGAGATTGGCCCAATTAAAATGCAACAAGATTATTGTCTCTGGAGAATTATCTGTTCTGTTGTTTTTTCAATTTCACTGATCTGCAAGAGATTTAGGTTAGATTACATACGAATTCAGTAACCATAAACACCAAGACAATAGTGTTTCCTACATGAATATTTATGAAATCAATAGATACTGTACGATGTACAATACTGTACAATAGAAAGAAATGTATACAACTTTACAAGCATTTTGCAGCCAAAACCATTTCTTTTTACATAGATGTATGATTGGTCACAGTCAGAAAAACACTTTAAAAAACACATTAATTCTGTCCATATGCAAAACTGTCTATAATCATAATCCTAGCCATAGCCACTGATATTCATCTGGAATTGTTTCCATGCATATGCTGCACTGTACTCAACCATGGCCATAGCCACTTGTTCATTTAGAATCAATTTAGAAATGCTCATATTCTCCTGCTGTACCTGTACTGTGCATTGCAACAGTGGAATTTCCCCATCGTTACCATGGCAATAACTCTGTGGTCTTGTGTGGTTATTGAGCAGAGAAGGGCCTGTGCGTGTCGTCCCTGTGGCTGTGGGTGCTCCTGCTTTACACAGAGGCCTCCCTGCGCCTGAGAGACCTCAAGTCCTCTCACGCCAACCTGTCCCACCTCTTCGCCGCGCACTGGTACAGAGTTTACAGTTGTCACTCATATTTACAACTACATTTTCATTCCATACAAAGAAAAAGGTTCAATACTCAATGTCAGCTCTTAGCCTTGTTATATGTAGGTGTTCCCTTATCATGCTGTTTTGAGCAATGCTGTTTTGTCCTGAAGTTGAATTTCAGTTTTTACCTACCGAGTAGTACAAGCGAGTGGGTAGTACTTCAGACTCCAGGTCTTTTGGGCTAGGTCACGTCACATAGCCATTTAAAACAATTAATTGTTTGTAATGGTGAAATACTATAAAGAGGTGGAGCTTTTCACTTCTGCAGTTTTAAACAGGAAGTCAATGTATACATGTTTTTTATTATTTTCATTATTAATATTATTAAGCTCGATAATGAGCTTGATAATAATAATAAGCACATTATCATTCATTATCCCTCCTCTGTCCCCTGCTGTAGTATCGGGTACCCGGTAGTGTACCTGGGCTTCGATGCCACCTGTTACTTCTCCAGTGCGTTTAAGCTGCGGGTTCAGAGGGCGGTGCAGAGTGACCCAGACCTTCATGTGACCCTTCCCTCCAGCCTACAGCTCTGCACCAAGAGCGCCCCCGACACCTCCAGTAAGTCCCTGCTCTCAGTACTCAGTATTTCATTTCTAAGTCATTTATTAACCTGGTTGTATTCTGAATTGAGTTCTACACAATGTCAATTTGGACAGGCTCTTTGCGAAAGCAGTCGGGAAAAGAATATTTTAACCTGATTGATTAAACTGTTGTAAAATCACAAACTTCTTCCTCATCCTCAAATACACAAAGCGTTTCTATGCGCACATAAAAAAAAAATGTAAATGCCGTAAATCTGCTAAATTAGGCCAAAGTATGTCTGTGACCATCGCCGTGTTTGTTCAGGTTTGTCCTTTTGACTTTCACCCAAATTACAATGCTGCGCAGTGATTGGTCGAGCCCACAAAGGCCGCGCTCAAACTGAACAGGACAAACCTGACCAGATGATTCTCAAGAATCTGTGAAACAAATATTCATCTGCTGTGAGACATTTTAGTCTTTTATTCAGTCAGGCTTTAAGCAACAACATAGCACAGAAAGAGCACTTTTACATGCTTTTAATGATCTTCTTTTAACACTTGATTCTGGAAATCCTCTTGCCCTTCTGCTTTTATACATGTCCTCAGCTTTTGACACAGCTGACCACAGTATTCTGTTGTCTCAACTCCGATTTTACTTGTACATACTTTACTGCACTTACTCTGCACAATTAATCACAACCTCTGTGTCACTTCTAAACAAGAGGAAGTATTGGTTCTTCTTCTGCGTTGCTATTTTTTTGTTTTTTTTGTGAAGATTTATTGTTATAAAAGTTAGAATCAAACAGGTCCACATCATATATAAACCAGGATTAAAAAGGACCAAATCTGAGTCAAGCTTGTACTGAACGAGGTCTACACCAGGACAAAAGTGGTCGTAACACACCTGGACCAAACCTGGACAATATTTAAATGGGTGTCAATACGATAGTAACAGAGATTGTATTAAGTATATGTAATAGAAACATTTACGGTATGTTTATCTGCCTCCAAGCCCCGTGTTCAAACATGGCCACCTGTTTGAGTTAATAGTGTGTGCTCAATGACGTGAGAAGTGAGTGTGGCTGCTCTGAAAAATCATAGCGAGAGACAGCTAGAGCAGAGAGAGTGATGACTTTTTTTTTCTTTTTTCTGATGACTGCTCTCCTGCGGTACATACCATTGATGTGCTGATCCATGTGTTTGCAGACTCCAGGTGGAAGGGGAAGCCAGACTGTGGTCAGTACCAGTGTCCAACTGGCTCAGTGGTGTCCAGTGACCAGGCCAATGTGGTGGACTGTCTGCAGATCCGCTCGGTGGAACACACAGAGCGCCTCCTACCAGAATCGCTCAAAACGGAAACAACAAACAGGCACATATCATCTTCTGTGCCCAAACCCAGTGAAGCCCTCCACAGGACCACTGCAGTGTCTGAAAACTGTCCTGACAGTCTACCTCAGGAGGAGCAGGCAGGCAAGGGGTACAAAGCAGCCAAAAACGCCTCTCCAAAAGCCCGCAGAGGCAGTCGCCACACGCCCTCACCACCAGGGGGCAGAGTGGACAAGAAACAGAGAGCCAACTCCAAAACCATCAGCCCAAACCGGGACTCAGCAGCCGCTCACAGTGTACAAGCTGAGCAGATGAACAAGTAGGAATTTTTAACCGTTTCAAAAATGTTTAATTTTGCTATTAATAAATCCTGAATTGGTGGTAATTTGGCCTCTGCAGCTCATGAGCCTGGAATTCTTGAGGCCCAAAGGCTTTATTAGACAGGAAAGGACAGTGTGAGATGGGGATGAGAGAGTAGGGAGGACATGCAGTAAATTGCAGTAAGAGTCAGAATTCGAACTCACAACACTGCGGCCAGCTGCATTTGGAGCTGTGCCTTAACCACTGCACCACCGGGCAGCACACCATTTTTAACTTCTACACTATTTCCACACTATTTGCATTGTGACTCTTCAATAACCGTCATTTTAACCCCAAATTTTTGAACCTGCCATTTTAGCACAGGTTGACGGTTCTCAAACCTTTCACAAAATAAATATTTGTCCAAAACCAGGTCAATAATATGACAAAACCAGGTCTTAAATAGTACAAAACCTGTGCACATGTGTAAACTCCAGAGCTAAAGCAGATACAAAGTTGTTGAATGAAACAATAACCTATTCCAAACTAAACAAAGCTACATTGGTGGTAGGACACCGTGTAAAGGTCTTTGTCGCCATGTTCCAGGCTGGAGCAGGATATGAGGAGGCTGAAGGCCGAGCTTCAGTCCAGCCGACAGACAGAGCAGGAGCTGAAGGGCCACCTGTGTAACCTGAGCAACAGCGAGAGGAGCATGAGACCAGAGCTGGACCTGCTGAGGGAGGCCAACATGCTGCTTCACACCAAGTAAGTGTCCCCCGTACACAACACCAGGGGCCACGTTCAAGAGCGTTACATATGAGATGGAAACAGGAAAACCCACAGGTGAATCAGGTGAAATGGGTTGTGGAGATCTGGATGTATTAGCATGTGGGGTGATGGATCCAAACTGGATTGTGACCCTGTACTCCATGGGCCTCTGCTCCTCTTCCGTGGGCCTCTTCTCCTCCTCTGAGGGCCTTTGCTCCTCCTCTGTGGGCCTCTTCTCCTCCTCTGAGGGCCTTTGCTCCTCCTCTGTGGGCCTCTGCTCCTCCATGGACCTCTGCTCCTCCTCCATGGACCTCTGCTCCTCCTCTATGGGCCTCTGCTCCTCCTCTGTTGGCCTCTGCTCCTCCTCTGTTGGCCTCTACTCCTCCATGGACCTCTGCTCCTCCTCCATGGACCTCTGCTCCTCCTCTATGGGCCTCTGCCCCTCCTCTATTGGCCTCTGCTCCTCCTCTGTTGGCCTCTGCTCCTCCATGGACCTCTGCTCCTCCATGGGCCTCTCTGCTTCTCTGTTGGCCTCTGCTCCTCCATGGGCCTCTGCTCCTCCTCTGTTTGCCTCTGCTCCTCCATGGGTCTCTGCTCCTCCTCTGTTTGCCTCTGCTCCTCCATGGGTCTCTGCTCCTCCTCTGTTGGCCTCTGCTTCTATATGGGCCTCTGCTCCTCCTCCATGGGCCTCTGCTTTTCTATGGGCCTCTGCTCCTCCATGAGCCTCTGCTTCTATATGGGCCTCTGCTCCTCCTCTGTTGGCCTCTGCTTCTATATGGGCCTCTGCTCCTCCTACTTGGGCCTCTGCTCCTCCTCTGTGGGCCTCTGCTCCTCCATGGGCCTCTGCTCCTCCTCTGTGGGCCTCTGCTTGTCCTTGGGCCTCTGATCCTCCATGGGCCTCTGCTCCTCCACGGGCCTCTGATCCTCCATGGGCCTCTGCTCCTCCTCTGTTGGCCTCTGCTCCTCCATGGGCCTCTGCTCCTCCATGGGCCTCTGCTCCTCCATGGGCCTCTGATCCTCCTCTGTTGGCCTCTCCTCCTCCTTTGTTGGCCTCTGCTCCTCCATGGGCCTCTGCTCCTCCATGGGCCTCTGATCCTTCTCTGTTGGCCTCTGCTCCTCCATGGGCCTCTGATCCTCCTCTGTTGGCCTCTGCTCCTCCATGGGCATCTGCTCCTCCTCCATGGGCCTCTGCTCCTCCATGAGCCTCTGCTTCTATATGGGCCTCTGCTCCTCTGTTGGCCTCTGCTCCTTCTCTATGGACCTCTGCTCCTCCTCTGTTGGCTTCTGCTCCTCCATGGGCCTCTGCTCATCTATGGGCCTCTGCTCCTCCATGGGCCTATGCTCCTGCTTGGGCCCCAGCTTCTCTATGGGCCTCTGCTCCTCCTCTGTTGGCCTCTGCTCCTCCATTGGCCTCCGCTCCTCCTCTGTTGACCTCTGCTCTTCCATGGGCCTCTGATCCTCCTCCGTTGGCCTCTGCTCCTCCTTTGTTGGCCTCTGCTCCTCCATGGGCTTCTGCTCCTCCATGAGCCTCTGCTTCTATATGGGCCTCTGCTCCTCTGTTGGCCTCTGCTCCTTCTCTATGGGCTTCTGCTCCTCCTCTGTTGGCTTCTGCTCCTCCATGGGCCTCTGCTCCTCCATGGGCCTCTGCTCCTCCATGGGCCTCTGCTCCTCCTCCATGGGCCTCTGCTCCTCCATGAGCCTCTGCTCCTGCATGGGCCCCTGCTTCTCTATGGGCCTCTGCTCCTCCATGGGCCTCTGCTCCTCCTCCATGGGCCTCTGCTCCTCCATGGGCCTCTGCTCCTCCATGGGCCTCTGCTCCTGCATGGGCCCCTGCTTCTATATGGGCCTCTTCTCCTCCATCAGCCTCTGCTCCTCCATGGGCCTCTGCTCCTCCTCCATGGGCCTCTGCTCCTCCATGGGCCTCTGCTTCTCTATGGGCCTCTGCTCCTCCCCTGTTGTCATCTGCTCCTCCTCCATGAACAGACTGTGCTCTCACACTTTCATAGCACTAAAAATAGTTTAGTAGCATCACACTGGAGCTGAGAAAAATGTGGTGTGACAGCGTCAGAAGGCCTCACAGAGCTTCCTCTGCACAATGTAGTATCATGTCATCTTTTATGCCATTTTTACTTCATCATCAGACTTTTTCAAATCAGGCCATAATACAATACATTTAAACAACTAGTAAAAGTACACAGACTGCCAGACAAGATACAATAAAAGAGCAAGCAACTGAAAAAAATGCAACAATGTCAAGGATAAATGTGTATATGTCCCAGGTATCAATTTGTTGCCTTTACTGTTTGTTCACATTGTCCAATCAAAGATGTTCTTTTTGAATCCTGGAAACCATTTCCCAGAGCCAGTGTTCAAAATGTGGGGCTGTGGTGGATTTCCAGGACATAACAATCATTTATTTTTTTGTCCTAGATTGTCTGTGGGGCATCAAACAATAGTTAAGTTATGATCTGGTTTAATGTCTGTTATATAGGGCTCTACTTTGAAGGACCCACTCACACACACACACACACACACACACACACACTTATACACCAGAATCAGAATCAGAAATGGGCTTATTGCCATTTGTCGATGAACAAACATTCACAAACATAGGAACTTGTCCTGGTGGTTCGGTGCAACACAAACAACAAACATTGAACACTTTATACAGAGACGGCATGATATGTACATACTGAATGAATTAAATATTGTACGCAGACACTAGGGCTGCGGGGAGTCAAGTGTCTTGCCCACGTACACAACAACAGTATTCACCTGGGAGCTGATTTCACACATAACATAGTAACTAACATAAAACTATCCTATGTGTGTTGTACGGTCAGGCTGCTGTGCCTAGGGAAGACGAAGCACAGGGACAAACAGACCAGCGCTCTGCTGGAAAAGAAGACCAGAGCAGAGACAGAGGCCAGACTGTCTGTGGAGAGACAACTCAGTGAGCTCCAGATCCAGAAGAAGGACGAGGCAGCAGCCAGGAGCCTGAGCAGCGTGTAATTATTATGAATTAATTCATTATTCATTATATGTTTTTTTTCCCACGCTTCACACACCACAGACATTTCACTTTTAGCACAACTCACATCCATCTGCTGCATTTGCATCGGCAGAGGGCACAAACACTTTGGGCCTCATTTCTCAATCTAGGTGCTAAACTGTGTGAACAAACTAAACACTTGCATGTGCCATTTGTGGGTCTGTTAAATGTGGTTTACTTTTTGAAAAGGCTGTAGCATTTCTTCTGCAAACCTAATATGTAAATGAGAGTATAGAGCAGGTGGCAAAAGTGTGCCTCAGCTGCTGCTGCTTCTATAATATCATTGAGGGCCTATTAGAGTAAAAGCTATGATGACTAGATCATTGGTGCTCAGACAGATTTTTGATGAGTCGCGTGAAGTTGTCAAGTGAAAGAGTGTTTTGACACTGCTCCTCAGTGCAGCACAGGGAAGGACTCCTGCTCAAAGTCCTGTATCTGTCCTCCACATACACATAAAACAGCTACTCATTCTCAAAACTGTAAATGCTGAACGGTTTTTCTGCGTGTTGAGGCGAGCCACAGCTCCAAGTTCTCCTCTGACGATAAAGAAAGCATTATCTGACTATCATCTTCTACCGCTTGTTCTTGTCAGGAGTCGCAGGTGACTGGAGCCTCTCCCAGTGACTTTGGGCCTTAAGCAGGGTTCACCGGAGACAGATATCAGCTCGTTGCAGGGCCGAAGGCATTAGACTAATATAGGCGAATGTTGCATTCACATTTTTTGCCTTGGTTGAATATGGCACGTGTGCGGCGTGTTTTGGGGTTATTGGCAAAATTAATGAAATAAAACGCCTTCTCCTGAGACGTTTCTGCAGAGTTTCTCATACAGCGTGACCTCCTGATGCAGAGCAGTGCCGTGGACATGACCCGCTCACTGCTTTTGCATCTATTTTCACAAGGGAGCTGGTGAGGGAGCTTTATCAATCTATTAAGTTCAGACTCAAATTCTGTGCATTTGTTTCTTAAAATGAAGTCTAGATATAAACAAAATATTGAGTCTGGCACAGATTAAAGCTTACTCGATGTAGAATTTGAATGGGGATGACAGAACATGAATGAAGACTCACTGTGTAAATGAGCTGGTGTCACACAGAATGAGATCAGGTCACGTTTCCACCTCTACTTTGTGTAGACTCATTGTTGGCTGGCTAAAAGAACAGTTTGAACTGGTTTGCTGCGCCTTTTATTATGCACATGCTCTCACACTTGATTGAAAGCACTCCTCCATAAAACATAATTTATCATAAACTTTGTGTCAAAGTAGTATGTGGTAAGCCCTGTGTCCCTGCAGCAGACAGGAGCACCCGGACACGCACCTGCTGAGGAGGAGAGTGAGCGAGCTGGAGGCAGAGTACCAGCAGCTGCAGCGGGAGGGCCACCACACAGACGCCCGGCTGGGTGAGCTGCACAGGAACCTGGAGGTACTACCATAACTCTGAGGGGCAATACTGTGGTTCTGGTTATGTAGTGATGCAGTGGTTCTCAAACTGTGGTACTCGTTCCACTGAAGAGCTTCTTATAAGGGGTTATAGGTGCTTAATAAGTGAGTCCAACTTATTCATCTTTTGGTCTTTCTTTGGGCTAGTCCTCATGTAGACCTAGTATAGTTCAACACTGGTTTAGTTTGGGTTTAGTCTTTGTTTAATCACAGTTTCAGCGTGCTGTGATCCCTGGGTCTGTATCCATTGTGTTTGCAGTGCTGAAACGTCCTCTGTGTCTGTTGTGTTTGCAGTGCTGAAACGTCCTCTGTGTCTGTTGTGTTTGCAGTGCTGAAACGTCCTCTGTGTCTGTTGTGTTTGCAGTGCTGAAACGTCCTCTGTGTCTGTTGTGTTTGCAGTGCTGAAACGTCCTCTGTCTCTGTTGTGTTTGCAGTGCTGAAACGTCCTCTGTGTCTGTTGTGTTTGCTGTGCTGAAACGTCCTCTGTGTCTGTTGTGTTTGCAGTGCTGAAACGTCCTTTGTATCCGTTGTGTTTGCAGTGCTGAAACGTCCTCTGTGTCTGTTGTGTTTGCAGTGCTGAAACGTCCTCTGTGTCTGTTGTGTTTGCAGTGCTGAAACGTCCTGTCTGTTGTGTTTGCAGTGCTGAAACGTCCTCTGTGTCTGTTGTGTTTGCAGTGCTGAAACGTCCTCTGTCTCTGTTGTGTTTGCAGTGCTGAAACGTCCTCTGTCTCTGTTGTGTTTGCAGTGCTGAAACGTCCTCTGTGTCTGTTGTGTTTGCAGTGCTGAAACGTCCTTTGTGTCTGTTGTGTTTGCAGTGCTGAAACGTCCTCTGTCCCCGTTGTGTTTGCAGTGCTGAAACGTCCCCTGTGTCTGTTGTGTTTGCAGTGCTGAAACGTCCTCTGTGTCTGTTGTGTTTGCAGTGCTGAAACGTCCTTTGTGTCTGTTGTGTTTGCAGTGCTGAAACGTCCTCTGTCCCCGTTGTGTTTGCAGTGCTGAAACGTCCCCTGTGTCTGTTGTGTTTGCAGTGCTGAAACGTCCTCTGTCTCTGTTGTGTTTACAGTGCTGAAACGTCCTCTGTCCCCGTTGTGTTTGCAGTGCTGAAACGTCCCCTGTGTCTGTTGTGTTTGCAGTGCTGAAACGTCCTCTGTGTTGAAACGTCCCCTGTGTCTGTTGTGTTTGCAGTGCTGAAACGTCCTCTGTGTTGAAACGTCCCCTGTGTCTGTTGTGTTTGCAGTGCTGAAACGTCCTCTGTGTCTGTTGTGTTTGCATTGCTGAAACGTCCTCTGTGTTGAAACGTCCCCTGTGTCTGTTGTGTTTGCAGTGCTGAAACGTCCTCTGTGTCTGTTGTGTTTGCAGTGCTGAAACGTCCTCTGTGTTGAAACGTCCTTTGTGTCTGTTGTGTTTGCAGTGCTGAAACGTCCTCTGTGTTGAAACGTCCCCTGTGTCTGTTGTGTTTGCAGTGCTGAAACGTCCTCTGTGTTGAAACGTCCCCTGTGTCTGTTGTGTTTGCAGTGCTGAAACGTCCTCTGTGTCTGTTGTGTTTGCAGTGCTGAAACGTCCTCTGTGTTGAAACGTCCCCTGTGTCTGTTGTGTTTGCAGTGCTGAAACGTCCTCTGTGTCTGTTGTGTTTGCAGTGCTGAAACGTCCTCTGTGTTGAAACGTCCTTTGTGTCTGTTGTGTTTGCAGTGCTGAAACGTCCTCTGTGTTGAAACGTCCCCTGTGTCTGTTGTGTTTGCAGTGCTGAAACGTCCTCTGTGTTGAAACGTCCCCTGTGTCTGTTGTGTTTGCAGTGCTGAAACGTCCTCTGTGTCTGTTGTGTTTGCAGTGCTGAAACGTCCTCTGTGTTGAAACGTCCCCTGTGTCTGTTGTGTTTGCAGTGCTGAAACGTCCTCTGTGTCTGTTGTGTTTGCAGTGCTGAAACGTCCTCTGTGTTGAAACGTCCTTTGTGTCTGTTGTGTTTGCAGTGCTGAAACGTCCTCTGTGTTGAAACGTCCCCTGTGTCTGTTGTGTTTGCAGTGCTGAAACGTCCTCTGTGTTGAAACGTCCCCTGTGTCTGTTGTGTTTGCAGTGCTGAAACGTCCTCTGTGTCTGTTGTGTTTGCATTGCTGAAACGTCCTCTGTGTTGAAACGTCCCCTGTGTCTGTTGTGTTTGCAGTGCTGAAACGTCCTCTGTGTCTGTTGTGTTTGCAGTGCTGAAACGTCCTCTGTGTTGAAACGTCCTTTGTGTCTGTTGTGTTTGCAGTGCTGAAACGTCCTCTGTGTTGAAACGTCCCCTGTGTCTGTTGTGTTTGCAGTGCTGAAACGTCCTCTGTGTTGAAACGTCCCCTGTGTCTGTTGTGTTTGCAGTGCTGAAACGTCCTCTGTGTCTGTTGTGTTTGCAGTGCTGAAACGTCCTCTGTGTTGAAACGTCCCCTGTGTCTGTTGTGTTTGCAGTGCTGAAACGTCCTCTGTGTCTGTTGTGTTTGGAGTGCTGAAACGTCCTCTGTGTTGAAACGTCCTTTGTGTCTGTTGTGTTTGCAGTGCTGAAACGTCCTCTGTGTTGAAACGTCCCCTGTGTCTGT
Source organism: Eucyclogobius newberryi (assembly GCF_026437365.1). Classification (NCBI taxonomy): domain Eukaryota; kingdom Metazoa; phylum Chordata; class Actinopteri; order Gobiiformes; family Gobiidae; genus Eucyclogobius; species Eucyclogobius newberryi. The sequence continues at coordinate 7,691,095 of NW_027315723.1, forward strand.
TGTGTTTGCAGTGCTGAAACGTCCTCTGTGTTGAAACGTCCCCTGTGTCTGTTGTGTTTGCAGTGCTGAAACGTCCTCTGTGTCTGTTGTGTTTGCAGTGCTGAAACGTCCTCTGTGTTGAAACGTCCCCTGTGTCTGTTGTGTTTGCAGTGCTGAAACGTCCTCTGTGTCTGTTGTGTTTGCAGTGCTGAAACGTCCTCTGTGTTGAAACGTCCTTTGTGTCTGTTGTGTTTGCAGTGCTGAAACGTCCTCTGTGTTGAAACGTCCCCTGTGTCTGTTGTGTTTGCAGTGCTGAAACGTCCTCTGTGTTGAAACGTCCCCTGTGTCTGTTGTGTTTGCAGTGCTGAAACGTCCTCTGTGTCTGTTGTGTTTGCAGTGCTGAAACGTCCTCTGTGTTGAAACGTCCCCTGTGTCTGTTGTGTTTGCAGTGCTGAAACGTCCTCTGTGTCTGTTGTGTTTGCAGTGCTGAAACGTCCTCTGTGTTGAAACGTCCTTTGTGTCTGTTGTGTTTGCAGTGCTGAAACGTCCTCTGTGTTGAAACGTCCCCTGTGTCTGTTGTGTTTGCAGTGCTGAAACGTCCTCTGTGTTGAAACGTCCCCTGTGTCTGTTGTGTTTGCAGTGCTGAAACGTCCTCTGTGTCTGTTGTGTTTGCAGTGCTGAAACGTCCTCTGTGTTGAAACGTCCCCTGTGTCTGTTGTGTTTGCAGTGCTGAAACGTCCTCTGTGTCTGTTGTGTTTGCAGTGCTGAAACGTCCTCTGTGTTGAAACGTCCTTTGTGTCTGTTGTGTTTGCAGTGCTGAAACGTCCTCTGTGTTGAAACGTCCCCTGTGTCTGTTGTGTTTGCAGTGCTGAAACGTCCTCTGTGTTGAAACGTCCCCTGTGTCTGTTGTGTTTGCAGTGCTGAAACGTCCTCTGTGTCTGTTGTGTTTGCAGTGCTGAAACGTCCTCTGTGTTGAAACGTCCCCTGTGTCTGTTGTGTTTGCAGTGCTGAAACGTCCTCTGTGTCTGTTGTGTTTGCAGTGCTGAAACGTCCTCTGTGTTGAAACGTCCTTTGTGTCTGTTGTGTTTGCAGTGCTGAAACGTCCTCTGTGTTGAAACGTCCCCTGTGTCTGTTGTGTTTGCAGTGCTGAAACGTCCTCTGTGTTGAAACGTCCCCTGTGTCTGTTGTGTTTGCAGTGCTGAAACGTCCTCTGTGTCTGTTGTGTTTGCAGTGCTGAAACGTCCTCTGTGTTGAAACGTCCCCTGTGTCTGTTGTGTTTGCAGTGCTGAAACGTCCTCTGTGTCTGTTGTGTTTGCAGTGCTGAAACGTCCTCTGTGTTGAAACGTCCTTTGTGTCTGTTGTGTTTGCAGTGCTGAAACGTCCTCTGTGTTGAAACGTCCCCTGTGTCTGTTGTGTTTGCAGTGCTGAAACGTCCTCTGTGTCTGTTGTGTTTGCAGTGCTGAAACGTCCTCTGTGTTGAAACGTCCTTTGTGTCTGTTGTGTTTGCAGTGCTGAAACGTCCTCTGTGTTGAAACGTCCCCTGTGTCTGTTGTGTTTGCAGTGCTGAAACGTCCTCTGTGTTGAAACGTCCCCTGTGTCTGTTGTGTTTGCAGTGCTGAAACGTCCTCTGTGTCTGTTGTGTTTGCAGTGCTGAAACGTCCTCTGTGTTGAAACGTCCCCTGTGTCTGTTGTGTTTGCAGTGCTGAAACGTCCTCTGTGTCTGTTGTGTTTGCAGTGCTGAAACGTCCTCTGTGTTGAAACGTCCTTTGTGTCTGTTGTGTTTGCAGTGCTGAAACGTCCTCTGTGTTGAAACGTCCCCTGTGTCTGTTGTGTTTGCAGTGCTGAAACGTCCTCTGTGTTGAAACGTCCCCTGTGTCTGTTGTGTTTGCAGTGCTGAAACGTCCTCTGTGTCTGTTGTGTTTGCAGTGCTGAAACGTCCTCTGTGTTGAAACGTCCCCTGTGTCTGTTGTGTTTGCAGTGCTGAAACGTCCTCTGTGTCTGTTGTGTTTGCAGTGCTGAAACGTCCTCTGTGTTGAAACGTCCTTTGTGTCTGTTGTGTTTGCAGTGCTGAAACGTCCTCTGTGTTGAAACGTCCCCTGTGTCTGTTGTGTTTGCAGTGCTGAAACGTCCTCTGTGTTGAAACGTCCCCTGTGTCTGTTGTGTTTGCAGTGCTGAAACGTCCTCTGTGTCTGTTGTGTTTGCAGTGCTGAAACGTCCTCTGTGTTGAAACGTCCCCTGTGTCTGTTGTGTTTGCAGTGCTGAAACGTCCTCTGTGTCTGTTGTGTTTGCAGTGCTGAAACGTCCTCTGTGTTGAAACGTCCTTTGTGTCTGTTGTGTTTGCAGTGCTGAAACGTCCTCTGTGTTGAAACGTCCCCTGTGTCTGTTGTGTTTGCAGTGCTGAAACGTCCTCTGTGTTGAAACGTCCCCTGTGTCTGTTGTGTTTGCAGTGCTGAAACGTCCTCTGTGTCTGTTGTGTTTGCAGTGCTGAAACGTCCTCTGTGTTGAAACGTCCCCTGTGTCTGTTGTGTTTGCAGTGCTGAAACGTCCTCTGTGTCTGTTGTGTTTGCAGTGCTGAAACGTCCTCTGTGTTGAAACGTCCTTTGTGTCTGTTGTGTTTGCAGTGCTGAAACGTCCTCTGTGTTGAAACGTCCCCTGTGTCTGTTGTGTTTGCAGTGCTGAAACGTCCTCTGTGTTGAAACGTCCCCTGTGTCTGTTGTGTTTGCAGTGCTGAAACGTCCTCTGTGTCTGTTGTGTTTGCAGTGCTGAAACGTCCTCTGTGTTGAAACGTCCCCTGTGTCTGTTGTGTTTGCAGTGCTGAAACGTCCTCTGTGTCTGTTGTGTTTGCAGTGCTGAAACGTCCTCTGTGTTGAAACGTCCTTTGTGTCTGTTGTGTTTGCAGTGCTGAAACGTCCTCTGTGTTGAAACGTCCCCTGTGTCTGTTGTGTTTGCAGTGCTGAAACGTCCTCTGTGTTGAAACGTCCCCTGTGTCTGTTGTGTTTGCAGTGCTGAAACGTCCTCTGTGTCTGTTGTGTTTGCAGTGCTGAAACGTCCTCTGTGTTGAAACGTCCCCTGTGTCTGTTGTGTTTGCAGTGCTGAAACGTCCTCTGTGTCTGTTGTGTTTGCAGTGCTGAAACGTCCTCTGTGTTGAAACGTCCTTTGTGTCTGTTGTGTTTGCAGTGCTGAAACGTCCTCTGTGTTGAAACGTCCCCTGTGTCTGTTGTGTTTGCAGTGCTGAAACGTCCTCTGTGTCTGTGGTCTTGCAGATGTTTGTGCTGTTGTTCATGACGCATGCTGAACCCTGAACCTGACACGTTGCCATGGTGAGACGGACTCACACATGCACTTCCTGTCCTCTCTATACTTCATGTTACTGAATAATGGGAATGACTGATGCAATCCTGAATTCAGTGTTGATTAGTTTAAAATAAATAACATTTGAACAAGTGTAAATGATGAAAAACTATCAGAAATACACTTATATTCACTGGATAAAAGAAAAGACGCTGAGGCCTTCGTTAAGTTGATATCCAATATTTTGGTTTAGTCAGAATTGATTGTGAGAAAAGGCTTTTCGTCCATGTGACTTCTGTTGTTTGTGGTTCATGAAGACGTTTCTGCCGTTTTAACCATGTTTTAATGTCGTTTATCCATGACAAAAACATACCTTGAGTTGTGTTTTGTTTCACTGACGTGTTTAACTAAGGACTGAAGTAGTTATGAAGAGTTCCTGTTTAGTTAATTAATTAATTACTTACCATTAGTATTAGTATTATTTAGTCTTATGCTAGCTATTTTTACTTTAATTTATTATTGTTTACTTATTTACTTATACTATTATTTTTATCTTTTTATTTCATTTATTATTATTTTTTCCTCCATTCCCTATTAAGATATGAGAGGAGTTTTGTTAATAAGAGTTTTTTGTTTATAAGAGTTCTTCTATTAAGTTTTTTTTCAAACTTCCCAAAGTTATCTGTCCTTTTCCTCTGTATCTACTGCGTTGTAACACCGAAATTTCCCCATGTGTGGACAATAAAGGATGATCTTATCTTAATTAATTTGATATAGACATAACAATTAAATTGGTTGACCCCTGATGCATTGTTTTTAAATCTTAAAGGGGCTTTTGAAGGGTTTAGTCCACATAGAGAGGTTATTGAAGGTCATTTGAGCGCTATAATAATCAATCTGCAGAAGGTGGGGGGGAGAAAACAGCTAAAACGTGAGAGTCAAAACATCACATTGCCATTGAAAAGTATTTACCGCCGCCATGACAACGTCAGCGTTTGTCTTGTGTTGTCCAGTCGCTGGGCCAGTTCTGCGGCGTGGAGCACGACACAGAGCTGCTCCTGTCCTCGCTCTCCGCTTTCCAGGACAAGGCCCACCAGCTGGAGCTCAGCCTGAGCGCAGAGACCCGCATCAAGCTGGACCTGTTCTCTGCCCTGGGGGACGCTCGCAGGCAGCTGCAGATCGCCCACGGTAACACGCTCTCACCGTGCACACTGGGAAGACCGGACTAAACCCAAACTGTACCACTGTAGCCAAGACAATACACCTCAGAGAAAACACTGCTTTATTCTATTGGACCTGACGGGATTTTAAGCACCAAAACAGAACCGAAGAGTAGCTACGGATGAGGAGTATAAGCCAGATGGTTTAGGGTTATTAATAAAATAACTGCGGCCTAAACCAGGTCATGCAGTGAAAAAATAAAGCTGGACTGAAACAGGACAAAACCAAATCTAAATGATGCAACTAGATAAAAAGCCTCTGTATGTGGCGTGTTGTTGAAAAGCATGTCTCGTCTTGTGTGTTTGCAGATAAGTTGTTCCGACAGGAGAGGGAGGTGGATGAGATGAAGCGCCGTATGGCCGAGGTGATGGCGCTCAGCCCCGCCCCTCGTCTGGCGCCCCGCCCCGCTGTGCCTCAGTACCTCAACAAGCTCCTGGCCTCCGACCGCTACACCCTGAACCCGCGCACGCTGGTCTACCACTGCCTGAAGAAGTGAACCCAGACTGTCCAAAGTGACCCCCCCAAGCCTTCGGGACCATGGTGCTATCTGCCAAATGGAGGCTGCCAGTCCTTTTAAGATTCATGTGTTTGATATTGTTCAAAAGGGTTTCAGCTATCACAATAGTCTAATAAGAAGTGGATTTAATAATAATTTTCTAAATGAGGTAAGAGTCCAAAGTTGGTCACATTGGCCTTTTCAAAAATCAAGATGATAAAAAAGATTCAAAATCAGATCAGTTTGGTAGATTTTACAATTTGAAAAATAAATAATAGTCCTGAGGACTAGGATGTACCAGAAAAAGTAAAAGTGAGACACTGGGTGAAGAATCATTTACATAAAGGCAAGTTTATTTGTAGAGCACAGTTCATACACAGGGCAATTCAAAGTGCTTCTCACAACAGGAAAACACATATTCAAATCACAAAACAGATGAAGACATTAAATAGAAGAGTGCAAATATGAAAAACATGCAAAGTTTTCATATCTAGCATGTCTGTAAGTTTATATTGTGAAAAAAACAAATCAAATTCATGTATATGCATATGATTTTATTGCTCTTCTCTTTTTCCTCATTTTTGGATAAACTATAGATATTATAGAAAAACAGTATTACAAAATGCCTTGTGGATTTAAGGTTTCACCTGTAGTGTCTCACCTTAACAAATATGATATCATTGTTTTCAACATATTGAAATGCTTAGTGTGCGATTATTGAATGCCAGATTAAGTAATGGGCGGATTGATACCAAAACAGGACAAGTATTTAAACATTTTGGTCATCAACCTTTTTGTTTCTCCACTCATTTATTTCAATGTTATGCCTGCATTTATTTTATACAAACTACTTTTTCTGCTCTTTTGATGATTGCTCCAAGACTCCAATGTTAAATTCCTTATAGCAAAGGAAAATAGATTGATACTGGTCCTACATTCATATTCTAAATATACATTTGAGTGTTTTCTGAATTAAATGTGATCATTCCACCAACACTTTATATGATCGCACTGGTTCAACAAAATGAGGTGATAATTTAAAGGAACCATCCCAGAGTCTGGCTTTACTTCGGGCCGTGTGAACAGTATCCTCAGATGAGTGTAAATAGTGGAGACACTGACACCACATTTATGAACAAATACTACATGTTTTTGTACTATTACTGTGGTTGTTCTGGTCTGTCTTTGGGACTTTTCCACACTGACTGAAGATTAGACGAAAAGGGTTTTTGGAACATGATAACTGTGCCTATTTAAAAACGGCTTTCAAACTGGAAGTACCGTCATCTTATGTGCTTTTCTCTGCCACAATGTCAGTGATTCTCAACTGCTCGACTGTAGAATGCAGTCATTTCTCTTAAGCAACGCTTCTCAAAATGTTGACCTCAGGAATATTTGACAGGACAAGTCATGTGTCTAAACTAGAGCTGAACGGATCGATACCAGGACTAAGACTACACCATTAAACTAAATCAGGACTTAGTTAGTATTAACATGTACAGTCAAACTAGACCAGGGCAATATGTCAAAAAATGTACATCACTATTTACATTTTTCAAGATTTTTCAAGGGCCGTAGGCTTTATTAGACAGGAAAGGACTGTGTGATGTGGGGGGTGAGAGAGAGGATATTTAGTAAATTGTCATAGTCAGGAATCAAACTCTCGACACTACGGCCGACTGCACTTGGAGCATGGCACATGTGCTGTGCCTTAACCACTCCGCCACCGAGCAGCACCACGATTTAGCTTTTATCTCAATTCAGCCACTCAATTTTCCACTACCATTGGCTGAAGTCACCTGCTTTGTCTAAAAGTGCACACTTCACTGTCATTGGTTAAATCCGCCTGTCACTCACTCAGAGCCTGTCAGACGTTGACCAATAGGAGCACAGCGCTGCATTAAACAGAGAAGCATTGAATCACTCTAGGATGACATCACCAAATTAGCAGATCATCACAGGATCAGATCAGCTCAATATTTTTTTTTCTCATGAAATCATCTGGCGCTAAAACACACACTTTTAATACGTACAACTACAGTAGGTGGCGGTAAATGCACCTTTTCAGTTGCTGCCAACCGCTATTAAAAGTAATACAACAACAACAACAACAACAACAACAGCAACAACACAGTTTTAAAATATGTTTGACAGTATTTATTCCATGCACATATCTAATGAAAGTGCAGTTTAATTCAGTCATGGTACGACTGCTCGGCTTCAGGCTGGCTGTTTGGGCTAATGAGACTCCAGTTGAGAACCACTCTCTTTAAAGGTGCACTACGTAACTTTTCTTTTGTTGGGGTACGTCACACGCTCGTCTCCATAGAGATGTTATCACTTTGCCTGGAGTATTCCACAGTATGGCATTAAACTCACCTCTCATCTTGCTTTTACTCAATCACAGGTGTTTGTATTGCTTATGCAGGTAGAGTGGCCCCTCCTCTAGAAAGGTTACATAGTGCACCTTTAAGCAGGCATAAAGCACAGGAGATGAGCTTATTTGTCTGTCTGTGTTGTTGAAGTGCTATGTACTGGTGAATGTTTTTACTCTGTACAGAATTTCCCATCCACAGCTGAAGCAGCTCGCGTGGATGTGGCCGTTTTGGTAGCTTTTCTTTAGACCTGTTGTTTCTAGACTGTTTTCTATGCCATCTTTTCTAGTCTTGGCTGTTTCTTACTCTGCTGTAATTTTGTACAGCGCCGTCTGTGTCGCATGAATCGTGTTTGCCTCTGCACATATTGTGAGCTGCAGTATGTACATGGACATTTGTACAAGGGCTAAAATGTTTCAAAATGAGACGCTGGTGCTTTGGGGTCAGAGCACACTGTTGTGGACCATTTATGAATTTTGTATAAATACTTGAAACAGTTGACTTTCTGTGCATTTTTTTAAACGGTGGAAGAGGTTAACATTATTTTATACACGTTAAGTTAAAGCTAGTGATCCAAATGATTGCAAAGGTAAAAGTAGTGGGTGGACTGGACACTGCTAATTTGATATAAATGGTGTACAAATTACAAATATGTCCAAAGAATATAGGTATATTAGGTTAAGAACATAAAGTGATCACATATGAGAGATCTCAAATTGATGATGGGAGAAGTTGGCAGCATTATTGGACTAAAAATGTGATTTCGTCATGATATACGGTAGCTCTATCCATCTACAGTGACTTGCAAATACTCCCGGCACTTTCCACATTTTGTCACATCATGACCACAAACTAAAAAAAAATGAATAGCATTTTTTTGTGGAAGAGCAACACAAAGTGTCCCACAGTTATTTATACAGATTTATATTTGGAAATAAAACAATTGAAAAGTGCTGCATGCAAAAGTATTCAGCCTTTTCCCTGAGTGCAACCAATTTCTGAAAGATTGAATGTTGACCCACTGGTGCTGCAGCCTGCAAGGGCCCATCTTAGCTTTTGCCCCAAGCAAAACATCACAAGGGACTTTCCTTATCTCTTATGTTTTGTCACACTGTGCTGAAGATGAGTCTCACCAAATTTCAGGTTAATAGGGCTGACGCCTTAAGAGGAGTTTGTGAAAGTCTAAAGTGTAAATATGTTCTGGCGATTTCCCCATTGGAATAACATGGAAGGTTTCGGTCATCGTTACCGCAAAGCCATAACAATTATGACATGGGTCTCATTGACTTTTTTGATGGGGATGCCAAAATTGAGTTGTGTGTCAAATTTCATATAATTTTGCAAAACTAAATATTTAACCTCCAAATAAAATCTGTAGGGGGCGCTGTGGCTCCAAATTAATTTATTTCACTTCAAGTAGGTTTAGGGCAAAGAGTTTAACAACTGATTCTAATTTGACGCAATTCGGACTTTATCTGCGCAAACGGCAGAAATTTTAAATATGGGAGATTTCTGAAATTCTCGCTACAGTTTGCGGCTTCGCCGCACAGAGACCGTGAGAGGTATCAATGTAATTTGGATAACTTTTGATGTCCCACTCCTCAGTAGCATTTTCACTAAATTTCAGCTTTTTAGGGCCAACGCCCTGGGAGGAGTTTGTAAAAGTACGACATTTGGAAAAACTCCGAAGTCATGTTTAGCCATTTTTGAAGCAATATGGCCGACATTTGGTTGGGCGGACGGCGTTGCCGTAATAATATTTTTTACTTCTCTTGTCACCATCTACCTCTGCGCCAAATTTCATGATTCTACGATCAGATTTTTTTTGGGTCATTTCCCATCTCTCAATGCATTTTTGGTACATTTGGGGGCGCTGACGCGCCAATTTTTTTTATTTTAGAAAAGGGAAATAGCCAGAATGTAGAGAGGCACAATTTTTAGAGGTGTGCAAATTTTTGTGACTTTTCGTCAATGTTCACTGGGTGAAAAATAGGGGGGTTGGTCCCGAGAAGAAAGAAAGAAAGAATAATATTCCGATGCGAAAACAATGTTTCCCATTTTTCAAATATCATAAACTATACATTTTCGGAAAGCGCTCGCACTTTCCTACCTCATGGTGTGGGTCCCTGGTCACTGACGGGTACTTTCGTTAATTTTGAGTGGGCTCCGCCCACTTTGTGTTTTTGGCCCTCTATACAGTAATAATGTTCAATTTTTGCATTACATGCTTATATGCACGGAACATGCAAGAGATGGGGAACGTATTCGTGAGCTACTTAGCGCAAATGAGTGCTTTATAAGGGGATGACGACCGCCAATGTAAAGTGCTCGTTTAGTGCGCACTTTTGCACAGGCTTCGCCCGTTTACAACGGTAATGTTCCATTTTCCTACTACTAATTAGTATGCACGGGGCGTGCGTGAGTGAAGGAGTGCGTTAGTGAGTGTTTGGAAGTGGGCGAGCGCTTCGCGCTCGATTTCGTGCTTTGCACGGCCTTACGAGATTAATAGGCCTCTCGCCAGCTTGTGGCGCTCGGGCCTAATAATGTATAAACATGAGTATGCCCCTGTGGATCAAGGGGCCCCAAGCAATTGGCTGTCTTACCTGTTGGGCAGCTACGCCCCTGTGTTGAACTAATGATTAAATTATGCCCTCTGTGTGAACGAATGTTCCCCATCAATTCTGACTGAGCTTAAGGTGTTTTGCAAAAATGTCAGGTGTGCAAAGATGTTAAAGACACTCCCCGTAAGACTTGCAGTTGTAATTGCAGAGAAAGGCTCCCAGGGGAATACTTTTGTACTGTACTAAGGCTCCCAGGGGAATACTTTTGTACTGTACTAAAGCTGCTGTAGGTATCAATTGTACCCTCTCTCTAATGAGGCAATGTATTCTGTCAAACTAGAAATGCAATTCACAAACATTGAGACCATGAAGGGGTGAATGCTTTTTAATGAAGTGAAAAAGAGTAAATGCATTGCAGAAACTGTGACTTGTGTACAGTGTTACAATATGTTCAAACGACTAAGTCGACTTCATACTGTAAACCTGGTGTACTTAGGACTGCACAATATATCAATTTGAAATCGCAATTTGAGTTGGTGCAAATTTCAAATCACTAAGGCCACAAGTATTTAGATAACCACAAATAATCAAATATCCTGTTTTATAGAAAAATCTTGTACCTGTGTATGTTACAGCTACAAACATGTTCTGAAATTATGGAATTCTTGTGTTCAGCAGTTCAATTTCTGTTTTCTCTCAAATGTTAATGCTTCTGGATTTCTTTACAACGTGCACTCTGAACAGTATCCTACTTTTATTGCAAATCTAATCGCAATACCACAAAAATAAAAAAGGAATTAAATGTGCAGCCCCATGTACACGACTATAACACAAAACTATGTCAAATGTCATTTCACATCTTTAGACACATGTATCCAAAACTGTGGAGAGAAGACATCTCCAAAGTCACAATAATTTAACAGTTGTGCAAAGGAGCAGTAAATCTATTGAACATTGAACAAAATAATTAAAAAAAACTTCGGATTAAGCACATGGTTTGAAAGTTTTCCAAAGCTTATCTTAAAAAAAGTTGTTGCCTATTTTTCCAATTACAATATGAAACATATTCAAAAAAACAATGATTCATTGCAACAGCCTTGCAATAAATAGTGGTAGCATTTCGTAGCATTGTAGGTCCTTACAGGATGAATGTGTTTGGGGCCTTTGGGGGAACCGCACAGGCTCCATGTTTTTGTTGTGGCCCATGATTTTATGGAAAGCATTAATTTTGCTGTTCTTGCCATGCTTACAACCACAGTCCGATACGAGTGAGTAGAAGCATGTTTTTCTCTGTAATTGTATCCTTGTGAGCGGCTGCAGTGGACAGTGGTTCAGTTTCTGCTTTAAAGAAAACAATTGTAATTTACTTCAGTTTCCATGTGTCCACTCCACACACCGCTAACCCTGTTACACAGTGAAAATAATACAACAGTTTAATACTGACTCAAGGAAAACTATTCTTTGTCCAGCTTAAATCTCCTCGTTTGCTTTACAAGAAGAAATGAGCTCTAAAGCACATTTTTCTCAAAGATACACTAAAGTTCTCTTAAGACAAGCAGATGGCCGAACCGGGGGAGAGCGCCACTTAGTGGCAGCGTCTCTCCAGAGAGAACAGGCAGCACAGAGGAAGGCTAACGCTAGTCTGTCCCTGAACGCAGCACAGAGGAAGGCTAACGCTAGTCTGTCCCTGAACGCAGCACAGAGGAAGGCTAACGCTAGTCTGTCCCTGAACGCAGCACAGAGGAAGGCTAACGCTAGTCTGTCCCTGAACGCAGCACAGAGGAAGGCTAACGCTAGTCTGTCCCTGAACGCAGCACAGAGGAAGGCTAACGCTAGTCTGTCCCTGAACGCAGCACAGAGGAAGGCTAACGCTAGTCTGTCCCTGAACGCAGCACAGAGGAAGGCTAACGCTAGTCTGTCCCTGAACGCAGCACAGAGGAAGGCTAACGCTAGTCTGTCCCTGAACGCAGCACAGAGGAAGGCTAACGCTAGTCTGTCCCTGAACGCAGCACAGAGGAAGGCTAACGCTAGTCTGTCCCTGAACACAGCACAGAGGAAGGCTAACGCTAGTCTGTCCCTGAACGCAGCACAGAGGAAGGCTAACGCTAGTCTGTCCCTGAACGCAGCACAGAGGAAGGCTAACGCTAGTCTGTCCCTGAACGCAGCACAGAGGAAGGCTAACGCTAGTCTGTCCCTGAACGCAGCACAGAGGAAAGCTAACGCTAGTCTGTCCCTGAACGCAGCACAGAGGAAGGCTAACGCTAGTCTGTCCCTGAACGCAGCACAGAGGAAGGCTAACGCTAGTCTGTCCCTGAACGCAGCACAGAGGAAGGCTAACGCTAGACTGTCCCTGAACGCAGCACAGAGGAAGGCTAACGCTAGTCTGTCCCTGAACGCAGCACAGAGGAAGGCTAACGCTAGACTGTCCCTGAACGCAGCACAGAGGAAGGCTAACGCTAGACTGTCCCTGAACGCAGCACAGAGGAAGGCTAACGCTAGACTGTCCCTGAACGCAGCACAGAGGAAGGCTAACGCTAGTCTGTCCCTGAACGCAGCACAGAGGAAGGCTAACGCTAGTCTGTCCCTGAACGCAGCACAGAGGAAGGCTAACGCTAGTCTGTCCCTGAACGCAGCACAGAGGAAGGCTAACGCTAGTCTGTCCCTGAACGCAGCACAGAGGAAGGCTAACGCTAGTCTGTCCCTGAACGCAGCACAGAGGAAGGCTAACGCTAGTCTGTCCCTGAACGCAACACAAAGGAAGGCTAACGCTAGTCTGTCCCTGAACGCAGTACAGAGGAAGGCTAACGCTAGACTGTCCCTGAACGCAGCACAGAGGAAGGCTAACGCTAGTCTGTCCCTGAACGCAGCACAGAGGAAGGCCAACACTTAAACTTGTCTTACAGAAGCTGCTATGAAGACACTGTCACTGGATTGAGAGAGCCGTTTCGGCTGTAGAACTTGGAGAAGGCCTCTTCAAGAACTGATGCTAGTTTAGTCTGATCAGCCTGAGGAGTAAAAACATTCTATAATGTGAGAAGATACAAAAATATTGAAGAATGTTTTACTGATGGACTAGCCCCACCTCACTGATGAATCCCAGCTGAAAGAGCTCCACTGCCAACTCCTGCACATTCTCATCTGGAAAGAATGGATAAAGAAACTACCATTTACATTTGGCACATTCAGAGGTACATTTAGTGGTTAATTTAGTGGTATATTGTACAGTTACATTTTAATGGTACATTTGCTACACTTACTTGGTAACAAGTCACAGCTCAGATGCCTGTTCAATTTATCTTCTAGTTTCAACAACAACGTCAACTGTAGAGAGGAGAACAGCAGTACGTTTAGAGTCACAAAGGAGAAAAGTACAGCAAATTAAACAGACACTCACATGATGCTTAGCGCCTTCATCTACAGGCTCAATGTTACACTGCATTTGGAGCACCTGAGAAAGATTAAATGGGCGTACCGTTAACACTGCCTAAAGAATCTCCCATGACAAAGCACAAGAATGTTAAGCATGAATAATACTTTACATCTGATCTTACCTTCCTTGTCTCCATCTCAGCAGGTTCAGGTGTAGGGGTCTTCACAGATGGAGGAACTATAGGCGATTTGACCGCCTCTCTTTGTGGTTGGTGCGGACAGGGCATTCCGAAGGCTGTCAGAGGGTAGATACCATTCCTGAAAAACATCCCCACAATGGAACAATGAGCCCAAGAAGGAACAATGAGCCCAAGGTTTTAGACCCGTGTTTCTGTATCTTAAGGCCAAGGATCACTTTGTCGTTAAACCAAAACTATGGACCACCTATTCTGCAAACGCCACACACCTCCAATCCAAATTAAAATGTTAAATTAGTCATTTATTATACTTTGATTAAACTAAGTTGGTGTAATAGCCTATACTGGCTTGAAACTAATCTTCTTTGCATTCTAACAGCCCGATAATGGGCTATCAATATCCTATTGTAAGCTGACTCTAGCTCCCTCATGACCGAGTACCTGATTAGCATCTGAATGACCAGGGCTTCTCCCGGCCCATAGCTTCAAAACACAATTGTATACAACCAGTAAGTTGAACCTTAAACCTCCATTTCTGTTTAAAAAGGGCACTTTTGTAAAGTCTCTTATGTCAAGTGTCCCTGTGAGTGTCCCTGCTCGTTTTCATCAGTTAACAAGTTATTCAGCACTATATGTGCAAGTCTAATTTAAAAACATCTAATCAAGGGGTAATTTAAGAAACACTGTAAAAAGTAATAGTAGTAGTTTCTTGCGGACACTAGATGCGCTGGCAGACCACCAGTGGACCACAGTTTGAGACACTGGTCTTACCTGACGTCTTCCAGGAACTTGTCCAATTCAAGTGCAGGAAACTGGGAGAGCCTAGAAGGGATGTTAGAGCATAAGTCATTCAAGCTGCTACGACTGTTTATTTATAGATTTTGTCAAATGTTTAAGCTTAAATAAAAGGGACTTACTTCATCTGGACTCCTTCCTTTGCTTCAACAATCACGAGGTTTGGATCCATGTTCTTGGTCATCTCCTCCAGTGCATTCTCAGGGATCATGTCTAAGAGTGGAGAGTCATGTTAGAAACACAGAGCTGGGGCATATTTAGGGATGTCAAGCTTAATTCGTTAATCAATAATCATAATAATGTACACCACAAAATATTTGTAACTATAAAGTAAACATTTTAAAAGCAAAAAGTAACTTTAATGTTTTGCAAATGTTTTTTGCTTTCGTGATACTTATTGTCACACACTTATGAGACACACGATCACACAATCCCCTCTGTGTGCACGTGTATGTGTGCGTGTGAGTGCATGCACATGTGTGTGCGCATGTGTGTTTGCGTGCACGTGTGTGTGCGTGCACGTGTGTTTGCGTGCACGTGTGTGTGCGCATGTGTGTTTGCGTGCGCGTGTGTGTGCGTGCACGTGTGTGTGAGTCCTTACGCTGGTGGCCGACGATGCAGTGCGCCGCCAAAAGCTTCAGTAAAGGCACTTCGAACAGCGCTGTGTGGAACAGGAGCTCTCGAGCTGTGGGTCTCCTGCTGGGATCCACCTCCAGACACTTCTGGATGAACTCCTGGAAACAAACAAACAAAACAAACACACGTTAGTCCTGAAGTTAGAGGGAATCACTGGAATTACTTACTTTTTACTTTTTAGGGCTTCTAAAGGTATGTTTTTTTATTTTATTTTAAACTGTTCTAGTAAATTGAATAAATGCAAAATATTCAAAAGAAAATAATGACATGTTTGCTTGCGGATTAACAACATCAAAATGAATTCAGATTTTATTCAATGGCAAACCAATAAAGCTGCTCAGACAAGCTCTTCAAATCTGTCCCAGTGAAGACAGAGGTTACTGACCCGCTGCAGAGAGTCCTCCAGACTCTGAATGGCATTGTTTATGGCCTCTTGAGAAACATATGAAGAGTCTCCATTACTCTGGATCTCCAACACTGCCATCTGAAACACAGAAGGTTCAGTTAACAATGAGATGAATCCATTCTGTGCTTTTAGAGGTCAGTCACCTACACAGAGACAGCTACGACTCTTACATTCTATGCTTTATTTAAATGCACCGCTTCACCTACAGATCTAAAGCCAGTAACATATAGACGGATAAAGATGCTCTAAAAAGTATGGTAAGTACAGTGCAGCTCACCTCTAAGGCACACATCCCAAATGAATAGATGTCCACAGCTGTGGTCACGTTGGCAACAGCTAAAAATAAGCACAATATCAACAAACTGTTACATTACAGCGATGAACCTTTACTCAGAGGTCACAATTATGACTAATGGTGTCATAATGTGTAAAGTGTCATGTCTAATCAGAGGGGTGAGTTCAAAAGTTCAAAACAACAGTAACCTGGTCTTAAATAACCCCTTCAACAGTGAAAAGACGGGAGTCAAATGGAGAAGCGCAGTTCTGAAGTCCTACAGAGTGGTTACTGTGCTATTTCTGCAAAAACATTAGAAGAACACTACTGTCTCTTTCATTAAATCTTTTATAGAAACAAGTTGTAGGCAGTTTAGCGGGGCCAATAAAACTGAAAACTAAAGAATAAAGGAAACCATTTCAACAGTCCAAGAATCAGCTCTGCAGCGACATCGGCCAAGTCAGCTCTTTCTGGCCAACAATAACGTAGGGTCTGTGCATTTTTACCTCCATACTCTGGAGCAAAGAAGTGTAGACTCTTTTGCTCTTCTCTACAGGTTTTCACATGGTTATTTATGGTGTCCGGGGCAACTGTAACAAGTGGAAACAAGGACAATAATTACCATTTCTTTTTTCAAGACAGGATGTTACATGTGCTTGTGCATTGTACCTGATCCTATCTTGATGAGACCGTTGTGTTGGATGAAGATGGTGTCACACGTCAGATTCCCGTGGATGATGGGAGGATCACATGAGTGAAGGTAACTGTCACAAATAGAAGGTGTTACCTTTAGAGGCATGGAAGCAAAATGCCTATATGTAGCATTGACTAACGGTGTCTCTAAAGTAATACTCATCAAAAGAACCTCACCTGAGTGCGGACAAGATCTGGATGCACCAGCGTTTCCAGGCCTGGCAGGAAAATAAAATAAAGTGTTAACTAAAGCCCCATTCACAGTTTACTCCTTTGAGGGATGATCCTGATAAAAGCTCTCATTTTACTATCTACTATTAGCTACCGTTTGATGCGAGTTGGTGCCTTATCCAGTGGGATGCAGTCATTTACCTTTTCATTCATTGTTTTGTGGTTTTTCTTTGTCTTTTTCAAGAACTGCTTCAGGCTTCCAGACGACATGTACTCGGTGATGAAAATTACCTATAAAAGGAAAAGCAACACGGAGAACTTTAGATGAACGATTAGAGATGAACAAAATGTTGTGGTATGTGCAGTGCAGTGATGTGATGCGTCGTACCCTGGCTCGGTTCTCTTTGACGTCCGCCCAATACTTATGGAACTTCACAATGTTCAAATGCTCCAACTGGATTAAGTTGTCGAAGACGGCTTTCACTTTTTCCTGAATAAAACGATACACAAATACAATGAAGTCCAAAAAGAAAGTAAAAAGCATAAGGCAGGTCAATACAAACCACCATTAATAACCATGTCAAACAAATATATTTTTTACTAGTGAAATCAATTTGTACGTTATTTAGAATGTGGCAGTTCTCAGCTTTTCTAATCCTTACTTAGTGGAATCGTCCCTGTGGAAAATATTTATCAATATTTTACATCAGTGATTTGGCAAGCTTGAGCCATCCAAAAGCCAGGGACAATTTACATACGTTAACAAATTAAAGGTGTTATCAGACCTATTTATTGTGTGATCTATATGGACTTTGGCCCTTGTTTACAATAGGTTGCTCAACCTAAGTCTATCTGCTGCTTTTGTCCAACCAGCAAGTACATTTATACAAAATTATGCATTTAATAGCCCCGACATTGGAAAAAAGGCAACATTTTCAGTAAAATCTTCAACATAATCATGTTACGTTTTAAGTGAATTGTATAGTCCAACCAGTCATATGTACCACCACCACCACTACCACTACCACTATTACTACTACTATACCACTACCACTACTACAGAGTTCAGATCAGTGCCAGTCACATGTTTGCTGCAGGGCGACTCACCTCTTGAAGTTTGAAGTTCTTTCTTTCTGAAAACATGACTTCATTCCACACCACTTCCACTCCCTCCTCTGTGTCCATGGCCAAATATGCATTATCAATTCCAGGGACGTTACGCTGGTTCACCTAAAACAAGCAACACCAAGGTCCAAGAGTCAAAATACTTCAGATATTTTGAACAATGTAATGATACAACCATGATACATTCACCCTCTACTATCGGTAGTTTTAATTTCACACTCACTGTCAGACTGCTTCAGGTAAAGAAATGCATTTGTTTAAAATGACAAATTAGACCATTTTTTTTTTAAACAAACTACAGGCATATTTAATGCATATGTAATACTAATAGTAGATGGAGTCACCTTGCCTTTATATTAACACTCCACCACACAGCAGCAGTTTCATAATCTCTACAATTCAGTATGAGCATCTACTCCAGTCGTGCCATGCTTTCCTATGAGCTTCTGTTTTAGAGTTTTATCCTTCGCAAACGTTGCCAAGACGACCAAAGTGTACCTCCTCCCTGCGCTTCTGCCAGCGTCCACAGGGGCTCTCCTCCAAGATCTCTGACTCGTCCTCACTCTCCTCCTCCTCGTCCTCTGTGGCAGCAGCAGCAGCAGCAGCAGCAGCAGCAGCGGCGGCGGCAGCAGCAGTGGTGGAGGGAGGAGCCTGAGCCACCACAGACACTGGGGGGGAAACGGAGGCCCCTGTTCCCCCAGTAAGGGCCGCTGCTGTTGGGACAGACTCCGCGGCCTTCACCTCCTGTACCGGGTCCTGCATGGCTTTGGTCTCCCCTTCAGACATGGTGCTCCCCTCTCACCAAACCGCAGCCTCCTGGAAGACAAACAAAGACATGAATTAAGTTCAGTGTTCGGATTCTACAGTGAAACAGACAATAGACATGTGATTCTGACTCACATGTCTATTGTCTGTAGGCTCCACTAATATCTAGTCAAATGTGTCAGACTTTTGAAGGGTTTGGAGTCAATTTTTTTGCTTCACTGCACAAGAAGATACTCTGCTTGGGGAAGCATGGTAACTTGAACACTATCCTCTGATTCCTCCTACTTTACTGATCAACAATAATCAACATTTTAGTTTGCCTGTAGTCTGTTCACATGCTTTCTCCCACTCCACGTTACAGGTCAGATCGAACGTAAAACATTCTACAACAAACGAGCCATGGAACAACCCGGTAAGAAGCTGGATCTCTATCAGAAAACACATTCATCACACTAGTGTCAGATTTGTTTTGAATGAACTTTGAATTGATTCATGTCGACTTGGCTCCATCCACCCACATACTACGGTTGCACAGGAAAAATGCTATCTACAAAAGAATAGGGCCAATGATACCATACTGTGACAGCTTTCTTAACAGCCTTTGGTCCGAGACGGTGATAAAAACCCCAGAGAAATCCATGACTGCGATATCTGTTGGATAATCTAGTGATTATTTATGAATAATCCTGTATTGTCCTGGATTCGAGGCCTGGGTATTCTGAACTTTTCTATTTTCATGCACCCCCTAATACCACCCACTCGGCACCCTTGAATAGGAAGTCAATGAACTGGTTTCTATTATTAAGCCATATTACATCTATGTTATAGCTTAATACTAAGTAACTACCCGAGGAGGAAATAAAAAGTTACTATGTTCAGACTGCCCTCCTTCCTGTTCCCTTCTACCGCTGCGAGGATGAATACAAGTAAACATAACTTTAAAATAAACATAACCTCATCTGTCACACCATATTATGCAAGGTTATGTTCAAAAAACACATTGAAATAGACTGCAGTATGTACCCTAAAATATTACTTTCTACTTCAAAAGAGTGCTTGCTCCAGCTCGCTATAGCTGCTTTCCTGATTTATTTAGATTTTTAATCAGTTTTTGTCTTCCAAACTATTTTAATTATGATTTGTTTTAAGTAAACCAAGGATTTGAAGAACATTTTTACAGTCTTAACATTTCTGACGCCAGCGGCATGACAAGGGTATTTGCCTTAGGAAGGACCCCAAGATACAATTCCAGTGTCATCCAGTGGTAAGTCCAAATGCATTTATTTTTACAAGAAAAACGACTACTTTCAACCTAAACTAAAGAGACTCTGTATCGTTCTCTGTATTGTCTAAAGACCACGCTGTATCTTGGAACTAACTCGGTGCAAAGCCTGATGTGTCCACCCTGGAGACACCTGTCATGCAATGTCAAATAAATATGGGAAAAAGTGTCTGGAGTGTGGTACAATATATTTGGTTTTCCATCTGGCAGATCACCAGGGCCGGCCCAAGCCTTCAGGGGGCCCTAAGCGAAAACATTTTTGGGGGCCCCTCACCACGTCATCAGAATCAGTTTTATTGCCATTGTCAGTGAACAATTCACATATGGGAACTTTCTTCAACGCAAACAAAGCGCAACAAAACTCCAGAGCATCTGTTTGCCTGTTAGTTTATTCTCAACACCTCACAAATTCAAATATTGATAACTTAAATCCCACAATGCAACTTTGTATTCCGCTGACATCACCTCTACTCCCTGTACAAATAACACACGTCCCAGATATGTTTTTGGGCGTATTTGTGGGCATTAAGGGTCGACAGCCACATTAGCACATTAGTTTAAATTAATGAACAGGGGGGGTCTGGGGGCTCTCCCCCATAAATTTTCAGACCTTTTTGGGTCTTCTGCTGCATTTTAATGTGGTCCAGCCGGCTAAAGTAAGAGTAAAATGTTGAGGTTGTAATGCTATAAAATGATGATGTGATGAAACTGTGCCAGGAGAAAATGACTAAAGCCAGTTATTAATACATTAGTGTACTTAATTACTCAATACAATATTGGCTATGAAAATAATTATGGTCAAATTGATTCATTTTAACTGAAAATGTAAAAGTAATAGTTATCCTTACTAATTTATCTTTTACTGCTCCCAACTGTTCCTTCTTGCTAAAGTGACAAAACAAGTTATATTAAATTAAACAAATGGCATAAGCATTGCTTGATTAACAATTAACACTGATAAAACAGTGCAAACATGTTATTCCCAGAGAATGAACAGAACTAAAAGTGAAGGTCCAAACCTAGCTATTGTGAAGAGACTGCGTTTCTGCAACTTTGCCACTTTTGTATAAAAATATATAGTATTATTCTATAACAGACGTAATTATAATATGTCTGGTTATTTTTCACTATCAATTTATTATAATTTATAACAAATAGTCTAATGATGCTTTTTAAATAAATTTAAATGTTTTATTGCTCTATTAAAAGTTAATTACAATATAAATGTTTGTTCTGATCAGAACATCACACACTGGACTCCTGCATGAAATATTGCTGCGATGTGATTGGCTGATGGACCTTACGTGCATAAACCTTTACGTTCCTCTCATTCCACGTTAAGAAGTCAAAGTAAAACAGACATCACGAGTCACGATTGATCTCACACATGGTGATGTGAGAGAGGGACACAAACTCAAACCGCTCATCTCTGACTGAGGCTGCACAGGGGCCCGGGACAGGGGCCCGGGACAGGGCCGCACACTGTTCACTCCAAAGTCTCACGTCAGAGGTTCTGGACGAGACGGCGCTCGTCCGGACCGGATCTCCGCCTCTTAGTGACCGGGGCATAGAGGCCCCTCCCCGGCCTCACCTGCAGCTAACACTACGGGGCTGGTGTAAATGTGAAGCTTATTATCTTTCATTCAAACATATTATTGTGCGCGGTGCAGAGCTCTCGTCGCCTCCAGCCTGAGCGAACGTGACAGAATCGTGTTGTTTCAAACAGCAGCATTAACCGTCTCTTTGTAAGATAAGTTCAATACCTGGAGAGTGTTGTTGAGTTTGCAGTTTCTTTACATCTCAAGAAGTTTCTTCTTTCGTTTTTCGGCATCGGGGGGATATATTCCTCTGGACATGAGGACCACGCAGGGACCATGTTCTGTTGTGTTTATGTTTTGCTCTCGTTCTGCTCGCGCACAATGAAGTTGCCCAATCAGCGCAGGTTTGGTGCCTTGGTTGCCAGATTATCATTACAAATAAATGCGGTTTGTGCGTTATCTGTTACCGCTGTGTGCGCTGCCGCGCCAGCAGCGCTACTACACTAGTGGCGCACGCTGCGCTTGCACTTCTCATAAGACAGGTTGCCAGATTGGGGGCCCTATTAACGCCTCGGGGCCCTACGCGGCTGCTTAGTTCGCTTATAGGCTGGGCCGGCCCTGCAGATCACTAAGCACGGACAAAATGTATGACTCATATCAGCTGAATTGTTACATTGAATGAATAGAAATTAAGGTTTTGTGATTTCTGTCATGTCTTTGTGATTTTAATGCACCTTTTCCCTGTTGTGTGAAGCACTTTGAATTGCCTTGTGTACTAACTGTGCTCTACAAACAAACTTGCCTTGCCTTACTTTACCTTGGGCGTTTCTGCAGCAACAACAACCATACGATGCTCGTCTCACATAAACACACAAAAGGGATTGAGCTGGACTGTTAGTATGAACAAACGTCTAGATAGACATTCTAGACATTGCAAACAACAGCTATTAACTTACGTGTTGAACTGGAGAAGTGGGGGCACTGCCAGCTCCAACAACCGATCAGAGGCAAAGTTTAGCTGAGGTAAGTCCACACTCTGGGTTTAGGTCCACAGGAGAGTGTTCAGCGCACACACCTGGAGTCCAGCATCTACACGGTGCTCCACGGGCTAGTTTTGTTGTTATTTTACAGAAATATCACCTGGAAGAGAAGCTAACAGGCTAGCTGTCAGCTAACTAGCCCCAGAAGGAGCAGCCCTCCGCCCCGTGCTGCTCTCGGGACCACAACAACAATCACCAGAAAATACGGATGTACATCTTCAAATGCAGGACTCGCGCTTGGTTAGTGTGTGGCTTATGAAGAATAAACACTAAATTCGTGGGCAGCAGGAGCTAACAAGAGCTAAACTGAAATGATGGCGACGCTACAGATCCGCCCCCAACGTCGACGTCAGCGTCAACAGCGTGCTGGGCGGAAGCGTCAAGGCCGTGCCCCCATTCTCTTCCCTCACTTCCTTCCTTAATCTCCTCGTCTCCTCGTCTCCTCGATTCTTCAGTTGTCAATCAAATGTGCCATATAGTGTCCCAAAGTCGAAAGTGTGTGTTTTGATTAATTCATTTCCAATAGCTGCATGGTCAAGTTAGTTAAGGTTACGGTTAGGGGTCGATAATTGACCATTAAACCAAACCGGATGTGATGTACAGCTATGGGTTAGGGTTAGGGTTACTGCCCGTTTGCCGACCATAGAAAGGCCACGAGAACAGACACTCCTCAGCAGCTCACAACTATTGAGTTGTATTGCGTTACTACCATTAATGCCAATTTATTTATTTAATTACTTAATTGATCCCTATTCCAATTTAGTGATCTCTGTTACTATGGTGTTATGTTGTTTCAATAGTCATATGAGAGAGCAAAAATCTAAATCTGAGAGAAATAATATTGTGATGTATTTTGCTTACTGTTGTATCCTCACAAGTCCTAACATAACAGACTTGCACAGTTTTGCTGTGGTTACAAAATATATTCTTGCGGTTACAAATTATTTTTCTGCTCTCTCAAAATGTATATTACTGCGCTCAAAAGGGAAACACAAACGTGCACAAACGTAATAATTTTGTGCATGCAATGAAACATTTTGTTAGCACAGGGAATAATTTTGTCATTTTGTAAGTGCAGAATGGTCTGTTAAGATTCGTGAGAGCACAATAGAGCTTGTGAGAAAATACACATTTTGAGTGCGTTTGACATGCTGAGCAAGAGCACACAGTACATCACTACATTCTTGCTTTCAGATTTATGTTTTTGCTCTCTTATAATATTTAAACAAACATAATGTCATACACCATCATCATCATCATCATCATCTTTCACCATGAGCCTGTAGACGCATATCCAAGGAGGGATACTTACACTTCTGTGGACAGAAGGTTCTTGGGCTGCAGTCCAGGGGCACAATAGCGTGGGCCTATCACCAACCAGCTGAGCCTCTCTGTACTTTTTTGAATGACTTCTCATAGCACTTCCTCTAAGCTATTTATAACAATTTACTCTTTCATTTAAAACATTTAAGTTAATATCAAAATGTCTTCAGTTTGTTGTCAGGGCTGCACACTTCCACATCAATCTTCATAGATCAGAAACTTTATGTGGAGAAACATATAAATGAGACCAGGTCACATGGTCTCTCTCTTTCTCTGTTCCTTGCTTTCCCTCTCTCACTTGCTTTCTCTCTCCTTCTGCCTCACTCTCCCACCCTCTACCCTTAAACTACTGGTATATTTAGCTCAACCCAGGGTCAAAACTAGCGAATGTGTTCTGGAACCAGTTAGAAGAAGCTGACAACTCCAGCACTCAAACTTCAGCAAAATTAAGGAACTGAAAGTGTTTCCTAACCTACAGGAAATTACAGGATTATTTTTGCAAAGATATTACTTTCTAATGGGTTGTTGTTGCAAAGTTTGAGATAGAATGAGTGCTCAACCCCAACCACACCAGCAGCCTTTGGTCGAAGAGGAGATCACAGTCAAACTCGTGTTTGATTCTGAAGCATCAGCTTTTCCTGATGAGAAGTCAAACTATCCTCTGGTGGAGGGAAACTCCATCTATTCTGCCATTTTAAGCCGAAATGAGACAGTGAAGGATGCCAATAGGTTGAAGACGTTCCTGGAGCTTCGGGACAAGTATGTGAAGAAGAAGGTACTTTTTGAAGATCCACTGTTCCCGGCCAACGACTCC
The DNA here is from genome assembly GCF_026437365.1 of Eucyclogobius newberryi. NCBI lineage: Eukaryota > Metazoa > Chordata > Actinopteri > Gobiiformes > Gobiidae > Eucyclogobius > Eucyclogobius newberryi. The sequence goes on from NW_027315723.1 coordinate 7,715,446, forward strand.
TCACTGTTCTACAGCCAGAAGCCTCCCATGAAGTTTGAGTGGAAACGCCCATCGGTGAGTTACCAGAAGTTGTTGTTGAATTATACGTATTTAGGCTATTCATGTGATGAAACGTATGTTATTGTATACATGTTGGATTTTTAAAATGTATCTGTTTATTGGTTCTGTAGAATAAATCTATTTTATGGCTATATCTACTTTATAAGGCTGTAGTTAACAAAATAAATTATTTAACTGAAGACATGCTCTGTGCATTGATTAAGCAGCTAAAATGGGGTGTGGCACATGCAAAACATTTTGGCTCTTGCACTACTTATCTAATAGGAATGTATCCAGTTGACTGCCACGTGATTAGCCCTTTTACCACCTTGTGCAGACTGCAAACAGATCAGCGAGAGCCTATCAAGATGCATTAGGAACTCACGAGAATTCATCTTGGTGGAAAGGTTAGGGACTATCTCATGCATCTGCCCAGAACTGAACTTACATGGCAGAATTTAACATTATTAGTAATATAGTGTCTTCATACATAAAAGGGAGATTCAATTTTAGCATAGAGGAATAAAGCGTCTTTAGAAGTGACATAAAAACAGGAAGTGAGTGATGTGCAGATTTATGCCTGTCTAGGAGTGGCCATGACAAAAGAGCATGATCCGCCAACCTAATTGAGTAAGTGTGGCGGACTAGCAGATTAGACAGGTACTGAAACTTTGCCTCTGGGGCAAGAACATGAAAGTAAATACATGCAAGTTTATATTCTTAAATCAACAGGTGCACATGGAGTCAATAAAGAGATTGAAGGATGAGGGATATGTGGTCAGACTGACACGATCCAATTAAAAAAGTTTTAATCCAAGAGGCAAACGATGGAAGGAAAAAGTAGAGGCCCAAGAACTGACCCTTGGGGCACTCCACATGGATGACATAGCATTACCTGTGCTTTAGAAATAGATGCAGTAATAACAGCATATTCACAAGTGAAAAGGCAGACAAACTGTCCAAACACTCCTAGCACTCCTCACGTCATGCTTTCTCCTTTCTGCTAAATCCTTATAACCCTATTAACAGGCCTATAATTAGTCAACTAATAAAACATTTGTTAGACCAAGACACCATCGACAGATTAATCCATTTAATGACTAAAGAACTATAGATGGGTAGTTTACTGTAATCAGTACTAGTACTGTTGTGAGCCATGCATGCATATCACGTAACACAAATATTATGATTTCAGAACTCTAAAAGCTGATTTAAAAAGGCTCTAGCCACTCTCATCTTTTACAAATGTATGGTATTATAGTTGATCCGCTGCATGTCTGTGGGAATGCCTCCGGACTCTCTCTTTCACTCATGGTGGCTTATGAGTGGCTAGCAGTTTGGGCTCAACTAGGATGACCATCTCTCCCTCTTTTGGTTGTCCTGCACAGCCATTCATGCTTCTGTCTGAACCACTTTTGGAGAGTGTTACCCCCATTAGTGGTGTCGGATTATTGATCAATAAAATTTACACAACTTAACATGATTATCCATCCATCCATCCATTTTCTACCGCTTGGTCCCTTTCGGGGTCGCGGGTGACTGGAGCCTATCCCAGTGACTTCGGGCCTTAGGCCTTATATTTAGTTTTTCTCAAAGAAATCAAGACTTTTTGGGTGTACTGCCATTTAGGGTTGTAATATGTTGGAACCTATGATTGATAACATTTTTAAATCACATGGGGTTATTGCAGTTATCATCTATGAACTTAAATTTATCAAGTGCGCTCCTTCATCCCATTGCATTCAAAGTCTTTTTATAGAATCTGAGGTGGTCACCCTAGGCTTGACTCTGTGTCTGAGTGGGACCTCCAGCTAAGGTCCTGACCAAACTGAGCTGAAGATCTGGAAATGGGTCCCACTGCTCCTGGTTTCCCCAGCAAATGCAGAAAATAATTGTATTTATTATCGTGTTAGAGTGTACCTGACTTTTTTGTGTCGGTGTAATCCCTCATTCGATACCTGACTTTACGTCATTCTCCTGCTCCTCACCTCTCAGTATTTCTCTCTCTCTCTCTCTCTCTCTCTCTCTCTCTCTCTCTCTCTCTCTCTCTCTCTCTCATTCCTTCCCTCTCTCTCTCTCTCTCTCTCTCTCTCTCTCTCTCTCTCTCTCTCACCCTCTCTGTGCCCTTTCTCAACCTCTCGAACATTTTAGTATTTGAGAATTTGACATGTGCATGACTCAAGTTTGATGGGAGTCCAGGCTGAAATGCTACAGGCAGCAGCTGTCACAGAGACTGGAATCTGCAGCCTGATGACACTCATGCAAAAAGACTGGGGCCTAATGCAGCACAAATTCATTTTAAAACAATCAATGTTTTCTTGGTGAAGTAGTAACACGCTAAAAGAGTGTGCGGAAATAAATTGTTCATGTTCCTCTTCTAAAAAAAGAAAAATGTTAAGTATCATAAAAAAAGTCTTTTATGATACTAGATTGACCTATTGAGATTTCAACCATGTAATACTGTTTCCACATCAAATTGTTGATTTGAAATGATGTTGTTTGTTTCACTCCAGCACATTCCCTGCATATTTAGTTCATATCACTGTTCAGTGTAAAAAGAAAACTTGGTTCCGGTGACATCATCAGGTGGTCAGTTTTGCAGCAGCATTTATGCTCTGTGCAGCCAGCCTCAGCATCATGATTGATGTCTGCTGCCCTATGTTCGGCCATCTTTTCTACAGTATTAGAGATATTTGGATGATTTGGATGATTTTTGGTTAGTACCCTTTGTATTAACCATACTTTCTCAAAAAAATCTATTTGAAATTTTATAATGCCTATCATCATAACATTTAGCAAATTTACTTATCCCCCTTCAAACTCGGGTCCTTTACCAGAGGCCCCTGGGAGCTTGAGGGTTCTGCGCAGTATCTTTGCTGTTCCTAGCACTGCACTTTTCTGGACCGAGGGATCCCTGGGATCTGCTCAAGTCATTCCTCCAGTTTGGGGGTCACTGCCCCAAGTGCTCCGCACCACCGATACCTTCACGCATGAGACATTCACTGAGGTCATCTGTAGGAGCTTTGTCCTTGATGTACTTATGTAACTTGGACGTTTCGTCCTGGATAGTGGCACTAGTCCTCGGCCTCCTTCCTTACAGCTAGTGTTGCCATTTGCCTGTGGGATTCCCAGGTACTTGTAACTGTCCTCAATGTCTGCTATCGCTCTTCTGGGAGTGAGACCCCCTCTGTGTGGACCACCTTCCCTCTCTTAGTCACCATCCGCCCACATATTTCTAGTCCGAATGACATTAAGATATCTGAGCTGTAGATCCTGGTGGTGTTGATCAGGGAGTCATTTCCCGCTCGCTCTTAGCATACAGCTTGATGTCATCCATGTAGAGGAGATGACTGATGGTAACTACATTCCTGAGTCGGTATCCATAGCCAGTCTTGTTGATTATTTGGCTGAGGGGGTTCAGACCTATGCAGAACAGCAGTGGGGACAGCGCATCACCTTGGTATATGCCACAATTGTGCAAGTGGCTTGCCATTGGCCTCAACTGAATGTTTTTTTCCACAACCTCGCCGAGTTCCCTTTGAAGGCTCTTAGAGCCTCATTGATGTTGTACAACTCCAAGCATTCAATTCAAGTGTGTGGCATTGAGTCGTATGCTTTCTTGTAATCAATCTGGGCAGTGCACAGATTAGTGTGTTGGGTTCTGTAGTCTTGAGCAACTGTTCTACCAACCAGGAGTTGGTGTTTTGCTCCTCAGGTGTCTTTGCCGATGCCCTTCTGTGCTTTGCTCATGTATTGATCCATGTGCCCACTTATCTTAGCCGCAATGATGCCTGACGTGAGCTTCCATGTTGTGGAGAGACAGGGTATTGGCCGATAGTTGGATGGGACTGTGCCCTTAGAGGGATCAGGATAGTACGCCCTTTGGTTAGCCATTCAGGGTGAGTCCCATCCCTTAGCAGCTGGTTCATTTGTCCTCCCAGGCACTCATGGAGTGTTGGGTCCCTCTGGACCCGACAAGCACTTATGAAAAAGGTGTCATCTTTCAGAGGCAGTCCCACTCTGCACACTGATTAGAAGAGATGTTACAGAATACTCCAGTCCTGACCATTGAAGTACTGACTGTTTAAAGATACTCTGCTAAATCAACAATTTCACTTGAAGCATTTTACCATGACTGAAAATTTGTTTGAATGAGCCTTTAGCCTTTTGTTTAGCATGAAAGGGGGAGAGAGGGGGTACAGACAGTTGGCAGATGTTAAGGGCTGGACATGAACCGTGGTTGCAGCAACCACACATGTGCAAAACCCGTAATCACTGCACCACAAACAAAAAAACATTCCTATCTCAACATTTAAATGATCAAGGTATCAACCCAGATGCAGCTCAAATGTAAAGTTAACAGCTATTGTTAACAACCTTATTCATAATGCTTGCCCCACTTATAGAAAGCATGTGTTTACGCCCTCTGCTGGCGCACTGATTGGTGAAGTAGCTGTGGCATTTTTGTGTGCTCTGAATTTATTTGTGTTTGATTCATGTACCTGTTGTGAAACGCCAGAATGTGACCAAAAATTAGTTCTAAAGGCCTGAATTATGCATTTAAATATTTCCTACTATTATAATTATAATTGTAATTATTTGTCCAATTACTAAAGCAATAAATTCTGAATAAAGATATATGAGTAGAAGAATATTCCAAACTTCATTACTAATCACATGTTTATACAATCTACTTTGACATATATTTTGACAGGAAATTTGTGATGATCCTCACTTCATCATAGACGGAGCCAGCAGAACAGACATCTGCCAAGGAGAGCTGGGTAAGGACTGTGAGAAATAACCACCTGATTATTTTGGACTCATCAAATGTCAGCTACACATGCTGGGAGTGTTCTTAGACTTAAAGAACGAGGAGAGACATGTCACCAGCTCACAGCACTCGCAGCAGACTGTGACCACAGACTTATGCTCAGTGACAGTTGTTATCTTCAGACTAAACTCATTCATTTAAGTTGGATGTGTGTGTGTCTACAGAGAGATCAAGTCAAGTATAACAAATGAATAAATCGATATGTTTAATGAGAACTTATTTTATTTGGTGACAAAACATTGTGACATTTTGGCTCCACTGAACATCTTCAGAAAATGTTGTTACGATCTGGATGATGCTGGTACATGAACAATACTTAAACAACTACAGCAGCATAATACTGATATTCGTAAATACATTCTCTGGGATCAGAATGATATCAGAAAGTATTTTAACAGCTGACTTAAGTAGTGATTTTGGAGCGTTGATGTTCTTACGTGTGTTGTATCCTCAGGTGACTGTTGGTTACTGGCTGCCATCGCCTGCCTCACTATGAATGAGAAGTTGCTGTATCGAGTCATCCCTCCTGACCAGAGCTTCACCGACAACTACGCTGGCATCTTCCACTTCCAGGTTTGGAACAGAGAACCAGGCTGCTATAAAAAAGCGTATTCCCTCTGTGATTGCACGCACACTTTTATATCCTCATGTTATTGTGCATAAAGAGTTTCCTTAGAATTTGATGTTGCCTCAATAAATGTAAATACACAGTTGTAAATAGTTGTGAAATATTGCCTTGTCTTGTGTGTGTTTTTTAGTTCTGGCGTTATGGCGAGTGGATTGATGTGTTGGTGGACGACCGGATCCCCACCTGCAATAATCAACTGATCTTCACCAAGTCCTTCAGAAAGAATGAGTTCTGGAGCGCGCTGCTTGAGAAGGCCTATGCAAAGTAACACATAACTGTCCTGTCACCCATGAGCGCTTTCCACTCTTTAATGTTAATAGAGCCACCCAACACTCACATTTGGAAGAAAAGATCCTCTGAGAAATGCATAGTCTTTTCCTACGTGGTTTAGACTTTGTCCAATCCATGTTTAGTTCTAATTTAAATCCTATGTAAAAGTTAAGGCATTCAAACTGCTTAAAACATCCTGCTTCTTTCCCCCCGAAAGTGATTGGTCATTGAGTCAAAATGTGCTGGCTTGTGACTTCATGTCCCCCACAATTTGTAGTTCTAGTTCATTTCATGTCTTTATCACTGTCAAAACCTCTAACAGATGTTACGGAAAGTCTTATCAGGTCTCCTAGTTTTATTCCTTGTAAAAACCCTCTCCCAGCTTCAGGAGCCAGCTCTGACCAGGGCAGGTGTGCCTTATGCCCGGTGCTTTGTGTCATGTGCCCTGTGTCCTGTGCATGTGTCAGGTTGCACGGGTCGTACGAGGCTCTGAAGGGGGGGAATACTCTGGAGGCCATGGAGGACTTCACTGGAGGAGTCACAGAGTTTTTCGAGCTGAACCAGGCTCCAGAGCAGCTCTTCTGCATCATGAAGAAAGCCCTGGAGAGAGGGTCGCTCATGGGCTGCTCCATAGACGTAAGTACAACTCATCAGCGTGTTTTTGTCTTTAGAGCATCCAGTATCAAAGTTGTTTCATCGTACATGCATTCACATAACATTAGTGTGTCCTAAACATGCAGATAAACATGGAAATCTATTTGAGACCTGTAGATTACATAAATAGCAAAACCATTTAGTGCAAGAAAAAAGTATTTTCAGAAAATGGCCTTTGAAATGCCAAACATTACACCTAAAGTGATGGAGGAAGTAGAAGTAGAGGAAGTAGAAGTAGAGGAAGTAGATTGGACTTTTAATTGTTTCCAGGTGAAAATTTCATGTCAGGAGAATTAAATGCCTCCAAAACCTCAAAATGTCTTAGTTTTGCCTGTCGTCTCTCAAATATGTTACAGATATAATTGTAGGGACCAAAACTCAGGTCCGAATTGGCTGAATCTTTCAATATTAGATCTTCAACATGGTTTGAAGTTAAGGCACAAGATAGTTTAGGTTAAGTCTAAGATCAATGTAATGTAATGAAACTTAACTTGTGTGTTTGTGGATAAGGTGACTTCAGTGAGTGAGATGGAGAGTCGCATGGAGCAAGGCCTGGTGCGGGGCCATGCCTACTCCATCATCGCCCTGGAGGAGGTACAGCGGGCCCCTGGGTAAATTCTGATGCATGGTGATACGGTGATGAGTATTGTTATTAAAGATGTGTCTTTTAGTGTGAAGAAGTTGACAAGGACAGCAGAGTGCAGCTGATCCGGCTCCGGAACCCCTGGGGGTGGGTGCTCTGGAGGGGCCCCTGGTGTGCAAAGTGAGTCCTCTACAACCGCTGGGCCCATGTTTTAATCTGATGATGTCTAAGATCTCAGGTGGAGCCGTTATGCACAGAGACGTTTTGTCTGATTTGGATCCACAGATTTATGTTGTGAGTGATGACGGTCTTAAAGGTGACATATTATGCAACCATAATAAACCATATTATAATTGTTTTCCCTTCACATTTCCACCCTCAAATTCTCATGAATTTAAGAAAGATGAGATTAAATAAGATGAGATAAGGTCATTTGTCTCCCAATTGAGAGATATGTCTTGAGTATCAAGGGCACAATGAAAATAAAGATTTGCCGGTGTATAAATAGCTTCTACACAACTTCACACAATAAACAAAGTACATATACTCCTTTGAACAAGTACAACTACACAATCTGCAATGGAATCTAACATTTACACAACCCCTACATGGCCATAAAGTGGATTTTCTTGTGCACTCTCCCAAGTAGCCTGCAGTTAATATTGCACTCCTCCTAAGTGGTATTAAATTGCCATTCCTCTGAACATCCCTATTGTCCCCTACACTGTCCATTACTTACTTTGTTCTCTGTTATTTGTTAAAAATTGTGAAGCACATAGATGATGCACGTTCAGCTACATCACACAGTCATTGGCACAAGCGCGGGCCTGACTAACCCTGGTGTTTAGTTGTGATGATGTTTACAGTGTCAGTAAACGGGTCAACAAAAATCAGCGCCAGAGTTTTTAAGTCAGCAGATATATTTATTTTATTAAGTATTCTAAGTGTCAGAGATTATAACTATATACAAAAAGTCTTGCTTCTACTAGTAAATGTTTGAGTTATGTTATGTTGTTTAGTCATATTCAGACACCCAGTTAACAACAGAGAGATTAACCATAAAACAGATCAAGTTGAGGCAACATCAAATTTAGTTTTTGACAAATTTAAAGATTTACACATTTCCCTTGATTATTTGTTATATTGTTATAGTTCTAAGGAGTGGTCCACCATCTCCATTGCTGACAGTCAAAACTTGAAGAAACAAACAGTGGAAGAGAGTGAGTTTTGGTGAGTTTTCTTTTCTTTTTCTCATCAAATTTAGAAAGAAAACATTTTGCACTTTTCCTCCACACACCCCTGTTTGTTGCATCAACCCACAACATGCACGGGGATCCTGACCAAACCGCTCTCACTGCGGTTTCACTGAGGTTTCCACGGCAGCGTTAAAGGATGGACCAAATGCAGTGGATGAATCTCCCTACAAGGGTTGTTAAGTTTAACTGTTCCTAACACATTCTCTCATGTGTCAGGATGTCCTTTGCAGACTTTAAGCAGTACTTTACTAAGATGGAGATCTGCAACCTGACCCCAGACACGCTGCAGGGTGAGGAGAGGAGCAGCTGGACGGTGTCGGTGAACGAGGGCCGTTGGGTTCGGGGCAGTTCTGCGGGGGGCTGCCGCAACAACCCCGGTAAATGCACCTGCTCAGACATCACACTAGTTTAACTCCAAAGCAAAGTTTAAAAGCTAAACATAATCCCACATCCTGTTGGTAGAGATTACATTTTTTTTCAACATTTGTAGTTATTTAGTTGCTTTGCTCTTCTGACAACATCCATATTATGCCTCATATCCCGGCGACTCTAAGACAGATGTCCACACTTCCTTCACAGACACAATAGACATTGGCTCCAGCGTCCAGAGCTAACAAAGTTCCTCCTGAACCCTGGCTTGTAATGGGACGTTCCGTTACTATGTGCTGTTTTGTGCAGACACGTTCTGGACTAATCCTCAGTACTGGCTACAGTTGCTAGAGGAGGACGACGACAGCGAGGAGGGGGAGAAGCTGTGCTCTGTGGTGGTCTCCCTGATGCAGAAGGGACGGCGGATGCAGAAGAACCAGGGGCCTAGGTTCCTCACCATCGGATTCTCCATCTACGAGGTTCAAAACACTTAGAATAATATTGTCATAAAAAAATCCCCTCACAAGCCCATAGTTTGATATTTAAAAACAGTCAAATGAAAGCATTAAACCAGCATTAAACCACAAACTTGTTTTACACATTTGTGGATTAAATTCTCAAACAAAGCATTTTCTTTTTGGATACGTTTGACCATTACCCAACAAGATATTGTGTTTTAGAATGTGAATGACACAATATGAATTCATTTTGTGAGCTGTATTATGTGTCAGTTATTTGTTGTTTTGTCTGCGCAGGTTCCAAAGGAGGTATGAACACCACAAAAACTGAAAGGATAAGTTCACTGTGTACAATGGGTGTGAGTTGTCGTATAACAATAAAATGAAAGGGATTGTTTTATGCAAAGAACATATCACAAATAAATGCTTTCATAAATGATGTATTAAATATTGAATGTCCTTTTGGACCAATGCCTATGGTGTGTGCAGATCGCAGGGAAACACCAGCACCTGCAGAAGGACTTCTTCCTGTACACGGCGTCTAAAGCCAAGTGTAAGACCTACATCAACCTGAGAGAGGTGACGGAGCGCTTCAGACTTCCCCCAGGGCAGTACGCGCTCATCCCCACCACGTTTGAGCCGCACCAGGAGGGAGAGTTCATCCTCCGCGTGTTCTCTGAGAAGGACAGCTTGTCAGAGTAAGTCTGGGGGGCTCAGGTGTAGTTTGGGGGGTAAGTGAGTGTGATGAGACTGAGAGGTTGTCTTGTCCTCCACAGAGAAGCAGACGACACCATCGGAGCAGTGCCCATGCAGGTCTGAACACAAGTCCTCTAATAACTCTTTAACTTAACTCATTATTTACCTTTCTGTGTGGTTTCCCCTTTATGTGCCATATCATGGACTATTCACATTCCTTTGCACACTTTCAGTCTCCTTCTACAGAGCTCACAACGCCTCTGTATTTCTCTGTATTTTACACCAGATATTTTAGAAACACCACCTGCCAGACTCCATGGATACAGGACAGTAAAAAACAAGCTTTTGTAATATTTGCCATGGAGACAGATCAGTTTTATGCCATTCTGAAGTAGAAGAAAATCTCCATGGACACAAGCAGGTGACAGGCCCCCCACCAGAGAAGATACAAGTCGGGTTTGTGGAGACACATTCAGTGACTGCGCAGGCCAGAAAAACACCCATAATGAAATAAATGCCTTTATTTCAGTTTCTAGTTTTTTTTAACAAAAATCTTACATGGTGCAGCTTTTAAAAATTCTTTCACTCTTAGTTTTTTTTTTTTTTTTAACGGAGACACAGATGTCATGGCAACTAATGGCTTTGGGTTATCATAAGACATGTATTTCATTTCAAAAGTGCACTGCATAACTTTTCTAATAGAGGTTTGCAAGCTCTTTTTATTGCTTTGCCTTGAATATTCTACAGTAAAGCATTTTATATATTCTAATTTGTTCATTTGGGGTATTTTGGTATTTTATTGCTCAAAAAACCCTTGTAAAACGCATGCATTTTAGATCTGACCTGTAACTTGCGCCATAAGTTAGACCTTTCCATGGAGACCAGCAGAAGGCAGACCCTCCATAAGAAAGGTTACGCAGAGCAGCTTTAAGTTACTTTAAATGTGTCTACTTTTAAGCTACCTTAAAAGTTGTGAAATAAATAATCAAGTAATTTAAAAAGAATAATGCACATTTTAAAGTCTATCTAATATTATTCTAACCGTCCCGTTCTTGTCCATCCCCTCGGTCTCTGGCTCTCTCCATTCAAATGTAACTAACCCTGTGTCCTTTCACCTGTCGCTGTGTCACTGACCAGAAACCAAACGGCCAGAGAAAGAAGGAGAAGGTAGAGTGTGCATGTGGCGCCGGCTCAACAACCCTACACCACTGCTCAGGAATGCAGCAGTTACTAAAGTGAGATAACGCCAACTGTCCTTTCTCTGCACCACCAGCCCATTGTCTTTGTGTCAGACCGAGCTCACGCCAACAAAGAGATCGAGCACGAAGGAATCCGAGGGGAAGTCAAGAAGAAGAAGCCCAAGGTACTTGTCTTGTTTGTAAGATAAGATATTCCTTTATTGTCCACACATGGGGAAATCTCGGTGTTACAACGCAGTAGATACAGAGGGAAAGGACTGATAACTTATAGGAAGTTTCAAAAAAACACTCTTAATAGAAAAACTCTTATGAACAAAACTCCTCTCATATCTTAATAGGGAATGGAGGGGGGGAAATAAAATAGAATAGATAAATAAAATAAAAAGATAAAGATAAAAACAAGATAATAATAAAATAATAATAATAAAATAAAGTCAAGTAAAAATAGCTAGCATAAGACTAAATAATACTAATAGTAAGTAAGTAAACAAAATAAAACACTCTTATTTACATCAGTTATATGCACATGAATATGGCCTTAATTGCTTGTGAGTACGACAGTAATTGCACATGAATATGACGGTATTGCACATGGTTAATTCAGTATTGCACATGTTCGGAGCTAGCAGTGTTTGTTAACACGTAACACGTGGCTTCAGTAAAGTCCCAACTTACCTGTGCAGTTCAATCATTCAGGGTGGTTTTGGGACACTGAAACCATCCAACCATCCATAAATTACATTCATTATTTTCGTTTAATAACCCTGGGATCTCTCAGATTAGATACAGAAGATTTAATTCTGGTCCCGCTGCATCTCAAGCTAAACTCATACAGAACCAGACAGAATTGTTTGTTTCAGTGGCATGAAACAGAGGAGCCCATTGCATCCCCAGACGATGCTTTGTTCTTCACTTATTGACCCTGCATAAATAAATATATAAATGGTTGTCGTGTCAGCGCAAGACACGCACGTTTACAGAAAATCCAACTAGGTCACTGAATGTATTTTGTACGGCCAATGGATGGTTACTTCAATTAATGGTAAAGCTGTATGAGTCATGCAGGGGTCGTGTGGAGGTCGTGTGGAGGTCAATGAGGCGTCAGGGGGATACAGACAGTGTCTGGGTCAGCAGATAGTTGAACGTGACCTTTGAGCTGTAGTTTTTGTGGGTGTAAGTGATCTGGCTCATCACTACACGTACTTTATTTTGTGCTTATTGTGGACAGAAACACTGTGATAAAACCTGTGGGCGCCATTGGGAATCTATATGATAGCTTCACAATCATGGAGTCTTATTATATACAAAACTAGCTGTAAAAGAAGGTGCTATAGACAGTGTTTAATGCTTGAAACCCTACACAACTATTGAAAGATAAAGTACGGGTGCAATCATTAAAGGAACAAGTCATTACTTAGGTATTTACTACTCCAGCGCCTGCCTTGGTAACCGCTTTTTCTTTCATCCTTTGTACAGCGCATACTTCTTGAACCTGAGGAGACGGAGGAGGAGAAGAATTTCCGGGCCATTTACAAGCAGATATCTGGAGACGTGAGTGCGCACCATCGTCCTGACAACAACGTTCAAACAGTGTGATTCATATTTGCCCCCTGCACCAGGACATGCAAGTGTGCGCCAACGAGCTGAAGACCATCATGAAGAACGTGCTCTCCAGGCGTGAGTCCCACTAGCAGAGGGCGTAACAGGGCCTTAACTCCAGCCACATGTCCAAGAGGAGGCTGGTGCTCTCTGTGTGTTCTGTCTCACCACCTGAACTCTGGGAGATCAGACCCACACGGCTTTGTGTAGTACAGTATATAGTATTTCAATATAGCATTTCAATATGTTGTATTATTACTCTCAAAAATATGTAATAATATCATTACAAAACAATACAATGACAATTTTTTTCAAAAAGGTTAAAAGTTTATATTGAGCCCAAAGTAATCTTTCACACATTCGACCATTTAATTTCTGAGATTGACATTTTGGGACTTTTTTTTTAATTGACAGCTAAAAAGCTTTACCTCAATAGCATTTTTTTCACTGATTCAGATGAGAAATCACAACTGCCAATAAAAAAAAGCAAATATATTTACATAAGCACATTTACTATAAACTTACGATTATGTTTTTTGCCTTTGACAGAAATATTTAAGACACAATGTTTATCAGTTTCACAGATTTTGAGATATTACATCACGCTCTCTTTGCGCCCCGCTGTGCTCCTCTGTGCCCCACTGTGCTCTGCTGTGCCACACTGTGCTCCTCTGTGCCCCGCTGTGCTCCTCTGTGCCCCACTGTGCACCTCTGTGCCCCACTGTGCTCCTCTGTGCCCCGCTGTGCTCCTCTGTGCCCCGCTGTGCTCCTCTGTGCCCCACTGTGCTCCTCTGTGCCCCACTGTGCTCCTCTGTGCCCCACTGTGCTCTCCTATGCCCCACTGTGCTCTCCTATGCCCCACTGTGCTCCTCTGTGCCCCGCTGTGCTCCTCTGTGCCCCGCTGTGCTCCTCTGTGCCCCACTGTGCTCCTCTGTGCCCCACTGTGCTCCTCTGTGCCCCGCTGTGCTCCTCTGTGCCCCACTGTGCTCCTCTGTGCCCCACTGTGCTCCTCTGTGCCCCACTGTGCTCCTCTGTGCCCCACTGTGCTCTCCTATGCCCCACTGTGCTCCTCTGTGCCCCACTGTGCTCTCCTATGCCCCACTGTGCTCTCCTATGCCCCACTGTGCTCCTCTGTGCCCCGCTGTGCTCCTCTGTGCCCCGCTGTGCTCCTCTGTGCCCCACTGTGCTCCTCTGTGCCCCACTGTGCTCCTCTGTGCCCCGCTGTGCTCCTCTGTGCCCCACTGTGCTCCTCTGTGCCCCACTGTGCTCCTCTGTGCCCCACTGTGCTCTCCTATGCCCCACTGTGCTCCTCTGTGCCCCTCTGTGCCCCACTGTGCCCCACTGTGTTCCTCTGTGCTCCTCTGTGCTCCTCTGTGCCCCTCTGTGCCCCTCTGTGCACCGCTGACCCCCGCTGACCCCCTCTGTGCTCCGCTGACCCGCTCTGTGCTCCACTGACCCCCGCTGTGCTCTGCTGACCCGTGTGCCTGTTGTGTGTCCACAGACAGTGAGATCCGGTCAGACGGCTTCAGTCTGGAGACGTGTCGCAGCATGATCGCTCTCATGGACGTATCCTTCCACAGCAGATGTGGAGACATGGGTGTCATTGGTGAACAGTGGACTGTGGAGAACACGTGATGGTCCTAAAACAGGTTCTTTACAGTGTTTCTCTGTGGTTCTGGTTCTTCTGGTGGTGCTCAGGTCTTTGGTTATCTTTGGCTGGTTAATTAGTCACTGACATGTTATTGCCCATAACCATAAAGCAGGGGTAGAGTGACCTCATTTGACCTCTTTTGATTGTCCTTCGCAGCCATTTACGTCCCACTCATTTAGGGAATATCTCACCTTTTGACAGATGCCCCATGAATTCACTAACAACTGTGCTAGATATGTTTAATGCCATACTCTGGAACATTCCAAAAGATGTAAAGAAATATCATCTCTATGGAGACAAGTAGGTCACCAGAAAAGTTACCTAGGACATCTCTAATAGAACAAATTTAGTTTACTGCTGGAGAATTAGTGCAAACATGTCCTGTAGTTTCCCTGACAACGTGGAGCTCAGACGGATGGCACTGGAAAACTCAACCTTCAGGAGTTCAAACATTTATGGAAGAAAATCAAAAATTGGCAGGTCAGTGTTTTCTGTTTCTATTTTTTTTAAGCGGGGCTGAAAACATAAACCCTGCCCACAACCACATTTCAAGTAGAGCTGGTAAATGGTTCAAACGGGGCCCTTCCAACGGGGCCTTGTTTCACAAAGGATGTTCAATAATCCCTGGGTTTTCATGGTTTTAGATTTTCCATGTTTTTTTTTATCTCTAAAACAACTTTTGTTGAGTGCTGTGTCGCTCATTGATTGTATTTGCATGTGTACATCCCATTCAAATAAGTATGTTCCATCAATCTAACGTCTGTGTTGCCCAACAAATTTGAATGCAGAACATAAATTAATTAACTCTTCAGGCCTAATTAAATACACCTGGTCCATCTATGAATAAGGAAGTGAACTGTCCAATCAGAGCTCTCCTTCAGGAGCAGACGCTGGTTAAACTCAGGTTTAGAGGAAGGACCAGATTAAACTGTTACCATAGCAACAGTCTCAGATTTGTACTGAACCCTTGAGTTACACAGAGTTACTCCTCAGAGTCTGGTTTATTTTACCCCTCTTTGTCAAACAGAGTTTACTAATCAGGGCTGTACAGTGTGATGTCACAGGAGGCAGCGCATAGTTTTTCACTGTTTTCGACCAGAAAACTGTAAATGTATCTAGTTTGCACTAAAAAAAAGATGACTACACTGAAAGTTATTGTATGTTTGTAGGTCATATTTAAGAAGTACGACAAAGACAAGTCATGGAGCATCAACAGTTTTGAGATGAGGAACGCCGTCAATGAAGCAGGTGGGACATAATACTCTTCGATACATAATGACGCACTGTAACACCATGTTTGTATCAATGGATAACTTTAAGGTGACATATTCTTTTGCTGGTATTTGGTATACAATTGTTACACAAGCAGATCATTAACTGTAGAGAAAGCTTCAGTTGTGGTCATCTTGACGCTGTTTTAGAAAAACAAGACGTTTCGACTCTCATCCAAGTCATTCTCAGTCTGTGGATCTAGTCTGAGAACTCGGATACTTATCCTACTCTTAGTAAGCCCCGCCCACCAGGCAGAACCTTTTTTCATCTGAAACAATATGCTTTGTTTGTCCGAACTGCCCTGAAATGGGCCAAAACAATTCTATTGTTACCTGACTGCAACTCCCTCATCACTGATGCGTCCCTGATTAGAATCACAAAGGTCAGGGCTGATGCCGCCCCATGGCTTCAAAATGCTGCTGTACACTGCCAGAAGATTGAACCTTAACTTTTCATTTCTGAATAAAGAGGGATTCTCTCTCTGTTTTTTTAAACCAAAAAAATCCTCTTACAAACCATTTCTTCTCCTGCTTAGAATCACTCACTGTCACTGTTTGTGGCTTTAAGATGAAGATGTACGATGCTCTGTAATCCTGAATTTGCTTGTCTTCTGTGTTGATAAAGCCTCTTGTGCAGTGGCTGTTTAGTCTCACCTGTAACACTCAAAAAATTGCTCTGTTTTTGGCTTGGCATCTTGTCCTTAAGATGAACCAGTTTTTGTCTTAAAGTGTTGCCCGGTATTAAATAAACTGGAATTTTGTGCTGTCTAAAAATCCTGTGTGTTTTTTAGGGATAGAAACTATTCTTTCTTTGTTAAGAGCCCAAGCGGGGTAACCACAGGCTGAAAGAGAATTCGAGACATCCAAAACATCTCGTTTTTCAGTGTCCAAATGACAACAACTGAAGCTTTTTCTACAATGGATCACTCCTGGAGAAATGAGGGATTACACCGACTTGTTTCTAATCATTATTTTACTTTTTGATTCATAACTAACAATCAAGAAAAAAAAAAAAAAAAAAGGCAGATTGACTTTCTGTTCAAAACGTCTTATTCACTGCTGCTGGGTTGACATTATCTGAGCAGTGACGCCTCAACTGCAGGACAATTCTAGGTTACTCCATCCATCCACTTTTATCCAGCCAAATGTGATACACACAGTTGAAGAAAACTAAAATATTACTGTTTAGCTATAAGAACACTGACAAAATAAATAAATACATTAAACATTAAAAGTACATTCAATACAATAAGAAACAAATACAAACTTGTAAAATCCTTACTCTGTGTGGATAAGACCTTAGCTTAAGATGAAACTTAACACTCCACTGGGGTTGCACAGACGTGGTACATCTAAATCACTCATGAGGGGAAACCGTTATAACATGCTTGAAAGCTATTCAAAACTTTATTTACACAGCACTTTTCAATAATAGGCTAAAGTCACACTACAATAAAGCTTTGAACGTCAAGCCTGTGGTGCATTTCATTCTGTTCTTTATTGCTGTGCAGGGTTCCACCTGAACAATCAGCTCTACAACATCCTCGCCCTGCGCTACGCCAACGAGCAGCTCCACATCGACTTCGACAGCTACATCTGCTGCTTCGTGCGGCTGGAGGGCATGTTCCGTGAGTCTGTTTGCGACAGGGATGAGAGGAGGTCATGACCCTCAGAACTTTAACGTGACGTATGTGCTTTTCCTCTCAGGAGCTTTTCAGGCATTTGACAAAGACGGCGATGGACTGATCAAACTCAATGTGCTCCAGGTGAAGAGATATGCTTTTTCATCTTCTAATTTTTTATGTGAGGACTGGAAGTGCTAATTTATTTTTTCAAACTGTAAGAATACATTTTTATTAGAATGCGGTTATGTGAATTGAATACTCACTTGATTGTTTGAGCAGCTCCAACAGTCCTTCAGTAAAGTGACCCCTTCCTTCCTCTGTAGTGGCTCCAGTTGACCATGTACTCCTGATGGGACTTCCCATGGACCTTTACTATGTGTGGAGAAGACTTCGGCTGGATGTAGGTCTGCTGCTCATCTGGAAACACCTCGCCGTAATAATCTTTAAAATGATTTGTCTCATTGTTTTCAAAATCAGCTTTCTGAATACACAACTTTTCACACGGTACTTGGTGTGAAAGTATTTGTCCGGCCAAGTACCATCAATTCTAAGGTCTAAAACAGAGGTATTCTAGATTTAAACTAGGCTTTAATTGGTCTAGTCTTGAACTACACAATCGCTTTACTAGTTCTGAAAAAGGACAAAACTGTGGATTAAAATGACTCTCTTCAGCAAATACTTGAACAGTAGAGGAATCCCATGTACCAGTTTAAGTGCTCATTAATGGACAATAAATGTATATGAATTGAGATTAGATCAAATGGTATGAGGAATTAAGAGGATCACATTTGTGTTTCTGAACTGAGTGTTTAAAAATGTTTTGTAATTATAGTTTAAAAAACCCAAACACATGCTACTTGATTTATTTTAATAGCTGTACATACTGAGACATGAGAATAAACATTTCATTGCAGTTGGCAGTTTCTTTATCAATCATGTACTCAAATTGAAAAAATCAAGAGGGATTATGTAAGGTTGGTCAAAAAGGACATTTGCAAAGATTGCCAGCCACTTTTCTATTAAGCAACTCAAAAGATTGTACCAACCTATTTTGTGAGAGTATAATGTACATTGTTGAAATATTTTTAAAAAAAAACTTTCTAACAAGGAAGAATCAAATCAATTTTAAAATGTTGAATTAGAACACATTATACCTTCATTTGGGGGAAAAAAGGAAAACATTTGAAATAGAAAAAGCTCAGTTTAAATCTGCAGAAGCCTCTGTCCTCGGAGCCAGGGACGGCAGGCTTAACCCTTTCATCGCAGGCTGATATTGGTGGATATTACTAAATGACGTGAATATCGACAGATACCGATACTGGGCCGATATATCGGTGCGCCCCTAGTAATAACAAATCATCATCTGCACATCTCAGCTTTAGACAAAGCAGATCACACTGGGCACTGGTGATGAACACGAGTCCAAATTAAAGGAACGTCACGGCTGAATCTCGCTTTCGGTCTCCACGTGGTTCTTTACATGGTCAGGAAACGCCTAGAAACACAAAACACACTATTATTTATCATAGCCTGGATAGATTATATTGGGTGACTTTCAAAAGTGCATCTTCAAACTTAAGATTTGTCAAATAAAACTGGACAGAACAGTGGACTAACTCTAACCCTAATATTATACAAAATATCTGGTGTTTAAACATTTAGAAATAATGCCATACCGAGTTCTGAATTAATACCTTAAAATTAAACGGGCATTTATTAAATATTTTAGCACCATTTAAGACTAATTTTATTGCTAAATACATTGAATATCTTTCAATGTCCTTGAACCTATGAAAATGTGGGTTTAATACATTTTTAAATGTTCGCTTTACAGTCTCCTCCACCCCAAAATCATCATGAGATCTTTGGTTAAATCAAGGACTACATTTACATTTACTTATTGAAAGAACAAGCCCTGCAGTGCAGCCTGTATCGTACTCTTACCAGACAAATTGCAGTCTGTGTGGAGAAGAAGGCTGAGCAGCTCTTCCATCTGCACTTGACCGTCTGCAGTTTGGGGCTGGTGTGGTCACTCACTAAATGCTGAAGCAGGTGCTCTGCCACACCGAAGATCAGGGCGCAATTGTGCCACTAGAGGGAGACAGACAGACACACACACACACACACACACAATATGTTTCCATGCTTTGTGGGGACATTTGCTGATGACAGATAATATCATTAAAGGTCCCATAACATGCAAAATCGACTTTTCAGAGCTTTTAACCTTCTTACATTGCTATTTGTGCTTCATATATGTACCCAGAGTGTTTTTGATTGATTCCCGCAGTTTTTAGCTATAGTAAAGACTATCTCCTTTCCTCGAATCTCCAAACTGACGGGGGTGGGTGCAAGACCGCGTCATAAGGGCAGGCACGGGTCACCATCCCCCCTAGAGTGTTTTATTCACAGCAAAGCAGGAAGTACGCTGTTATGAAAAGTTGTGAAAAGCACTTTTAAACTCATCATGGTGAATGTTTAGGCTGCTCAGTAAGTGAGTGTTACATGTGGCACACTGCAAACTGTTTAAAATGAACCAGTTCTGTTTTTCACATTTTAAGACCGGTACAGTGCCTTTATAACTTAAACCCTAACTTCAACTGAAATGGACCCATCTGAAATTTAAACCATCTGACTGATCCAGTACTTCAGTCTCTTTGTACATGTATTTTAAGAAGCAAAGGCCTCTACAAAAAACAAAACAGAAGAAATTGCAATTACCCAGCAACGGAAGTTCTTCATCAGGTTGAGTCTGACTGCCTGGATAGAGCCATCATAGCAGCCTGTGTACATCTGAGGGACAAGGAAGAGCATTGCAAATTACAAATTCATTTATTGATCCATTATTTTTATTTTTATTATTACTCCACACTTACCACGCTCTTGTGAATGGCCATACACAACACCATGTCACTGTGGCCTCCGTAAACCTGCAGCCGATCGTGAGACTGGAGACACACACAAATGTGACTCGGGCTGGTTTCAGATACACACTTTGAAGCATTTAAACATGAACTTTGAATGGGATTTGAACTTTCAGAAGCATAACTGCACCTGTAGTTCGTAAACCCGGACCAGTTTGTCCAAACAGGCGGTGACCATCACTTTGCCCAGGATGGCGATGGAGGTGACTGCGTGACCATGGCCTTTGTAGACCCGCACAAGCTCTCCTGTCTGAGGACAAACAGCACATCAAAAATACAATCACTGACTAAAAGTCTCAACTGAGGTCCAAATAGCTTTCAAAATAAACTGTTCGATAGTTTAGCACTCTGGACACAGATCTCTTAAAAATTATATTTCTGCCAACATTTTAAGTCTAGTTTTTTGTTCTGTCACTTTCTCCAAAAGAACACAAGCATGTTTGATGAGGCTAGAGCAATAACCGGAATCATTGTTTGATTGAGCAACACTCCACTGGGGCCATAGATGCATGAGGAGTATTTGAGCAACACTCTGAACAATGCTTTGAAATGTGAATGGATTTTGAGCATCTAGAAAAGCCTGAACAAATGTGTACTTTTTCTCAAGAGTTTTTAGTAGAATTGAATAGAAATATAAGGTCTATTGACATGGTTAAGACATACTCACATGTACATTATGTGCATGGACTGACGTGTCACTGGAGCCACTGAAGACCAGGTCATTCACCACCTGCAGGAAAATCATTTTATTCAACATGAACCATTTTTGAAACCATTTACCTCGAGCAATGCATCACCATAACCGGGGTTTCCTTTCTAACCTAATATTTGTATCTCTAGCACAACAGTATCTTTACCAACCTTAAACACATTGTTTATTGTTATTAACATTCTTAATTATTTCCTCCACAGAATTTATTGGGGTAAAAACTTAAAAGCTATTTTACAATATACAGCTCTGAACTAAGAGCTGGTTTAGTCCAGGACTAGACTAGAAACCCGAGGAGTACCTTGAGACACAGCACAGTTTTGGAGTGGCCCTTGAGCGTGCGCAGGAGCAGGCCACTCTTGGCATCCCTCACGCTGATGGTGCTGTCATAGGAGCCAACGAGCAGCACTTTGCGGGCCCCTTCCTGAGCAGAGGACAAGCAGCTGACCCCTCGGGGCCCGTGGCACTCAAACACTTCAAGCTCCTTCAGGCTCTGCACACAATCACGGCCAAGATATTTCAACTTCAAAGACATTTCAACTTCTGTCAAATGTTATGCAAAGCAGCCTTTTGACTGACCATTCATATTTACATTTCAATAGAAAACACTACATCTACCTTCAAGTCAAAGCTGGCGACAGAGCCATTGGCGAGGCCAGCGTACAAGATGTTCCAGGCCACATGCAGACACAGCACGCGGTCAGGCACGGACAGCTGCTGCAGGCACTTCCTCGTCTGAAACAAACATGAGCACACATTTAGGAAGAAGAGCCCTGGTTCAGTTATTGTTCAATCAGAATACAAAGTATTAGTGAAAAGCCATGTTAAAAGCGTAAAGACAGGGAGACAGGTTAAAGACTCAGTAAAAGATAAAAATACATCAGCTATAATGAGCTGGACAGAACCCCTGTACCTTGAGAGCCTCGTACCTTTGTGCTGAAACAGCAGATGGTCTGGTCACTGGAGCCCGTGAAGAGCTTCGGGGGCAGATTCAAAATGGCCGTCACCAGGAGACTGTTTATTTTGTGGGAGTGGCCTTCGAACACTCCCACACACTCTTTGGTCTGGGAAAAACAATGATCGTTATTTATACCTCATTAGAATAAAGTTATCTGTAAACTGTGAATGGAATTGTGAGGAGTTCACAGAAATTGTTGAAGTGCAAAATTCCATGAGCCTTTAGTGTTTTTTGAAGTTAGTAACAGTCCGTTCCTGTTGGCAGCATTGAAACAGAGTTGCCAGGGTCTGAGAGGCCTTGGAGCTGGACTTACATGCAGGTTATAGGCTCGTGCTGTGTTGTCTCCAGAGCCGGTGTACAACACGCCCTCGTGGATCTGCATCGCTGTGACTGGACCAGAGTGCTTCACAAAGTCTCCCAGACAGAGCTCCATCTCCTCTGTGGACCCTGAAGGACAGATGGACGTAAGAGGACGTATAATTGACCATTGTGTCCAGAAAATAAGACTTTTGACAATCAAATGTGCGGCCTTACTTTGAGGTGTGTCAGTTTTTGTCAAAGATGCAGCCTCAACATTCCTGGAATAAAAAATAGATACACAGTTGAGAAAAACCAGTTGATTCAACAGAACGGTTTTACACCGCCATTCGTTTTTACTTTTCCGCTACACCAGCACTGGTTACATTTATTATATATTGCATTATACTGTACACAGTGATGGGCTAGTTCAGTTTTTTTTGTGTAACGTTTTGTGTAGCACCATAAATTATAGATACGAGAAGTGATGAAAAAGAAACCAAGAGCGCTCGTTACTATAGTTCCCACTATGAGCTCACCTGTGCTTTTCCTGTGTCTGCGAGAACGGTCCGCCTGGTGGACAACCCAGAGCGCTCTCCACAGACTCCACTTCTTTCAGCGTGGCTGGAGTTGAACCCACACCCTCCCCCTCTTTCGGGGCTGCTGGTGCTGAAAACTCCATAGCATCCTTAGTCGGCTCCTCGCAGGCTTGACAGTTCTGTACCTGTACCACCTCCACCTCCTCCTCCGATTCCTCATTATTTGACTCATCCAGGTTTATCACCACATCTTTAACAGGCTCTATCACCTCCAAATCATCATCTTCAAGCACGAGAGGCACTATTTCAACATTGTCCATGACCTTTTCAGTATTTTTCTTTTCTAGTTTTGGTTCTTTTTCTGCCATTTTAACACCATTTTTTGAAACAAATGGTGTCATAACTGGAAGCTTGCTATTGAATATTGATGTCTTTTGTAGTTTAGTCGTATTGGGAATTATTGGTTGTGTAAAATCTGAAGGTGAGAACAGCTGAATTGCGGTAGCTACATTTGGAGTTGTACTTTGTGAAATATTGAGCAGCGTTTGACAGGTTTCTTGTCTGGCTTGAGCCGAGTCAGGCAGGCTGCTGCAGGGAGGAGGGACAGGTGCGGCAGGAGGGGCAGGTGCAGCAGGAGGGACAGGTGTGGCAGGAGGGGCAGGTGCGGCAGGTGTGCTCTGTTGTTCTGTGTCTGAGGCTCCACTGACTCTTTCTGAAAGAAAAACAGTTCCATGTTGTTTTAATGAGTTTCTTATGATTTCTCCTTTTGTAAGTAGAATAATTATTGAGTTTCGGTTGGCAATAGTGCTGTTGCAATACTTCCATTTCAAATGCAAAACCTTGATAAGGAAAAAAGGCTCGAGATATCACAAAAACTAAAACATTGTGTTTTAGTTTTTGTGATCTTAAATGATTACATCTATATATAAAAGGAATGATTCCTTTTTTATATAGAATGTAATCCTTTTTTATCATCTTCTGTTTCTTTCAGTATCTGTACCTGCTCAAAGCAGAATCAGTATCAAAACACACATTATATTGAACAGTTTTGTTAAAGAAGCATTAAATCAAACTTTCACAAAAAGGTTTTTGTTCAAAGACGTATCTTAACTACCGTAATCAAGTTACTTATTCAGTGTTTTGCAACGGTTTACCTTTCATTCCCTGCAGGATCTCGATGCGCTGAGCTCTGAGGCTGTTCACCTCAGTGATGCACTGTAACAGATCAGACACACATGAGGAACAGGGCCCCTGAAGGATCAAGGGCCTGAGAGGCGGTGTACAAACCTTCTCCCGGAGGATGAGGAAGGTCTGCAGGGCGTGTTGAGTCTGGACAATGGCCTTGTCCAGCTTCTGCAGCCGGAGACTCAGGTCGTCCTCCATCAAAGACACAGAGTAGAGTTTGTCTAACGGAGACTGGTCTGCAAGACACGAGAGCACAGCTATGAGACCGTTCAACTGTGGTCCACACAGACGAGTCAACAAGTGACAGAGAAGTGCTCACTTTATCTGTAATGCAGAGGTTTGTGTAAATGAAACTCTACAATCATTTCAGATTGAAGACTAGATCTATGAAATATAGAGATCTGGCCTGAGCCAGGTTATACATCTATGGGAAATACACTGCTTTTGAAAGAAAAACACAAATGTATAATCCAAACATGTTGATAAATCTAAATTTAAAAAATCCACTACAGTACTAAAACTTTTTGGAATTATTCATACACAGGCAGAAAGATTAAGATGGCATAACATTAATATTATAAGAAGATCAAGATGGCACATTTGGGGACACATTCCCAAACTAAACTAAAGGAAATTCAACATTTGTGAATTTGCTGTTTGTGCGTTTGAAAAAGGGTGCATCCCTCAAACATCCACCCATTAAGCATTTCAGACCGTCCATGGTTAGTAACTTAAGAAAACCAATAAAAAGAAAGCGAACAAGCTAAAGGGATCCAGCTAAGGGACTGCAAATAACATCTGGATGTCAGTTGGACAGGCAGGTACACTATATCATAGACTTCTGGGTAAATTTTAAACTTTATGACAAATTTAACAATTCTGATAATGCTAAACAATTATGGAAAACTTAAATTCTATTTAACAAATCCAAGAAGAAGACGTGTCACCATTTAACACTTATTGTCTGGAAAAGATACACACTGAAATAGATTTCCGAGGAAACTAGAAATACATTCATATAAAGCTATAAATGAAATAATGAAAATGTGCAATTAAAAAATAATAAAAATAAATCTCAAAAGTTGAACAATAGGATGCAGCATAGCAGTGATAAAAAGACTATCAAATGTCATTAAAAGCTTAGTTTTCTGTCACTTAGATAAGTGAGCGGTTGTTTGGTCAAATCCAAAATGTGTTTTTAAAAGTCACAAAATGAACACGCCTCTCTTGGCTTGGCTGGTTGTGTGCAAAAACAAACCAAGAGTTATTACTCAGATGCCATCTATGTTCTACCAAAAACTCCCTTTTAGTAGAAAATAATCATTCTAAAAGACACTAAGAAGGGCTGTGTTTCACTCTGCTAAAATGTAAATTGATTTTGAGCCAATGGAGTTGAGTAAGAAAAGAATAATTTACCACAGAATATAACAAAGCAGTGGTCATAGCTTCAAAAAGCAACTCCGCATTATTTTAAACAGATCTAAACAGTGAATCTATGTGAAAAAGCATGTAAGAACTCACAATGGTTTGTACCTGTAATCAATATGTGAGTATTGTCAAACTGTATAAATGTAAAAACTTTTAAATCAGCAAGTATTGGTGTATGCATGTAACAAGTAAAAATGTTAATATATTGTAATATAGATATTTGCTTACAATTATGAATTGTTTTATTTGAAATTTAAAAAGGAAAAGTAGCTGATGCTAATGGGGATCTATTAAACAATGAATAATTTAGCTTATCCACAACAGAAACTGAAACCGTTTAACAACTTGCCCGTTTACAAAATGTTTCCAATAACAAACAGATAAAGAGCAATAAGACTGAGAAGAAGGAAATCAGGGACAATATTGGTGTATTTTCTGTTTGGAGTTGCAAGACAGACACAACTCTGACATTACCTGTATTTTGAGATTTTGTCTTCTTCAAACAGAGACCCTGTTCACAAACCCCATCACTCTGTGGAGAGATGGAAGGATACATGCAATAAATATATGAATAATAACAGCAACAAACTAGTAACTGGGAAGACCCAGGACATGCTGGAGGGACTATGTCTCTCGGCTGGCCTGGGAACGCCTCGGGATCCCCCCAGAGGAGCTGGTGGAAGTGACAGGAGTGAGGAAAGTTTGTCTAAGTTTGCTTAGACTTCTGCCCCTGCGACCCGGCCCCGGATAAGCGGAAGAAGATGGATGGAACTAGTAACTACATACACACAAGTGAGCAGAGCCACACAACTTGGGGTTTGTGGATGTAGTGAACCATGAAGTTAGGGTCAGGGTCAGCAGAGGGTGAGGAGGAGAGGGTCAGAAGGAGGTAGTTTTTATGGTGTGGAGACTTTTGAAAAAGAAATGGCCTAAATGGCCTTAGTAGAAGTAGTAGCCCTCACCACATGGGTCCTCTTTCTGCTGCTACTGTTGGGTTCTTCCCTCAGCCTCTGGGTGGGCTCTGTGCTGAGGGTCCGGGCATCCTGGTCCACAGGGGGTACCTTGGTTTCAGGAGCATATGG
Organism: Eucyclogobius newberryi; assembly: GCF_026437365.1. Lineage (NCBI taxonomy): Eukaryota > Metazoa > Chordata > Actinopteri > Gobiiformes > Gobiidae > Eucyclogobius > Eucyclogobius newberryi. The sequence goes on from NW_027315723.1 coordinate 7,741,700, forward strand.
AGGAGAAGGAGACACCAGGTGTGACACCATCTCCCACTGAAAGCCCTCTGACAGCAGAGATGCAGCACTCTCAGGAGGTGGAACAGCGGCTTGTGCAGAAGGAGTTCTGGAGAGCTCGATGCCAAACCTGAAATCAATCATAGTATTTTATAAGAGTTTTGTTTATAAGAGTTCTTCTATTAAGAGTGTTTTTTAAACTTCCTATAAGTTATCTGTCCTTTCCTCTGTATCTACCTGTGTTGCAACAATGACATTTCCCCATGTGTGGACAATAAAGGAATATCTTATCTTATTTTGGCCAAGCTGGCCATACTCCAAAATGGCTTCCCTTACTTTTGTCTTTTAAAACAATCTAAAACCAGGGAATCGGTACCAGGATCCTAAAATATTGGGGGCTTCAAACAAGAAGGGTCTCATGGGGCCCCCTTTAAAAAGGAACAGCTTGTAAGATCTTGATAAACTTGATTTATCTGTGTCCCTGGATATGAGGTTAACATGTTCCAATCAGACTATTTTACTGACAACAATTATAATGTTTGTTAATAGTTAAAAAAAACACTGGACATGGTACATTTTTCTGGTTATAATTTGAAGTTTGTGTTTGCAGTTTCAAAGATGATCCAGTATGTTTAAACCTCTACATCCTCTTGCTGATCACCACCTAAAGCCCAGCAGTGAGTGAACCAATCATCACTCAGTGTCAGTGCTGCCTCTGCAACTCAGTGCTTTGAATTGTGGAGGTTTTGAGCTGATCATCAGCCAAGGCCTGTTCATAAATTGAGAACTTTATTGTCCCCACAGGGTGATTATTCTCTGCTAGGGCTGAACAATTTAGGAAAAACTGTTTTTCTGCAGGGTTTCAGGGATTCTGCAGGGAATTTAAAAGGTAAACAGAGTTGTAAAACACTGAATAAGAATATTTGGTTGATTTAAATATCCATTTGAAACTTCCTATTTTCTAAGACCATTGCCTCCTTGTCAATTCCCCTGGTCAGAACCTCAACGTTGCTATTTTAGTCTTTAAATCCGAACTTCAATATTCAAATTTGATGGTCACTCAGTTTGGAACCCATTTCAGCCAGAATTGTTGAGATATTAAGGCCTTTACATTTCGACAGGATTCTGAAATGGGTAGAAATTTAAACCAATAAACTAAAAATATGTTATCTCCTCATCTCGTTCTAAGATTAAACATTTAATTTGAAAAAAGTTTATTTTAACATTAAGACCAAAAGTACTTTCTAGAGGGTAAATTATCTAAAATCTTAATATGGCCTACATTAACAACGAAATTTCCCCTTGTGTGGATATTAAAGGATTATCTTATCTTATTAAGATTTCTGTACTAAAATTTACCCTCTAGAAATAAGTCATATGAAATCAAGAGCCAATAGTTTCAAATAGTCAGTGATGAGATTTGTGCTTTTATATCCTGAGATATTTTTGATACTAATTCTACATTAAAAGGTTGCATTTGTTTGAATTAGATAAAAAGAAAATTGATGATAATGAGCTTGTGACTCCGAACACATAATTACGGGGCCAAGGCCAATGGTGGGGCTATAAGGACCTCCTTGAGGGCTGTGTAAATATGAGATTGGGTCCCAGCTAACTTTGTACTGAAAGAGTTGGGCGTCATAAACAACCATAATTCAGTAGAATAAAACCACGAATGTAAGTGGCCTCAATACTCATTATGTCATCAGGGTTCTTACCTGGGGAGAGCTCTTGTCCCACTAGTCATCTCAGAGAACATGTCGGCCCAGTCTTCTTTACACCCGGCTCGGGACAGATCCACCAGACTCTGGAAGCTCGCATTCACTTTGTCCTCTATGGAACCTTTTTTGCCTTTGTTACTTTCTACATCCTCCTTTGGCAAAACGGCCACACTATTCATCCCTTTTTGACCCTTCTTTTTAGCATTTCTGGTTTGTACTTGTACATTTTGCATCCTGGCTTCCCGGTCTGCTCTACAGGGCTCCCTCAGACCCAGCTCTCTTCGGATTTGCCTCATCATTAGGTTAACATTCGCCTTGTGCTTTGTAGGATGTGAAACCTCAGTAGCAGCCATGCTCATTGGTGATCCATTTTCATGAGAAGACTTTTGATTTTCCTGATTTGATCTGGACTCAAAAATGATGGCATCTTGAGGGAAGTGGTCGCTGGTGAAATCCATATTATCTCCACTTGAGTTGGAATTATAACAGTTGTAATAACCTTTAGCGTTGTTAGCTGGAAGTCCAGTTTTATCTGCACTAGCTTGTTTAATAGAATGTTTTTTCATTTCCAAGTTTTGGAGTCGACCATTTGCTGCGTTCAAGTTTGCTTTGGCACCATATGAAAAAGGCGTTTGAAAATATGGATGCTGTATAGTCCTTCCAACAGCGGGAGCAGGCAGAGGGACCACGCTTGAGTTTTCCGCCTTAAACGTTTGCAGACATGTGTTGGTAGCAGAATCTTTGGTAGGCTCTTTTCTGGCTTCTGTGAATTTGTTTTTCTCTTTCTTCTTTTGCTTTCCCTTTTTCCGACTGAAAAAAATGCAAATATCAAAATAGGAGATTTTTTTTATTTATTTTTTTATTTAATTTGATCTTTTGGCAACCATTTGTTAGACATGCAAAATTCAATTAACAGGGACACATTGGACAGAAAACTGAGATGAAGGCAATTCTTGTAGTTTAGCAAAATAGGTTTATTCTAGATAAAGTTAAAACATTTAATAGAATGTTGCCCAAATAATTGCCTTTTTGAAAATTAAATGCTTATCTTATTTTGATTGTCAGATCAGTCAAGCAATAAATAAGATAAGACAGTTGGGATACATATGTAAATTGTTAGTATTACTGTATGCTTTTAACAATGTCAAGACTTTGGCATTACAAACGATACAAATCTGAATAATGCAGATAATGGGCAACAGACACACACAACTGCTAAAGTCTCTTAAAAGCATTCATGTAGAAAGACAACCTACCGCTCTTTTTTGAGTTCCTTGTTGCGCATCACGAGCATGTCGATGGACTGCTGGCTCAGGCTGATGAGCGAACATGGGGGCTGGATGTCTTTAGACATCAGGATTTTGAGTTCCTTGTGGTGGGCTTGAGAGAAGACATGCTTCCTGTACTCCTTCAGAGTCAAGAACTGGCAGCTGCACGCCTGACACCAATGACCTTTATCCCTGTACATGACAGAATATTCTCATGGTTAGCGTGACATTTTGGGCAGGTCAGGTGACCCAATTTGTTTAGCAACACCAGTCGCCATCTTGTGAAGGTGCAACTTCACTCTATACATAAAACTCCACCAAAATTCACACAATTGATTAAAACACTAGGAACCATTACGAGGCTAAAGATGACAAACTTGGCCTTCATATAGGTCCATATTTCATTTCCTTTAACGCTTTGGGTTGTTTTATATGTTCAGACAGTTTATTTTTCTCTCTTAAGTGCTACATGTGTTGAATGTGGGAAGCCAATAAATCATCATGAGGATTGAGAAGTTTGACTGTAGCATCTGTAGCTAATGTGTTAAGTTCAGCGGACAAATGCTGGTGAAGTATCTGGCTCCAAAGTGGAGATTATCACAGGCAGGGTTTAAAACTAGCTGCCATGATACAATTAAATTAAAGTTACCTGTGACTTGCTATGGGAAAATGGAGTGGTATTTACTCTACCTCTACTTTGATGGCTAAAGAGCCTTTTCTTGCTTTTGCTTCCTGACGATGTGAGACAGGCTCCTACTCTGGCAATGTTCGAATCTAAGCTAAAACTGTTTTGTTTAGCTGTGCATATGACTGAAATGATTCCATTTGCACCCTTCTCTTTTATGTCTTAAACTGATTTCTGTAATTTGTTTGTGATTTGAATGCATTTGTTCCTGTTGTGACAAGCACTTTGAATTGTCTTGTGTATAAAATGTCTACACATAAACTTGCTTTGCCTTTGCCTTGCCTAATGTCTTTCCCTTTGCTGTGGTTGCCAAGGGGAGAAAGGTGCCACAAGAGTTCCGATACAGGTCCGAGAACAGTGTGAAAGGAAGTAGAGTTTAAGTATTTTACAACCACTAGAGCCCACTATATTTATCAACTTTATGTTTGAACAGTTATTGTCATTAGATACATTTTACACACAACATTCACAAATACAGTATCGCAAGCATTTCAGAACATGAAAGTCTAAATAATGCATATTATAACACATAACACACAAACACATACAGCCCGTCTCAATTTAAATTTAAGTGTCAAAATTGCACTACCTTTCCTGGAATTCTAAAGGTCTCCAAGTGCAATATAAATAATAGTTTGTAGATAAATGGCTGACTAGTGTTAGTGGCGGGCAGCCCAATACGTTATAGCAATAGTGATGGACTCACTTGTCCTGCACTGCATCCAGAGCAGTGTGATGGGGCATGCTGTGCTCATGCTGCTGAATAGTCTGAAAATAGTTTGGTTAGTTAACAGTTAACGCTAGATTATGAATGTAAACAACAGAGAAAAGACTACGAGATTACTACAAAGACCATGTCAAAAACACCCTGTGGATTCACCTGATTAGAGGATCTCCCGCACAGAAGACAGAAGATTCCAGTCTTCCTTTCCACTATGATGTTTACAGGAGCTGCTGTAGCTGGAGCTGTAACTGTTGCCATAACTCAACTGCTGAACAAGAGAGGAGCACGGTTTATATTTAATAAGTCAGAACAGCAAATCACATACAGATTGATCAGGCATTTGTCATATAACTATACACCATCACTTTGATTGCAGTCAAATACTAAATACACAAATAATGTTAGCTCAACATGTGTAGCATTCCATTTGCATCGGTTAAAAACTGATCTCCAGGACCGGGATGACGAAAACACGCGTTTACATTTTACAAGCAAACATAAATGATAATTCTGTATACTTAGAAAACTGATATAAAACTGTGGATAAAACATTACTTAAGAAATGCTGTAGAAAATTCACATGGCTCAAAAGTTCACTGCTGTTAGGGCGCCATTTTTATGACGTAAAATACGTAAATGGTGGATGCCTTCCCGCCAGCCAATCGTAGAGCTCCAAATCTAACGGAAGTGTAGTGGTGGACATGTTTTCCAGACGTATAAAGGACAGTAAGTGAAAATAGGAGCGGTGAAGTGTTACAGACCATTTATATATCTAGTTTACGGCACGGCTGGCATTTTTGGGCACGAAAGGGTGCGATTTGCTAAAAGGATTTGGCCCTTTTAAAGCTCAAATATTACAATGTGCAACGACTGCGTGCATAAACAGTATCCAGACAGGGTAAGATAAAAGAAAACGGCATGAATGTATTGTTTTTACTCGTTAATACACAAAAGATAGACTCGAATTATGTCCACACGCTCTATTTTGTAACACATTTGCACAGGAAATACACTAAAACTTGTTATGACCTTCCTGTGGATTTAGGTCCTGGCATCTGATATAATGTGTGAATGAATAATGTCCCATTTTGGTGATATAGTGAAAACAATCTATTTACCCTGGTTATTTCTGGCTAAATGTCATTGTAGTGTGTATAAGGGACCAGTAATTAATTACAAAGATGGATAGCAATCACCCCAAGACATCTACATTTTGGATACTGTAATGCCATATGAAACCCAACATCAATTCGTGTCCATATTTTCTGCAGGGTAATACATGTCTGGAGAATGGCTCGTACCTGATGAACTACCAGGGCTGTGGCAACTGTCACCAGAGAGACTTTGTGCTCATCAGTAACAAGACCACAGAGGATGAGGATGGAGAGGAGATTGTCACATACGACCGTGAGTGTAATCTGTCTGAACCTTCCCCACAGGAGCCAGTAATCCTACATCCATCTAATATTACTGTTTTAAAACCAAATACACAAATGTTGAATCTGATCATGGTCCATTACCCAACTCTGTTCTTGTCCTTTTCTTAATTTAACACTGCAGGGATACAGGGGGTAGTGGTGTCATCTGAACAGAGATATTTTCAGTCTATTCCCACCTTCTTCAACTCTTTATCAGAACCAGAGTGGCAATTATTTGGCAGCCAGTGGCAACAAGGAAATGTATCCATCCACACAGTCTACAAACAAGACATGCCACAAACACAATCCATCCACGCACACCACTGCTGCTTGTTGCCATTTGTTTTTGCTTGATGGATAGATGTGGGCTTTGCAGAAGCAGATGGCATGAGGCTCTTTGTTTTCTGGGGCTTTTAATGGGACAAGTTGGACATGCTCTTGACTCCTGACTCCAACTTCTAACTTCCACCTCAATTTGCCTAAAGTGGAGAAAAAAATAGAACCTTCTGTGTTCTTTTGAAAACCAATAAAACACAATTGTTCATGTCCAGTTTTTAGTTAATCTAAACATTTCAAATGACCCTTGAAGTGTGATACTTTGACCATGATTCTTGTGATCCTTGACCAAGACATTTAAAGACATGTTTAGGCACATTTCAGATGGATAAAACCATGTGATACTTACCATTGGGAGAAAAATATCACCCCAAACACGACTCAGGATACTGATCTCTTTGGATGTTCTGATGTTATTCAAAAACAAGCGAGTAGACACATTGATCTTATGTGAAGGCAATGTTTACATTTTCATTTAATTATTGCAGTAAAATGATAATACTACAATCTCTTTTTTTCAGACGTTTGCAAAAACTGTGACCATGTGATTGCCCGACATGAGTATACGTTCTCTGTGGTGGATGAGTATCAGGTAAGAGGCATGGCTATCACAGATGTACAGTGTGTAGTAGTAGTAGTTGGACTGATGTTTGTTTTGTGCTTCAGGAGTACACTATGCTCTGTCTTCTGTGTGGGAAAGCGGAGGACTCCATCAGCGTGTTACCAGATGACCCTAGACAATCTGCTCTTTTTTAAACCTGCAATACCAACTGTTTTTTACATCTTTTAGACTAAAGCCATAACTGCTATGACGACTCTTATATGGATACTCATTCCCAAGCATAACTGTCTTACTATATTTCATTATTATTATCCCACAATTTTCCTCACAGCAAGAAGCCGTGGGTGCAACCCTATGTTCACCAACATCTAATTTCTAGAGTTGTCAGATTCATACAAACAAAATGTAAGAGAAAATGTTAAAGACTTTTCACTTTGACTGTTTTAAGGTGAAGAGTCTTTCTTCTCATCCAAGAGGCCATTTTCTGTACTTGATTGGCAAACACCTCCATAGTGACCCCCTCTGTTGTAATTACATTTGTATGAAAGAAACACACAAAACAGGTGGTCTACATTACCTAGTATTATCAGAAGCAGTTAGTAAAATACAGATGCCTCAGCTGATTTGTACAAATAATAAATGATAAAACAATAAAAAAAAAAGATTGGTTGTGATATCATGCATTTACAATACATAGATGTGTTCGTTACATGTCCATTTGACTAGTCCTTTTGCATGACAAAAGCATTGTACAACATGATGATATGCTAATGTCTTTGTTTAATACTACAATCAGAAGAGACTGCATGCCTGGCCACGAACCCCCCAACAAGAACAGGACAACATCTGGACTAAACCAGGACCAAACCTGAATACAGATCAGAAGTGGTCAAATCTGAATGACTCCAAATCTTTTAGAACTGGTTTGGTTTATATTTGGAGCTTTTATTGTCACAATTTAAAGTTTTTGTCAAATTTTTGTTGTAAGAGTTAAGTTCATCCTGAATGGGTTAGTGTTTTTGGTTTCATGGAATGTCAGCAACACAGGCATCAGTTTGATATTGTTTTTAGTTTTGTTTTTAGACCTATTACAGTCTTTATTACAGAAGTCTCATGGGTCTATAACTAGTGCGTGATAAAGCGTTTCTTCTGGTGGTATATCTACATTTACATCTGGTTTTTGGTCTTGCTTTAGGCCTAAGTGGAGATTCATAGTGAAATGAGAGGTCACGTTGGCAACATAATTATCTTTTCTCCCCCATATTTAGTGTTCATTAAAAAAGCTGCATTCATGTGGCATCGTGAATACGGAGGAGCTGCCATGGAAAATAAAAAGTGCACCGAGAACAAATTCACATTTAAAACATAGTGTTTGTTTAAAATATATAGGTTTTTTTTTTTTTTTTTTAAAGAAAATAGAATACATTTTTTGAATGAACATTATCTGGCCTTATTATGTGCAGATAATAACAACAACAAAAGTGGAAAACGAGACAAGGCCTTTAAAAGTATATTTCAATAATAATGCACCGACATCTAAAACTGGGGAGATATATTTAACAGGTTATGATTTTTGAATTTTTTGATCTATCAACAGCTAGAATACTTAAAACATAAAAGAGTTCTTCATTTTCAGTGTATACACTGTTATGCTGCTTTAAACTAGAGCTGATGGAGGAGCATGCGACAGTTTCACTGCAAAGTCCTCCACTTAATATATTTTTCAGCGTGTAATAAAATGCTTTAATCTGAGAAAAAAATTGATTTGGGTCATGATTATCCGGACCAATAATTCATGTGCTGTCAAAGTAGAGGAAAAACAGCTTTATTTATTTATTGATAATGATTTGTGTTCAAAGTCACTAGATTAGATAAGTGACTTTTTGTAATGTTGGAATTTTATAGGTAGAATAATTTTAATCATGATTTAAATTCAATAATTGCACAGCTCTTACATGTGGCTCCCAATAAAAAAGCTTTGGATCCCAAACCCAGAGCTCCTGAGTCTCAGAGACAAATGTAATTGAAGGCTGTCAAATGGTACATTGGTTCTTCGTGATTAGAAAATGTCTGTCCTGGAGTTTCCGACAGCACATGAATGCAGCTCGAGGGTTTGTGAGAGACGCAGTTAACACCAAATAAATAAATAAATACAAATTATGGTACATTTTACATTACATACAGTACATTCCCTTGCTAATACTGCTCTGTACACATGCCATCCTCCGCTCCATCACCGGCCTGCTTTGGTCTTCATCTCCAGGCCTGGGCTCCTGCCAGGGGAGCTCTGGCCCCACTGCCCCCCCACTGTGGAGGCTCTGTCCTGGGCATGTGGCGGCGGGGACCCTGGGTAGGTGCGTGCGGAGGGTGGGGGTGGAGGGGAGGAGCTGAGAGAGCGCTGCAGGTAGCTCCGAGGGCGGGGAGGAGGGCTTAGCAGCAGTCCTGCTCTATCCTGCACCAGAGCAGTCAGACTAGACAGGAAGTCTGCATCGCTGGTGCTGGAGGCTCGCATCCGGATATGCCGTCTTCTGGAAAATAGCACACAAGTGTCCAGGGTCAGTGTGCATCTTGGGTAGAGGGGCTCAAGTGGGGCAATATATTAGCATTTTCTTTCAATAGTTAAATATATATTCAGATCGTTATTGGGATACTCTCAAAAACATTGATATTAATTTTGGTCAGTACCACCTATAATTTATCAAACTTGATTCAGCAGATACAGTAGATATGAGCTCCATAAGGCATATCAGGTTAATGTCGCTTCATAATCAAACAAACACACTGTAGGAATCATGACCAAACAAAAAATTGTGAGAACATTCTTAGCACCATATGGCCCAGATGCCTATCCTCAATTCGTAAATGGTCAATACAATCTAACACTGGTAAAGAAACTGAGCGCTATGTTATTTATGTAACACTTATACAATAATACAATAATAGCGTGTTAACTAAAAGCGAGAAAGGGGCGACCAGTGTTCATACCACTGGCCCTCGGTGAGTGCTGCGTACCTGTAGTTGCTGTCGGCCCCAACTCTCACTGGGGGCCGGCCTGGAGGCGGTCTGGGCATGAACTTTGTGTTGAGCTGCTCCGACACAAAGGTGGCACTGACAGGCCTCGGGATCTTACTCCTGCTGCCCGAGCTGGAGCTGAGGGACAGCAGCTCCTCTCGCTCTGACGACAGCCTGTCCCGGGGCAGGGCCGAGGGCAAGTTATCACAGGACAGAGAGGGGGAGGGGGAGTGTGTGGGGGAGCCGTGCAGGGGGCTGCTCCAGCGCTTGTGCCTCTCGTGGACCAGGTCCTTACTCGGAGAGTCCAGCTGGGTGCTCGGGTCTCTGACAGGGATACGGCTCAGTCTGGGCGAGGTGGGCGAGTCTGTTCTTCTGAAAAGAGCCGGCGGAGGAGAGGAGGACACAGTGACCGTGCTCTCCACAGCGCCCCCTGGGGTCTCAGGGAGGGGCTGCTGGTGGGGTTCTGAGGAGCGGTCAGGCAGGCCCGAGTCGCTCTCTGGGTCGCGCTCTGTGGTCAGGTGAAATGTGGGGTTCTTGGTGGGCGTCAGCTCCTGCCTCTTTTCTTGGTCTTTTGCAGGTTCATCCTCTTCAGATTTAGCCAGGGGAGCCTCCAGAGGGATGATGTCGCTCCTGTCCTGCACTGGGGACTGGGACACTCCACTGGATGACTGACAAGAAAAAATATGGATTAGGCAGAGCTACAGGATTTCACTGCCCTCTGGAGCTGCGGACTGGACACAAGCTCGGTGTGTGAGCCACGAACAAAAGGCAGTGAGCCGTAGCAAAGAATGCAGTTGGAAGATTGAAAATGTTATTGCTCTACTGTTTGACTGCTCAGTTCTTGAATTCAGCATTTATATTTGTGAAATATGACGAGAATCTTTTGCACAATACTGACAAACTCCTAAACAGTAGTCCCTAATACACCTTTACTTTATTAGGCCTGTACGACACCATGTGGGAATTAAGTCCACACATAATTATATATTAAGACTATTTCATAATACCAACATGTTTATTTACTGTTCCACCAATAAGAATGTTTTACTATGACGAAATACAAGTGTATCACTCGTCACAGCCTTTACTTTTATTACAGCGACTCTTGACTCTTTCAAAATGTATGGAAAAAAGAGCCAGTCCTTTGAACATCTCTGAACAGATTTAGATCATTTTAAAAGAGCTGTGAGTGTCATCACTAACAGGAACACTAGCACGTAATAGTAGTTTATTGTAGTAATATCAGTATTGATAATTCTGACCTGAATGTTGTTTTGAAAATGAATAATAATACTAATAATAATTATTTTTATTATAATATTTACATTTATGGGACATATTTTTACATTTACAGACACCACAACAATGATATGAATTTAGAGCATTTAAAGTGTCCCTGGCCCACCTGCTCCAGGCTGCGGCCCATGATGACAGCTGGCATGTGTCCTAACATGCCGGGCAGCCTGCGGTGCCCCATCAGCCAGGTCCCAGGGACAGACATGGGGGACAGGACAGGACTGGAAGGGACAACGACATGTCCCCCCGGGGTTTCTGCATCCCCAGTGGCAGTTCCTCCTGGTTTATCCACCTTCATCGTCAAAGTGTGGATAGTATCGTCAGCAAAGGCCATAACATACATTGAAAGAGCTGGATAGTAATAAGAAGCAGTGGTAAGAAGCACCTTCACAGCCTCTCCTGAGGGTTTGGCTGCAGAGCCCTGCTCCAGCTCTAACATGACCCACTCCTGACTGTCGCCCTCTTGTGGCACAGGGCTGAGATTGAGGGCCACAAAGCCACTGCTGGCCGCTCCCTCCTCTGGGTCTGGGGTGGCTGTGCCGGAGTTCCCCTCTGCCCCAGTTTGAGCTTCCCTCTCTGGGATGGACTTCTCTCCCACATGGAACAGGACAGGACGCTGCTTACCCAGGCTGACCAGAGAGACATTTTCAACTTATTTACAATACACAGAAAGTGAATGAACAGGGAAAACAACCACAACATTTCAACTCAATTTATACTGTATAAAAGGCTCTTTAATTTGTAATCTGCATTTTATTATTATTTATATATATATAGTGTAATCTAGTTATAAGTATTAATCAATTTGATTTAAAAAAGGTAAATTCCTAATAAATAAATATTTCAAGAACCACTGACTAAAACACTGACAAGTCAATAGCGCTCTATGTTCTGCCTCCTAGTGGTAGTACATAGGAGTACACAGTAGTATGTAGTAGAATGTATAGTAGAAAAAGCTTCAGTTGTAGTCATCTGGACTCAGTTTGAAAAAATAGACGTTTCGACTCTCATCCAAGAGTCATTGTCAATAAAATAATTTAGATCGAGAACTCCGATATTAATACTGTTCTGTGGTAAGACCCACCCATTGGGAGGAGCCTTCCTCCCAATGGAAGGCTCCTCCCAATGGGTGGGTCTTACTTTTTCTACTATGGAACACGCCTGGACGAATGAGGGATTACACCGACGTAGTAGAATGTAGCATTTTTGTTGTAATTGATTTGTAATTGTGTTGAATTGTGCTGTGATACTGACTATGCCTCGAGAAAGCGCTCGATGGTGGGCTTGGGCTCCGGGGTCAGCCTCTTCTCAAAGGCTAGGCTTTGACTATGCCTGATCCTCCGCAGCAGAGGGGCCGCTCTCTCCAGGAACATGGTCTCCGAGCGGACCCTACGAGGGGAGCTCTGCATGGAGCCTGTGTTGGGGGACTGGTTCCCCTGGTTCTGACTGTGCTCGTCCTCACTTACCACCTGCAGCACAGAGGAAATAGTTTAGCACATTTTTTAAAAAGTCACATTTTGCTTGTTTATATTTTATTTTCAAAGGCCCTGTTCCCAATGTATAACAGTTAAGAAAAAGACGTTGCAGAAAGTCTTAGCTGTGACACCAACAAATTTCAAGTCTAACAAAGTTTGTATATCCTGTTTATTTGGGTAAATGTAAATGCATATTTAACAAATAAATGTAAATGCATAATTAAACAAAACAATTCATAAGAATAAGATTAGCAACATTTACAGTCACAAAAAAGACAGGTTAACTTCATTGTATGATGCAGACAGTACGCAGTGGTCTAGTTTTTCCCCATAAATGTCTGCTTTCACTTTATCTCTTTGGGGAAAAATGTTGTACTACAAGTTCGGTAAGCGGCCAGTAACTATACAATATTCTGCTTGAGGTGACCAAGATCAGTTTAGTAGGAGAAGCACAATATTCAAGTCGAAATGACCACTTGCAATGACCCACCTTCCTGATGACGGGCTGTGCAGCTTGTTTGTGGTTGCGGTTGCGATCCGAGTGATCCCACGTGTCTCCTGCGGGGGTCCCAGCGGTGGGCATGGGGATGGGGGGGCAGTTATCTGCATCGCTCAGCCTCTCTCCCTGCAGCACATCCTCAGTGTTCTCCCTCTGCAGCTCGCCGGGCAGCACTGACGCATTGGCCATTCTGAGAACAAACAGGACGCAGCGGTCAAAGTCACGCTACGCTAGCAAGACGCCACAGTCTCGCAGGAGCTCCCGAGGAAAACGGGTACAGGGCGGCCTCGAGGACCCGCTCTGAAGCATTGAAGCCTTTGTCACCTGTCCCACTTCTCACTGAGGCTCAGAAATGTGAAAAAAGTGATACTGATGTAAAGCAGACATCTGTATTATCCCCAGCATAAATATAACAACTTTGAGGTGGAAAATCCTGCAACATACTGCTTCCAGATATTACTTGTGGGTGTTAGCATAAGAGGATAAAAACGGGTTTAGTACTTGGTTGTAAGATTGGTTTTCGAAAAATATTTGTGGAAGAAGGAATAAGTATACCTACATTACAGGACTATTCAAAATAAAATTACAAATATAGTTCCGCATTTAAAACATTAATGATTTCTCTCGTCATCTCAACACACAGAGGATCTTTGTGGAATCTGACCTTATAACTTTGAACTACAAACTTCAGGACGTGATCCCGATCCGACAGATGGCGATGTTCCTCTGTGTCCGTGCTTACCCTAAGTATGCAGGTGTGAGTCTGGTGAGCTGCTGGGTGGTGCTGGCGGCAGTGATGTTCAGCAGGCCCTCAGCGTCACACTTCTCCCAGTCGTACGGGTCGTTCTCCAGCACATTGTGGCTCTTCATGGCTTTGTCAAACACGGACGTCAGGAGCTGTCAGGGGCCAGCACAAAGCGCAGGGGTCAGCACATTTCTGACAGAGGGGGTGGACACGGGGGCACAGGGGCAGACCTGGTAGTCGGGTTTGGTGAAGTAGTCCAGAGTAGAGATGTGGTCCAGGAACGTGCTGAACTCTGAGGGCAGTTGTTTGAGCATCAGCCGGTGGTCGTACGTCTCCTTCAGGTTTCCCACTTGTTCCTGTGGGAGGACGGCAATGAAAGCCATGAATGATGTGTGAGGTGGAATGTTGTTGTATTCAGATGAATGCAAGTCCCAAAACACAAATCCATGACATTCTAATCCTTGTCTTGTACCTTATCCTTGATTTTCCTCCATGGGAGCTGGCCCACCGTGAACTCCACCAACATGTAGAACAGAGACCACAGGTCGTCATGGCGCCCCATTTCCTGCAAGTACATGCAAATATAGTGTTTCTTGTCCTTCACTTCCTCCAAATGTTATCTACAGTAATTCAGCTAACTTCCTCAGGTGATTCCAGTCCTGTGTGACAGCTCAAGTCTGTGATTCGGGCTGTTTTTGCATTGAAGCTAATATTTATTCAAAATGGTAGAGTATTTATTTACACAGGGATAGTGTACGATAAACATTGACCAAAAGGAAAAATGCATTTGTACCAAGCGTGTCTGTTTATAATATTATTTAGCAACAGAACGTTCTCCAAAGCAATTTTTCTTGAATCAAAAACTAAACTCCAATAAAGACATGACCTGGAAGTACAACCCTTGGAAGACCAAGCAACATTTTAGAAATGTTTGAGTATGTTTAATGCAAATCTTGGATCTAGGGGCTGTAGCAGCAAAAACGGAATTGCTGGTGAAATGAATGAATATAACGATTATTGGAATTTTCAATGTGATTATCTGATACTTCAGGAATAAAGCAAGTGAGAACAAGTAGATTACGAGTGTTCTTATCCTGTTTGAATGCACATAAAAAACGGACGTCACAGGGTAATTTCACTTTTATAGACGTCCTGACCTGACCTGGAATATGGCCAAAGTGTGTATTGGGGTATTGATTCGTTTTCTAAGTCGTTAGGTTGTGTTAACTCTTCATCAAATGTAAATAACCTGTTCTTGGGTCTAAACTCTTGGTTCTTGTGAACAGTGGTTAATTTTTCACTTTGACACCCATGGGTCTAGTTTTAATATTGAGGTGGAAAGTATCTTAGAAATCGATGGTAGCCTTTTAACTGTCAAAGTGTAGATGTTTTGACCTGGCTTTAGTTAATATTTCTGTAATAACTGGATCTGTCGGTATGAAACAATGACAGACACATTTAACAACAAGATACACTAAAAAATGTACGTTTTGCAGTCAGAGGAACATAGCTCTGAGCTGAATCATGCACATGTCATTGAAAGCTTTAGAACTGGTTTGTAGAGAAAAGTCCTTTGACTCTTGTTGACACTTACTTTATTTTTGTGAGCGTTGACTGAGGCATATCGGACTGTTCCTCGGAAGCCTGCCACTGGACGAGGCTGCAGGAGAGAAAGCATTCACGTTATACTTAGAAAATTAATTTGGTCTTCTTTTTAATATAAACCTGTGTTTTTCAGATGTCGATTTCTGCCTTTTTAGAAGGACAAGTTGATAGCATTCACATTAGCACTGTGCTCTCCCGGTTCACACCAAATCTCTAAAGCCTTTTAAACGCGATGGGCTGCGCCTCTGAGCAGCGGCATTAATAATAAAAAGAGTAAAGCAAAACAAAGGTATGAACAAAAGGCAATGGCCCAGATTTAGGATAAATATAATTGCAAAATTTAACTTTATATCACTCAGACGTTTCCCACACCAGGAACTGACGTTTGGGAATTACATAGGTAAGATAAACAAATGCTAGCTTTTCTCAAACAGGCTAATGTAACCATGATCACCATGATAAGCAGAACTGCTTAGAACAAGTCTGGTGATGATTTATGGACTTAAAAACAGGGCAGAAGCCCTCAAGGCTTTGACCTTCAGAGGGGAGAGGACTTTCTAACCAGGATTCATCAGACTAGTATGAATGAAGCCAAGTACAATGTCCATGGTTAAAAGCTCCAAAAAGGTAATTTAGCATAATATGTGTCCTTTAATGGAACGTTTTATTTGATCATTTATGTCTAAACATTATCTCAAAAGGAAGGTCACAGATTATTTTTGAGCAGTGTTACATTCTTTAACAGCTTTGTTCAAAGCCTCGGAGCAGTTTAAAATCAACAAAATGCCATTAAATTGAAAAAGACTGAACCCAGAAATAAGAGTTGACATCATCACATAATAGCGCCATACTTAAGAACATTCTCCATGGACACAGAGAGAGACATGTTTAATGCCATTCTGTGGAACATCCCAAGTAAAGCGAGTAGACAAGAAGGTGGCATAACCGCCACCAGGCTAAGGTACAAGTCAGGTCTGTGGAGAAGCAAGTCTGCTCACAGTAAGAACGGATGTTTTTTTGTTTTTGGCTGAAATGTTATGCAGTGGCTTCAATGTTTCAATTAACCCCAACGACACTCTAATTAAACACTAAAATAAAACTAAATTAAAGTAGGTAAAGATTAGAGGTCTTAAGCAAAACTATTACTATTATAACTTGATACATCATTGTTGTAATATAATGTAATAATGAAGTGTAAACAGAAAACAAAACACTTGTGATAATAATTACAACACTACATAATCTGTCAGTTCATATCATTACATTTTAGTTGAAGTATATATATTCTTGTCTATGTGTGAGCTATGCAGACGTAGATAGTTTGGTCCGACTGTAAATGGCAGCAGATTTATGAGGATTTACCGGCCGCACTTCCTGGCTGGAGTTGGTGAACTGTCGAGCCAAACCGAAATCCAGCATGTAGCAGCATCGGCAGGTACTGGCCAGCCTCCCCATGGCAAAGTTCGACTGCAAGCACACAGGCAGAATGGGTCAGAAGGACACAAGATCAAACACTATATAAGTAACTGGCTAATACATCTTTACTGCAGCACACAGAGGGAGAGACCGTTTCTGATTTAGTTTTATGTCTCAGATTAAAAATAAACAAATTCCATTCTCTCCCTAGTATAAAAAATATCTTCCACAGATATGAATAAATGAATAATGTGCGGGTGAACATACAGGCTTAATGTCGCGGTGCAGAAAGCCCACCGAGTGGATGCTCTCAATGGCCTCCAGAATCTGCTTGCCCAAACGTAAAGTGGTGGAGACGGAGAACGTGCCTCGTGCCATTGTTCTGCGCAGGTCTGCCAGGTTCCTCCCCTTCACATTAAAAAAAACAAAAACGATCAGCATTCACATCAGATGAAGAGCTCACTCACACAGAGCCGCAGGAGCCTACCTGGAGCTCCATCACCACATAGTTAAAGCGGTCATTACGGCCACAGCCCACAAAACGGCACACGTGGTCCTTACCTAAAAACAGAACATGTGTTATTATTTTATTATCATTTTATCAAACTGAATATATTTTTGGGTAGATGAGATTGAACGAAAAGTGCGTTTTAGGAGTGAGTAATATATCATGCATTTTGTATTTTTCGGTCAAGCATTAAAAACACACACAATAACAATTAATACTCCTTCTTCATCTTCACCCAGTGGTAAATGACAAAGTTAGCTCCATCAGTTGTTTCATTCCTTCGTTCATTGGCTGAGCAACACATGAACCTAAGGGTGCGTTCACACTTAATGTTTTTTGGTCCTAAATTGAGTCCATTTAAGTCCTGATGAGGACGTCATTTGGTCCTGATCCAAGTCTTTATTTTGCCCTGATTTAGTCCAGTTTTGGATTCGGGTTTAGTCCTGGATTAGTCCCAATTTTTGAGGCGAATGAGCAAACGTAAACGCACCCTAAAGTTTTATCAAGACTGGTTTGAACAAGATTCTTGCAACAGGCCTCTGAGGGTTGTTTAAGAAAGGAATTCAGCAAAGCAAGGCTTACAGCGCGACTTCTCTCTGGATTGAGTGTAAACCCAGTCAGACTTAAATTAACTCAGCAATCAGAGCTCACAAGGTTGGAGCAAAAACATGGATTAATCAATGCGTTCAATGGATCTATGGAGAGGACACGCCCACCTCCAACAAAATCCCTTTAAGACACAAAGACACATCCAACCGCGGAAATGCCCCACCTTCACCTGTGTTTGATGAGAGGCCAGGTGTGAAGAGCGAAGCAGGAACACCTCTCGGTGCAACACGAGTAATAACTTGGATTAAACAAACTCTCCTAAATGTGAGAGAAAAGTATAAAATTATGTCTTCCAGTGTGCGTGTGGGAATGTATGATTAAGTAAGACGGCTACAATGACTCCACATTTTGCAAATATTTAATTTTAATGTTAAGTTACATACCACTTGAGTCTGGTCATTTTCACATTGCCACTAATTAGGTCGACGTTAGGCTAAAACAATACATTTATTGCAAAAAAGCTTCCATCATCATTTTATTGCCTCTATGATTTGTTTAATTTACACATTTAATTTAAACTGCACTTTTGAGTGTGACAGGGAAGCAGAGTTTCATTGTGTGAAAAGCACAGAGGGCCTCAGTATCACTAACTACGTTTTACAAACAAGTTTCTTATTTCAAGTTATGTGACCTAAAACGCAAATTACGGTAATTCATAGCTACTGTAACTTTTTACAAAGACAGTCAGGTGACAAGTTGGACTGGTGAAGTGAAGCGTTGCTGTTATCGCAACAATTTGGTGGAATTAAGAATTAAATGTGTTATTTTAAGCAGAAACACCTTATTTGGTTATTCCTTATTCAAAAAGGAATGTTAAAAAATATTACTAATTACTCAATTAAGAAAATAATCAATAACTAACATATTATTAGCTGCAGCCCTAGTCGACGTAATGGAGCTTTCGCTCAGAGAGCGGTGCGTTACGGCCAGTGTGAACATGGCAGTCACAATCTGGAGAACATTACATGGCTGCTGCATGAGTGCTTAAAATAGGTGGTCTCGGAGCACTTACTGGTGCGGGGCGAGATGTGAAAGCAGATGACCTCAGGCTGACCTACTTTTACCGCGCGTGTTTGCGGTGAGAATAAAAGCACTTCGAAATACTTCAATCAAATATATTTGTATGAATCGGGCGCTGCAGAGCTGACATTTTCAATTGGCGTCTGTTGAGGCAAATTGGATCAAGCGAGTCACTTCTGCCTCTGCGCAGCCTCTGTGCGCCGCTCAGACAGCTTTTTCTCTGCTGCCTCCATCGCACATCACTCTCCCGGTACATGTAGCCACAGGTGAAAGAAAAGACCAGTGTGCATACATATCCACTCTTTTGTTGTTTTCCCATGATTCTTAACAAGAAATGCGCCTGTTTGCATGAAACTGGCAGTCTATTAAACACAACAAAATGATTTGCAAAATGCAGAAAGTTATGACTTTTCATCTCAGATGTTTGAGTTTACAATACACTACATAATATAAAGGGCATTAAGCCAGCATAAGCCCTTTAAGGGTCTCTCAACTCAAGGCTCTGCAGCTACTATGGCAAGTCAGTGTGAACAATAGTAACTTGATTTCCTTTGTTCTGATTGGAGCTAATTAAAGAAACTCTAGGCAGACTCACCCTGCAGCTTCTTGAGCACAGCCACCTCCATCTTGAGCACCTGTTTGGGTTGCTGAGCAGACTCCACCTTCAGAGCCACGGTGGCCTGGGTCAACTGGTCCAGCACCTCGTAGATTTCCCCAAAGCCCCCGCCGCCAATCTTCCTTATCTGAGAACACAGCAGCCCAAACTCACAATGTGACAGGCTTCATAACAGCATTTCACATGGTCCATTTTTATTTGACTAACAAAAACTCCAACTAAACTAATTCAGAAGTTTAGTACTACTAATAATAACTAAGTTTACTAATACTATGCTCATAATACAGCCTGTCAAACTAAAAGTTCAGCCTAAAGTAAGACTTTAGACCTGAATCAAATTTTAGCAGACTACTATACAGATATCTTTTTAAATTATGATGTAAACAAATGGCCACTGCAACATTAACACACAGCACTTCACAGCCTCGTGAATTTAAGAACATGTTGATAGCGGTTACAGTTGGCAAGTTATTTGTTTTTTATTACATAGCCCATTGGGACACATGGATTACTTGAAGATGACATTAAACAATTAACAATAATCAAAATATAAACCTCCATTTGATCACCTCCATCAAATTAAATCAAACACATAAGCTGCTGTTCATTTAAAAATAATGCCTAAATGTGTGACATGCACTCACCACTTTCCATCGGTCCCTGACCACGTCTGACACTGACAGGATGTCTGTGTGCTCTACAGCTCCACTCATCCTGAGAGCGACCAAAGTGTTGAGCTACAGGCTGCAGCTGGCATCAGCACCGAGCATCAGCACCGAGCACCCAGAGCTGCAGAGGACACACAGTTAGCAGTGCAGTTATACAGTTCCACAAGGGCACAGGCTCTAGTGACAGGGCAGCGTCATCAAAACAGGTCTCTGATGGGGTGAAAACAATCTCAAGTGTATTATGAGGTATAACCGGAAATATGTATTGGCCGTGCCTATGCTGACAGAAAAACTATACTATACCAGCCAAATCTAAAACGTTCCCTTGTGAACTACATTCGATCTTATCATTGTCAAAAACACATAACATTACGAGACACAAGACAGGTCAATGATAAAAAAGAATATAAAAGAAATTGCCTTCAAATGCACTTCAAAAAATAAGCTAAATTGTAGGGAAGACATTTCAATAATCTGATTGATTATCGAAATGTCAGATGACAACATTTTATTTGAGAAGTCTGATTTTGTTCTAATTGGTCACACATTTGGAGGGTTTGACAAGAAAAATTCAGAAAAAAAGGCTAACTAAGATTCCAAAGACAAATAGATGCTGTCCAATGGCAAGAAGCAATGGTGAGTGACTGCGTAATGCATGGCCATATTCTGTACAATTGCCATGACGTCACATAGCACCAATATTCCTCTCCACTCTAAAAGATAGGAAAAATCACAACTTTGAAGACGGATCCTGAACAAATAAAACATTCAGCTAGTGGGTGGCAGTAATGTAACACTTGGATACCAACCGACATAAAACAGCAAAGAAGAACATGGCTTTGTGCGAGAAGTGCCTTTGTTACCCTTCTTTGACTACATTGATCAGCTGATTGCACTTCTATTGCACTGCTGCTCGGGTCCTGACTAGAACCAGGAAGTACCATCACATTAGTCCTGTTTTCAGGTCTCTGCACTGGCTCCCTGTGGCTCAGAGAATAGACTTCAAAGCAGCTTTGCTTGTGTACAAGTCTCTCCATGGCCTAGCACCAAAGTACCTCATGTTTCCATATGAACCATCTCGGACTCTGAGGACCTCAGGGACCTGCCTCCTGCTGGTGCCCAGAGTCAGGACTAAACATGGGGAATCTGTGTTTCAGTTTTATGCAGCTAAAATCTGGAAAAGTCTTCCAGAAAATGTGAGACAGGCTTCTACTCTGACAATGTCAATGTTCAAATCTAAGCTAAAAACAGCTTTGTTTAGCTGTGCATATGACTGAAATGATTTTCTTTGCAATCTTTTCTTTTATATCTTAAACTGTTTTGTGATTTCTGTATTGGAATGCAATTTTTCCTGTTGTGTGAAGCACTTTTAATTGCCTTGTGTACGAATTGTGCTCTACAAATAAACTTGCCTTGCCACTGGAGTCTGAGGATGTGAATTTGACTTTTGTTGCAGGTTTAACCTGTTTCTGTTTTCCACCAGTGAGATGCCGCCAAGGAGCATTTGGACTTTTGTGGGATGTAGTTTTTAGGCTGAGGATTGTTGTGTTGTTGTTGTTGTTGTTGTTGTTTTATGGCGGTTGGCATCCAAGTGTTGCATTCCCGCCAGACTTTATTCTTCAGACCTTGTTGTATTCTTTAGAAGTTCTTCTTCCCGGCTGAGGATTGGGTAGGCTATGAAGAATAAGTTAAGATGTCACAAAGTACCAACATTCTAACACTTGAGTACCAACAGGCAATTTTTTTTTTTTTTTAAGAACTGGTGGAAGAAGGCCAGCTGGAATAAAGTCTAAGGAATAAAGTTTGGCGGTAATGTAACGTTTGGATACCAACCGCCATAAAACAACAACTAATCTTTTTTCCTTTTTTTTTTAACGGTAAAGCTCAAAACACATACTTTAAAGATGTACAACTACAGTAGGTAAATGCACCTTTTCAGTTGGCTGTCAACTGCCATTAAAAGTAACACAGAAGAAGAAGACGAAGACGAAGACGAAGACGAAGACGAAGACGAAGAAGAAGAAGAAGAAGAAGAAGAAGAAGAAGAAGAAGAAGAAGAAGAAGAAGAAGAAGAAGAAGAAGAAATGTAACACTTGGATATCATCCGCCATAAAACACCCAAGAAGATGAAGAAGTCTAAACGTTCAAATGTCCAACGTCTCAAGTCTACGATGTACAACTGCAGTAGGTGGCGGTAATGTAACACACCAACCGCCATAAAACACCAAAGAAGAAGAATGCATTACACAGGGGGAGAAGAAAGTCTCAAGAATAAACTAGGTGGCGATAGATGCACCTTTGCAGTTGGCTGCCAGCCGCCCTTAAAAGCAACAACAACAACACATTACACAGTCACTCAGAAATTAAAGTCATCGTTAAATTAATCATCTTCCAAATAAAACAAATCTAAAAATCACACATCTCACTTTTAGTGAGATGTGTGCATGTGAAGTTTATCTTTTTTTTTTTTTTTGGAGACTTTTAAATACATTGTCATAAGGTTGAATTATGGTGACTGAAGGCTTCTTTGACAGGTATCTGCAGGATAGACGGACCGCAGCTTGTGCTGTCGCAGTGGCAAAAACCCGGGGCTGGGAGGAGTCCGGGGAGGCTATGGAGGAGGACCATCGGTCGGCCCCAAAGGAATTCTGGCAAAGCGTCCGGCGCCTCAGGAGGGGGAAAGCAGTGCTTCACCAACACGAATTACGGTGCGGGTTGAGAACTGCTGACCTTGACTGGGAATGTCGTCGGACGTTTGGAAGAAATACTTTGAAGACCTCCTTAATCCCACTGTTACGTCTTCCGAAGAGGAAGCCGAGACCGGGGACTCAGAGGCTGGCTCGTCCATCACCCAAGCTGACGTTACTGAGGTTGTTCGCAAACTCCTTGGTGGCTCCGGGATAAGATACGAGTACCTAAATTCTCTGGATGTTGTAGGACTGTCTTGGTTGACACGTCTCTGCAACATCGCGTGGCGTTCGGGGACCGTGCCTCTGGACTGGCAGACCGGGGTGGTGGTCCCTCTGTTCAAGAAGAGGGACCGGAGGGTGTGTTCCAACTAGAGAGGGATCACACTCCTCAGCCTCCCCCGGGTAAGGTC
This sequence comes from Eucyclogobius newberryi, assembly GCF_026437365.1. Taxonomy (NCBI): domain Eukaryota; kingdom Metazoa; phylum Chordata; class Actinopteri; order Gobiiformes; family Gobiidae; genus Eucyclogobius; species Eucyclogobius newberryi. The sequence continues at coordinate 7,764,980 of NW_027315723.1, forward strand.
TATTCCAAGGTACTGGAGAGGAGAATCCGACCGATAGTCGAACCTCGGATTCAGGAGGAGCTGAGTGGTTTTCGTCCCGGTCGTGGAACACTGGACCAGCTCTATACCCTCCATCGGGTGCTCGAGGGTTCATGGGAGTTTGCCCAACCAGTCCACATGTACTTTGTGGATCTGGAGAAGGCTTTCGACCGTGTCCCTCGGGGTGTCCTTTGGGGGGTGCTCCAGGAGTATGGGGTCCGGGGCCCTTTGCTCAGGGCTGTCCGGTCCCTGTATGACCGGAGCAGGAGCTGTGTTCATTGCCGGCAGTAAGTCAGACCTGTTCCCAGTGCATGTTGGACTCCGCCAGGGCTGCCCTTTGTCACCGGTTCTGTTCATAGTTTTTATGGACAGAATTTCTAGGCGCAGTCAGGGGTCGGAGGGTGTCCGGTTTGGGGACCACAGGATCTCATCTCTGCTGTTTGGAGACGATGTTGTCCTGATGGCTCCATCAAACCCAGACCTGCAACATGCACTGGGACGGTTTGCAGCCGAGTGTGAAGCGGCTGGGATGAGAATCAGCACCTCCAAATCCAAGGCCATGGTTCTCAAGGTTGCTTGCCCTCTCAAGGTGGGTGGGGAGTCCTTGCCCCAAGTGGAGGAGTTCAAGTATCTGGGGGTCTTGTTCAAAAGTGAAGGAAGGATGGAACGTGAGATTGACAGGCGGATCGGTGCACCGGCTGCAGTCACTGCATCGGACTGTTGTGGTAAAGAAGGAGCTAGGTCGAAAGGCAAAGCTCTCGATTCACCGGTCAGACTACGTTCCTGCCCTCACCTTTGGTCATGAGCTTTGGGTAATGACCGAAAGGACAAGATTGCAGATACAAGCATTCAAAATGAGTTTCCTCCGCTGGGTAGCTGGCTGCTCCCTTAGAGATGGGGTAAGGATTTGTTTATTCTTACTTTTTATTTAATATTTTTTTATTAAAAGGTGTTTTGGCATGTATAGTCCAAATAAAGCTGATCAAAAATGATTATTTTTTTAATAGCTCAATTATCGTGGCAGGCAGCTCTAAAATGTACCTATTGTCAAAAGCACATGAGCCATAACATAGGTCAATGACACAAAGAATGTAAAAGAAATGCTCTTATACATTTCAAAATCAGAGTAAACGTATAGGGATAGAAAACAGCCACGATATAAAAGAACTATACAATATTGGAATGGTAGAAATAGTTAACAGTTAACTAACCATGTTATGGGTATAATTATGTAATATGCAAACAAAGTAGTAGTTAGAGATTCATTTCACCAACTCATCATCGCAGACTCTTCTCTAACTAGACAGAAAGCCTCGCCTCACACAAGCATGCATTTATGAATCTACAGCCTCCAATTATTGTCATTTAATCCTGATTTACCTGACACTGCGCTACAGACGTGATGAGCGAGCCCTGCAGACACAGAACAATGTTGCTTACGCGGCTCGTCTCCAAGGCTCCGATCGGACGCTAAACACTCCCGTCCTCCCGGTCATCACCAGGCGAGATTGTTTGGCGTTCCGCTCGTTGCCACCGCCGCTCCCCCCGTCCCCGTTGAAGCGAGAGTTTACGGAAGCGGGAGTCAAGGGTTATAATGAGCTTTGAGAAGGCTAATCTGGCTAACTGGCTGGCGCTGCGGCGGATGCTGCTGCGGGGGTTACGCTCACAAAGCTAACCGAGTAGCGTGTTTACAATTGGATAACATTGCTCCGTGCTTACCTCGCCCGGTCGAACTATTGCGTTTACAGTTGCAGTGAATAAAATACGCAGCCTCCATGTCCCCGGAGTGCTTTGGTGGTTTATTCCATCCTGATTTGAGTGAATAAGGCAGTGCTAGAGGGGCATTGCTACGTGCAGCTAAAGCTAATTGCTAATAGATGGGGGCTTCGTGCGAGTTCTGCCTGCCGCTGTGACGTAGCGGTGATCCTGGCTCCTGATTGGCTCGCACGTTTCTGCATCCTCAACATTGTGGATCTGCAGGGGACACATGAGGGACAGGCTAGGGAGTCAGACGCACAGCACGTACAGTGGGCCCCACAGAGGGGACGTGGGCCCTACAGAGGGGACGTGGGCCCTACAGAGGGGACGTGGGCGAGGGGTTTAATGAAGAGGAGATGAGGAAGAAGCCTGCTATTTCGTGTGGCGGTTGCACTGGTTATAATCAGGGAATAAGGACGTAATGATCAAATGAAAAAGGGAAGACATGACCAACACTAAGATGAACGTATGCTTGTATTCAATATAGAGATAGTTATAGTATATGCCAGTGTTACCCTGGGGGTACTCCAGCACGTACCAGGGGCTGTATGGTTTCAGATTACATAAGATGACATGTAATAATATTTGAATAAAGAACATTTCTTTGTTGACAATATACTAGTGTAGGTCTAAGTTATGGGGTTCTTGAGTGCAAGACAAATGCTACTTAGGGGGTACTCAAGACAAAAAAGGCTGTCTTAATGTGATGTAAAAAAATACGATTTTTAGAGCGCTTACCTTGGTTCTACTGGGCTTACACACTATAAAAGTATCAGCACACAACAAATTATTATTCTTTTTAATAGTAGAAAAAGCTTCAGTTGTCTACTATGGAACACGCCTGGACGAATGAGGGATTACACCGACATATTCTTTTTAATCTTAGTCACCAAAGACCAATTTGTGTAGTAACTTTATGATAGCTTAAAAAAAGGAAATATGAACCTTTGGCCAGTGCACCTGGGCAACAGTCCCCTGCTCCATCAGCCTTTCTCTCATCATTAACTGTATGTCTTTTGACCATTAGCACATCTGAATCCCCTGTTTGGTCTTTTTGCTTTGTGGTTTTCAAATATATTTTTCCTTTTAATTTTTTCAAGTAGAAGGATGTTGGGGTTGCCGTGTAAAATAGGGGTTGCTGAGAGAGATGATTGCTGGATTTCAGATGACATCTCAACATACTATTGCCAAATAATATTTGATACAGTTTAACGGTCAGATTGCAGAGTTGTTGACCTGGTTTATGATTCATACCTCAATTATTGGATCTATCCATATGAAAGCCATTATTTGTTGTTATCACCGCAGCAACAACAGCAATAATAATCATAATCAAAATTATCATGATAATCATAATCTATGTAATGTATAATAGAAGTACGAAATTAAAACCATAGGCCTATAATGTAAGTAAACTAGTATCCAAACATTTATACTGCGTCTTTTAGGTGGAAAACCTTTTGTTATCCACCAAAGCAAATATTTTTGGCAATTGAATATCTTAATTTAATAAATTAAAGATTGCTTGCTTAAAAACATACTAGACCATTCCAGGCAAAGCCAGTCACAAATAAACAAACAAACAAACAAATAAACACACACACACACACACACACCATCTAACTCTTATTTGTTTATAAGAGTTCTTCTATTAAGAGTGTTTTTCAAACTTCCTATAAGTTATCTGTCCTATTCTTCTGTATCTACCTGCGTTGCAACAATTAAATTTCCCCATGTGTGGACAATACAGGGATATCTTATCTTAATCAATAACAAAGGTATAGGCCATAAAACCTACAGATTTGAAATGCATAGTCTATTTTTGGGTCGTCTTTGCCTGTTCATTCATCACCGATCCACTGAGACGTAAGCCCGCAGCCCCCCGCAGCCCACACTGGCCCCCGCAGCCCCCCGCAGCCCACACTGGCCCCCGCAGCCCATACTGGCCCCCGTCCCCGGGGCTTTCATTTTCAAGTGACAAGTGGCGCATGTGTCAGCTGCTCGGGCTTCTGCCGCGACTAACCCCGCCCTCCCGCGGACAGCAGCGTGGTCGAACCGAGCGCACACGGATACAGTGACAGGAGTGGCCCGTCATCAGGATTGGACAACAGGATGTGAGTTGATCTGTTTTGGGGTGAGGCGGCGCGTTTGGGGGTCACGCATAACTTGTTTTATATTCCTTACGCAGCTTTTTACCGTGCAACTTGCCGCGCGCGCACATTGTCAGGGGTTCGCGTCGGGAGCGTGGACGTGCGTCGGGCGGGCGTCGGGAGACTTGCGCAAACGGCTGGACAGTAGCGGTGACGCACGGTCTTTCAGGAGTCGCTGATGTGGGGAAGAAAAGTTGTGGACTTGTTTTCCTGGAAGTGCACGGTTTTTTACTGACACGGCGTGCACACATCTTTGAAGTGCGCGTTCAGCCTTGTCCTCCCCCACCCGGCCGTGCACACAGCGATTGCGGATCCCCTTTTGGTTTCGTCCGCTCGTTAAAACTCCTCTCTTCTTCTGCTTCCACTTCGCCATATTGTCGCACTTTGAAACTCGATAGAAAGTTGGCGAGAGGGCGCTGGCGTACGTACATGGCGGTGCGCGCAAGAGGCTACTTCGGATGATGCCGGAGGGACTTTTCCCACAGGGTTTTACGCGCAGAGCTCCGTGCACCGCCGACCAGGTACGGGCTGTCACTGCCTCACTGTCCGGGCTCTACCCCCCGTACTTACGCCTGCACTTCTCACTGTTCGCTTCCTTATTGCAGCTACTTCTAACACAACAAGTGTGGCTAAGGCGCTTTGTAGCACTTTTGCTTCCTGTATTTCTTGACACGCCAGACGGGGATTCTCTGTACACGACACTTTTATCTGTTCACGTTCAAATATAGGTTATAGGTTTGTCTATACTTTACCTATTGCAGATAATTATGCGTTTACTAAGCCATTAATACCAGAATCATCACCAGCGGTGGCCGGGACCCTGGTTTGAAGAATCTCTGACTACGCAATAAAGCACATTTATGTATTTTCTGTATTATTGTGCACGCTCTCTTTGAGGCGTTAGACCATGTGGTTAGGGTGACCACGTCAAATTATTGCAAAAAGAGGACAATTAGGGCTGCAATGACTAATCTTGACTAGTCGACGATAAAAAGATCATATATGTTGACCTTTTATAACCAACACAGTGCCAATATTTGATCAGAATGTCTAAAGAGAAAAAATACTTTGGAATTTTCATCAATATTTCACTTTATTTGTGAATATGATCTATCTTGAAGCCTTCAGTCACCATATTTCGATCTTTATTTGGGTAATAATTTGTTTAAGTTATAATGTCTGAAATAGTGATTTGACTTATCAACGAATCACAACATAATTATAGTAATCGCTGCATTAGTCCACTATTAAAATAATTGTTAGTTGCAGCCTTGAAGCCCTTTCTATAACATATTTATAATGTTTTCTATGTAAATATTACTTTATATAGTTCGTGTTGCATCATTGAACATGTGGTATATTCTATGAATAAGTGGGAATAGGAGCAAGGGCCTGAATGTGCAGTTGTCCTGTGCAGGACAACAAAACGAGGAACACTCTGGGTGAACATGTGTTGGCCTATAAAAGAATCTCAGTTTGGTTTTGTAGGCCTTCGTTTCCATATTACTCAAGGCCATTCATAGCTGTGGTTTGGGTTAACTCACAATTGTGTTGTTGTAGGGACCTTTGCTGTAATGATGACCACGGAGATGGACATCTGCATTCGCCTCTGATTGGACCAAGACTTCATACTCTTTACTAAGTTTATTTTCCATTGGTTGCTAAAACTAAAGGAAATCTCCACCGCACACAGCGCCTGAACTCCCCAATCCCTTTTTTCTGCAAGCTCAAATTGTCAGCCATGAGCCTTCCTACTCCAGTAAACAAGCCGGCGAAGCACAGGGCAACAACCATGAAAGAAACCGTGCACCAAAGCGACGTCTTCTACGGCATGGGTCCTCCAACTTTGGATTCCAACCACACAGACTTAAACGCGGCCACATCTTCACTATATCATCCAGAAAAAGCGCCACAAAATTTGGGACATTACCAACAACAGCCTGCTCAGATGAAGTGGATGCACCAGGAGGCCATGCAAGGACCAGGTTGGAGCCAGGAACCCCAGCTGGCAGGATGGGGCCAGAGCTTCCCTTCGTATATAGGAGGAGTGAACATGAGGGGGCAGGTGTTTCACAAAGGAGTGCATGAAGGGATTTCTATGGGAACTGAGACCCAAATGCAAGATGTTTTTAGGGACAATACACAGTGGGAACCTATGCACCAGGTACAAAGTTATCAACAGCCACAACCACAGCAGCAGCAGCAGCAGCAGCAGCAGCAGCAGCAAGCCCATACTTTACAAGCGCCAATGCTGCAACCGTTCCAGACTTTCAGACAGAGTAAGCCACAGCAGTCACAGTTCAATACGGGGTACTACACGGGGTTCCCACAAAGTAAAGCAATGCAAAGTCTGCCGAGTTACGCCGAGCAACCAAAACAGCAGCAGCTTCTCCATCAAATTCAGCAGCAGCAGCAGCAGCAGCAGCAGCAGCAGCAGCAGCAGCAACAGCAGCAACAACAGCAGCAGCAACAACAACAACAACAACAAAGGCAACATCAGCAACAAATTCAAATCCATCAACATCTCCAGCAACAGCAAATGCAAATGCAGCAATATCAACAACAGCGCATGCAGGAGAGACACATGCAGCCCAGCCAGCAAATCAGCCAGCAGAATATACAACAGGACATGCAAGTAGAGCCCAAGCAACAGTTTGTGAGATACCAAGGTCAAAAAGAAATCAAAAAGGAAGAGAACGCAGAGCAGCCACGGCTTGATGTGTCTGTGAAAGCAATGGTGACGGATAAAGTGTCTGAAAATGTTTTGAATCCAGCCCCTGTAGCCCAGCCGAGAAGATCCAGGAGGTTATCCAGAGAGGGCCAGTCGCCGACCACAGAGATGCCCCAGAATGGAGTAGCCGTAGCGGGGCAGAGGGCAGCGGAGGGCCAGGCGAGTACCGGAGGAGTGATCCAGAGCACCCGCAGGAGGAGGAGGGCGTCGAAGGAGATCAACCTGGAGACACTGGCACAGCAGGCGTCCAAGAGGGAGTCACTGCCCGCTAAAGCCAAGGTGAGAGGGGTTTTATGGCTGCATCCTCCAAATGCAATATTCCAAACTATATTTAGAGTGGTATTGATGATAATGTTGGAGTAATGTTGTGATATACTTTATTTTCGATCTGTCATAATACAAACGTACCAAAGACCCCAGGACCAATAATGCTGTATTATTATTATTATGATGATGATGATGATGATGATGATGATGATGATGATGATGATGATGATGATGATGATGATGTTGTTGTTGTTGTTGTTGTTGTTGTTGTTGTTGTTGTTGTTGTTGTTGTTGTTGTTGTTGTTGTTGTTGTTGTTGTTGTTGTTGTTGTTGTTGTTGTTGTTGTTGTTGTTGTTGTTGTTGTTGTTGTTGTTGTTGTTGTTGTTGTTGTTGTTGTTGTTGTTGTTGTTGTTGTTGTTGTTGTTGTTGTTGTTGTTGTTGTTGTTGTTGTTGTTGTTGTTGTTGTTGTTGTTGTTGTTGTTGTTGTTGTTGTTGTTCCTTGAGACATGAATTTGCAGTAATGGTTAACTAAACAATGATGAACTTAATCATTCACTTAAAGATGCACTATGTAACCTTTCGGGTAGGGGATCTGCCTCCTGCTTGTTTCCATGGAGATGTTAATACTTTTCCGTGAGTCTTCAACAGTGGCATTAAACTTGTCTATCTAGCATTCATTTAATTAGACTTATTTCATCACTACCTTGAAAAAGCTGCATTCTTACTGAGAGCGGGCTCGCCTCTCCACAGATCAGACCTGTAACGGCCCGGTTGTGTCACAGGCTTGTCCCCATGGAGATGCATAAGTTTATGCCTACTGTGGAACATTGCGCACATCTCCATGGAAACAACACCAGAAAAGTTACAACTATCAAAGCTGTAAGCAAGATCCCTGGAGATTAGATCCAAAATCTAATTTTAAAACGTAGCTGACCACTTCATTGAAAGCAAATTTATTTATTGCCATGCGAATTGTAAATTTCAGAATTAGAATGGTCTCGGCTTTAAATGAATTTACAGAGATAAATCAATACGGAAAACAAACAAGACCAGTATCCACAGAGTGACAT
>NW_027315723.1:7777973-7962973 GCF_026437365.1 Eucyclogobius newberryi
ACACACACTTACGCATGCACACACACGCACACGCACAACCTGCACTGATCAGGGTGGGGCCGACACACTCCCTCTAACCCCCAGCATACATCCTTGTAGGGCTTTAGTCATTTATAGGGATGGGAGTATCATTATCGAAGTATTGCTGTATTGAAATTGACTCCATTGATACTGCTATGCAAATATTGATACTATATGGCATTCATTCTAGACATGTTTTTTTCATGTTTTGTATCAAACACTCCACCAACAGCAGATCCATGTCAGGTGTTCAGTTTGTCCTTTAGAGCCTTTTTGAAAAAAAAATGTTGTACATATAATTATTGAAAAGAAAGATTAGACCAGTATCAAATATCGGTATTGAGAAAAAAAAAAAAAAAACATCAGAAAAGTAAAAATGTTCCCCTTTAATAATCATTAATTCTTATCCCAGTGTTTGTCAAGCTGTAGCCTGTAAAAGACAAAAGCTCACATTGTGTTTTTGAACATTTTTCCATCTCCGACATTGTTCCCTTGGACAAGCAACTTAAAGTGTCTATTTTTTTATTTTCCCTCCACTACTGCTGTGTAATGAATTACATTTTTGTCAAGCTTCAGTCATTTCTAATTGATGATTAATTGGTCAATGGTGTTTTAGTCAACCGCATTTTTATTTATTAACGATATTATTAAGATTATAAGGATTTGTGGTCAACAGGATCATGCTTTTAATGTGCGCGAGTGGATATTTGGTTTGACTAATCAGAATATACTAATGCTATACTTGGATCAAACTAGGTCTAGTTCCAGTCCAAATACAGAACTGTCTATTGCTGCTCTTGGCTGTGTGGGTTATGTTAACATATGTACAAGTGTAAACATGTACTACAGCAGCTTTTTAGGATCAGATAAGAATCAGAATTACTTTTATTCATCCCAGAGGCGAAATTCTCTTCATTACAGACATGCAACACACCAGCCAAAGAAAGTAAAGATTCTAAAAATAAGAAGTATAAGAAACTAATCTAAACTGAATATTGCAAAATAACTTTATCAGAGGATTCAGTTCAGCATTTTGATGGCGACAGGCAGGAATGATTGGAGCTGTGAAGTAGCAGTAAAAGTCCGTTGCTGAATGATGCCATACACAGCCTTCTCCATAAATGGTTATTTTTATTTTATTTGATAGGGACATTAATGTATATTGAACTTCCAAAATATCGCAACATTTATAGCCAAGACTAATTACAAATATCTGCATAATGTTCATTTTGACATATTACAAGGGTCTATTGCTGGTTTTCTATTGGCCAATCATATTTAATACAGATGGAGAGGGGACGGCTAAAATGCAGATTTATGTTGTAATACAAGAAGTGAGCGGGTCTAGTCGCTAATAGAAATTATATATAGAGGGATATTTGGCTCTTGCCCCATGTGAGAGTATGACATCATCACATTCTAAAATCTGAAATATAAATATATAATAATAATACTTCAGTAATTATACTGAAAATGTACCTTTTCATTGTTGTATTTGAGGTTTCACTCGTCTTTGCCCCTTCAGGCTGACGGCCCATTAGGCAGACACTCCTCCATGGCGCCCCTGCTCATGCCCGTGTCGGTGCCAGTGCCCAGAGCCCAGGAGGCAGAGGGGTGTAGCAGCCAGAGTCGACCCAGGACAGGTGACCGCTGTGGGGGTCAGAGCCTCCACAAGGCCTCAGTCATCGTGGCCCAGAGGCGCACGCTCAGGAAGTCGGTCACTGAGAGCTCCATGCAGGTGAGATAATGTCAGCTTGTGTTGGTTTCACGGGACAGTCACTTGATGGTTTCAGCATTGTCAGATTTGCTAAATTACACACTGTACCACTGTGTTGTGCGTTATTTTATTATATTATACTGTTTTTGTATTTTGCTTACATAGGCTGACTATCTTTCCTTTAAATTGCCAATTGCCAATGTTGTTGAATACACTATTTTTCATTCCAGGACCGAGACAACGACTCGGGGAGTGATGAGGAGGGGAAGCCCAAACCGAAGCGCCGTCCTCGGCCCGAGCCTCTGATCATCCCCCCTCCGCGGCCCTCCACCTTCATCGCCCCCTCTGTGTACTCCAGTATCACCCCGTACCAGTCCAACCTGCGGTCCCCTGTGCGCCCGCTGGACCCCCCGCTGGTGCTGCCACCCTACACGCCCCCACCCATCCTGTCCCCGCTCAGAGTCGGGTCAGGCCTCTACTTCTCCACCTTCCTCTCCAGTATGGCGGCAGGGACACAGGTGCTGCCCCCCCAAGTCACGCCCAAGTCTGTCACTGTCAGCCTGCTGCGCTTATGTGAGTGGCGTTTCACAAATGCAATATTATTTATTTAATTAGTAATGTGTTTACGGTATATATTTTTTTCCCCCTTCATAGTTTCTGCAACATTAGTTAATTAGTTAATAAAAAAGTTATACCAATTTTCAAGAACAAAAAAAAGAAAGAAGTAACAGTTACATCGGCAAGATAATTGTAGTAGTGTGTGTAATATAATCTAATTTCTTACTATTTTGCCATAAACTTCTCAGTAAAACCATATATATCCAGACTCTGTGACACTGAAGCTGCCTGTGGTCGGGTCCTTTCTCACAGATGACAATCCACTTTGTCCTTCTTTGTTTTGCACAAAGCATGTTGTTGCCAGGTTATTTTCCCTTCACGCAATAACACACAACCCCTGTGTCTCTTTCAGAGCTTTCAAAAGAGATACAAACATTAGACCATCTATGTATGACCACAAATGTCTTGTTTCCGGTAGAGAAACAGGAAGTAAGGAAACAGTGGGTTTTGGCTAAGACGCTGCTCAAAACCTTCACTCTAAATTATTGCTGATCACATATTTTATTCAAACGTATAAATATGTACGATGCCTATGCCACAAATGGCGCTGTGCACAAAAGCATGTGCTAGCTCAGTACTTCCTGTCTAAGGATGCGTTCACACTTGTTTGGTCCCAGTTTATTTATAGGACTTGATTTGGTCCTGGTTTAGCCCTGGTCTTTTAGTTTAGTTGTTTTGTTCAAAAAGCTGCATTTTGATTATGTTAATTTGAGCTGCCTCCATCTATTTTGAATATTATTGGACTATAGAATGTGATGTTGTCTGAATCCCAGCAATACTTTGGCACAAGCGAAATAGTCACATTTTCATTTAACTGAGCACTACAGCAATCATAGTACAGAATAAACATGTTTTAAGGAGTTGTTAAACGACTTCAATTAAAGATCAGACTTGTTTTCCAAATTGGGTCATGACAGAGTCCATTACTATAAATGCAATAGGTTGTGATCGCATAACTGTTATAAGTTTCCACATTTTTTGTTCAAGTTTAAGGCAAATATCTCTGTAATTACTAGACATGAAACAAAAACCGGCACAAAGTTCTACGTCTTTTAATTCTTTTATTTTATGTTATTTTACTGTTAATGCATTTAATGTGTAAATATGACAAATGATATCAATGCCATCAATAGAAAGTGTCTAAAACTTGGTATTTGGTGTTTTCCTACCAGGTCATGTTTTTACGTTATATGTTTTATTGACATAATTCTTATAATTCCTAATACTGTTTTTTTGTTGCTGTTTTCTTCAGCCAGTTCAGAAAGCACACCTCCTGTGACTATCGTCGCCGATGCCACTCCAGTGAGCCTCGAGCCGTACGTGTCTTCCTCATCTTCTCTCAGTTTCAAATACAACTCAATTCTATCTTCTCAAGGACATAATGGTGTATCTGTGCCCAGGCGGATCAACATCGGGCAGCATTACCAGGCAGAGATTCCAGACTTGCAGAGCCCTGAGGCCTCAGAGCTGGACCTGCACAAGGCCGACCTGCTGTGGCGCCCCCTGCAGGAGCCCACAACCGGGGGCCAGGACCGAGGTCAGTATGTGCGGCTTTAAAACTTGCTGATGTTAGGGCCATTCATTTGTAAAAGAGATATAGGGAAAGGGATTGTTTTCCTTGTTTCTTGTAGCTATTTTGAACATCTTGCATGATGAAATGGCCATGAGATTTTGCGAATAATCTTAATAATAATAGAGTAATATTTTCCCCCAGTTTTACATTTGATTCATAAATAATAAATATAATAAATAATAAATAACAAAATAAAGATGGACATTTTAAGTAATAAACAGCAGTGATGCATGTGGATTTATTCTGACTACCGGTAATATGATTTACTAAAGTCTGGCCGGTAAAAGATAAATTGTGATGAAAATGTTTTTATTTTCTATCCCTGTTCTATAAAGACATTCAAATAAATTCACCACTAAAACAATAATAAAAAAAATATTATTAAACTGTCTGAGACAAAATGTTCTTGTCCACTGTGTAGTGGAATTTGTATTTTGTCTTTTGGATTGTCGGATTAATATTTTTTGACCTTGCACTTCAGTCGTGTTTAAGAAGTGAAAATTATGTTAAATGGAGAAGACTCTGCACTGAATCTTTGTTTTGGTATTGAAAGAATACTTGCTCTGTGTGTAGTGCGGGACCTGATGAACATGGCGTGCACCAGCGTTCTCCGCGGAGGAGGAACCAACCAGGAGCTGGTCTTACACTGTCTGTTCCAGAGCAAAGGCGACATCCTGGTGAGGAGCCGTGTGATCAGCAGTGAGGTCGGGCTGAATGTGTGGACACGATAGGGTTAATGGTAGAGCTGGGAAAGTACTGTCAAAAAGTACAGCCGAATACTGCATATTCTTTAGATTGCGTTCTTGGGAGAGCACCATAACTTTTAGACAGTGTCACAACAAATGGATGATGAAGTAATTTTTTTTCAATGTATGAGCTTTATTATTGAAATTAGTATTGTTTAAGTCCTGGTACAAAAAAAATCAGTAAACTACTGAAGTACAGTATTAAAAACATTCCAGGAGAGGTTCACTTTCTGCATTTCTTGTACCTGTATCTCTTATTCTGAATCCGGTGTTCCGTTTTGATTCTTTCATATTCTGCTTCAGGAAACAGTGGGGTGTCTTATGCTGCAGGATGTGCTCTTCCCTAAAGGCCACCCTCTGCGCAACTACCACTACTCAGGTCAGGACTGGACTAAACCGCAAAACCAATGTGTATTTTAGAATGAATCTAAAGATCGACGGATCGAGTCATGAAATCTTCAATTATTTGGGAGGGTTTTTTGAATTGAGAGTCCACAGTCTGTAAAAACATGTGGTTTTGAGCAGAAATAAAATTTGAACATCCATATATAATTTTTTTCCCAGGTCGCCAAGCCCTAATTCAGCATAGAAGCTAGTAACGCAGTAATTTAGACATGGGATGTTGTATTAGTTAGGTCCTATATTGTCCAGTTGACAGAATTCTATTTCGTTTGTTATGGAAGCTACAATTGAGGGATCTATATCCATCTGTGTTTTTATCTCAGGGTCCGACAACTGGACTCCTGAAGAGAAACGCTACTTCAACAAAGGCATCTCGGCGTACAGGAAGGACTTCTTCATGGTGCAGAAATTGGTATGAACAATAATTCTTTGGATTGAGCAAATATGTAGTCGGAAAGGAGAAATTAATTTTAACAGAAAGTTGCTGTAATAATACAAATTGTACTATTTGCTATAACAAGAGACAAGCTACAACTTGCCAATTAGCATTGTCACCCAAATGGGGAATGTGTGTTGATATTTGTGCAGGTGCAGACAAAGTCCGTGGCACAATGCGTAGAGTTTTACTACACCTACAAGAAACAAGTAAAGGTGGGGCGCAGCGGGAATCTAACCTTCGGCCCCCTGAATTCCCCCAACAACCGGCCAGAGGAGGTGCTCGAAAACAAGGTAAGGCTAAGCTAGTCTGGGCTAGAGATCCACCAAAATGTTTTTTTGTTTTTTTAATGACCGAGCACCAATTATATGATTTTAAATTACAATTGATGTAAAAGACATTATCTAAAGCATTGGCTTTTAGACATCCAAAGCCAAGTTTCACTAAACAGGGCACACAAAGCTGTAAGAGAACAGTGTAGTCACATGTGCCATCTGCAGTGCCATCTGTGCGCTGAAGCTTCATGTGTTTCCTTTTGTCAGGTTTAACCAAGCAAAATATCAGCTGGAGCTTCAAGGTTTAGGTCTCTAATAGTTATTTTTTACAGTTCTATATTGTGTGGATCTTAAGTAAATCTCTAAACTCTTAAGTTTCTCTATACTATATTTGTGATTTGAATAATTCGTTGTATATTGATGTAACAGTATGCTAATAAGAATTAATATTAATAATGATAATTATTATTATTATCTCTGAGAATATGTCAATGTGACATTGTGGACTCTTGGCATTTCATGTTGGCAGAATTGTAATGGAGAATATGATCACTATGTGGTTCCCTCTGTAGATAATATGTATTTCTGCAAAGATCCATATCTAAAAGTGTAAAACAGACTAAATATTTTCTTCCCGTTTTCATCTGTTCCATTTCCAATGCCATCTGTAAATGACTTGGTTTGTGCTAAAATGGTAGAGCTCCCAACAGCCCAGAGTGATCCCCAAGGAGGTGGAATCCAACCATCAACCGGACCCTTCCTCTGAGCAGAGCCAGGAGAGCAGGCATCAGGCAAGAGTCGCGCAGTCACTACAGTCACACGACTATGTATGTATTTACACTCTCGCTCTACACACAGTTGGGACATGGGGTCAGAAAGTCTCCCAAACTTTAACCCAGATCTCCACAGATGAAAATGCAGGCAGCCATGGGAACAATCTTTCATGGTGTGTGTTTGAATTCTCCTGTAGGCAGCGTCAGTGGTAGTGCCAGACCCAGTGATCTCCATCCCCATTCAGCCTCCCGCGCCCCCCAAGCCCCGCCCCGAACCCCAGGCCAAGAAGGCTAAGGCTCCACCCAAAGCTCCAGCCGATCCAGACCAAGTGTTCCCCTGCAAGAAGTGTGGCAGGTGAGGCTCCTGTCCTGCTGCATACTCACGCACACATAAAGACGACTCACAGGGAAGAAAGCCGCCAACATTTTGTCAAACCATTGGCACTTAAGTTTGTTTTGGACAAAATTATGATGATACAATCTATACATTTAGTTCAGAGGGCAACGCGAAAGGGACACACTGCAGCCGCAAGCCCGACCTGATGCCTGTGTACAATGAGACATTATGCCTGACCTGGTTTGGGCAAAGATCTTCAGCTCTACTGTGTTTTGTTGTAGCAGACCTGAGTAGTAAATCCATGGGATTCTTCCAATTCCCAGCAAAGAATCAGGTCTTATTTAAAGCCAAACCCCATCATCAGGAGATTATTGTGTGATATTGTGACACACCACTGTTCCCGCTTCTGGGGTCTAGGACTAATACGTCGGCTAATGGTAAACATTTTCAAACATTAAAGTCAAATCTGTTGTTAGCTTTACTAACGATACACTCTGAAACTTGTGAAATTAATTTCTTAAGCATCAAAGCAGGTAAGTGAACAATAACAGTTTAAAATGAACTAGCTCTGTTTTTCATGTTTTAAGACGGTAAACATCAGGTTCAGTTCATTTAAGGACAGCTACTAATATCCACAAAACTTCTCTATCCTATCCAGGTCTTTTTTTTAACATTACAAACGTTTTATACCATCTTCTTTTTTAGCCTATTTGCCTCAAACTATTAAATTTTTGAAAATGGTAATGCCAAATCTGATTAAAACTTGTTTAAATTGTATCTAATAACATAACAGTGAGTTTGAATATGGCGTCGTGAAAATTGTATTATTGTATTCTGTCTAAACGCATATTTACATGTCTGGTCTTACTTGATCTTGTTTTCCTTTCCAGAGTGTTCAGTAAAGTGAAGAGCCGCAGCGCCCACATGAAGAGCCACGCAGAGCAGGAAAAGAAGGCAGCTGCTCTCAGACTGAGACAGCAGGAGGAACAAGCCCGAGCCAGCACTCTACAGCCAGAACCTGGGTCTGAACCGGGGTCTGAACCGGGGTCTGAACCGGGGTCTGAACCGGGGTCTGAACCGAGGTCTGAACCGGGGGCCGGACCCTCTGGAGCAGGGTCAAGACAAGGGTCAAGACCAGGACCTCGTACAGACCAGGGGAGACCACGGACTGCAGGACCACCATACCAGGACCAGGGCAGCGGGGCAGAGTCAAGTGAGGCTGATGATGCCTATGATGAAGACTGGCATTGAAACACGCTTACAGAGAAAACACTCCTCTGGGGCATCAGTGTGTTATTTACTGTTTTTTCCTCTCGAAATATCAGGGCGTAGTGATAAAATAATACAATATGATCAAACTGAAGAAAGACATTGCCCAGAGATGGCTGTTTGGCCCTCCACAAACATTTGTTATATTTACACTGCAACAAAGGGAACTCTAAACAAGATAAATGTTGTTTCATGACATTGTTGAACAATTTCAAGATTTTATATACATATTTCTCAGATTCTAGGTGCCATGTTCTCTTTTCAGTGACAGAAATTTAAATGACCGGTAATAATATTTGTAAAGTTATCAAATGGATCACCGTGACAATAATGAATTGAAGTGTTTTTTTCTATACGTACAAACAAACCAATGAAACACATGTTATAATAATTCCTCACATCAATATTATTATTTTGAAATGATTTGACCTCCTCTGCCGAGTGTGGAGGGCCTAAGAAGCGTCTCTCAAGCCGGTCAAAGTAACTTCATCTAGAAGTGCAATATAAACAATACCACTTTTTCACACAAAAACACCTAATGCAGCATCATCGTAAATAAAACCTAAGCTGTAATAAACAAACCATCAACAGCTCAAATGTTAAAGGTGCTTCTATAGTGGAGGTTCCACTAGCTCCTTAACTCTTGAATATGTTATTGCTTTGCCTGGAATGTTCCACTGTAAGGCTTTATTTATATCTTCAGTCATGGAGACAAGCATGTGACACTACTAGGCCAAGTTACAGGTCAGATCTATGGAGAGGTTTTTTGTTTTGTTTTTTGGTTTGGTTTTTGCAATAATTATACACTTGCCATTAAAAAGGAGCAAGATGTTTAATGCTATACTGTGGATCAAACGTCTCCATGGAGACAAGAATGTGGTGGAGAATTTATATGGCGCACCTTTAAAGCATTTGAAAAGTAGAAAGAAACATTCCCCACTAGTGTAAATAAATGAAAACAAATACATATATTTCATCTCCTGAATGAACAATAATGCTCTGTCCTCCACATGCCACTGATCAGAGAAAGGGCTGTTTGTACTTTGTGTCGTTTCAACATGTTTTAATCTTTTCATGTGTTTTATTTTACATTTACATGATATTAATGTCCAAACACAACCTCTGAGTGGATGTGTGCAAAAGATCAAATCTGACTTCACTGTAAAAAGCTATATATACAAAAGTATAATAGATTTGTTAAAAGATTTTAGTACTTTGACTATTTTTAAACAACAATTCATACACTATTAACAGATTATTTATATAAAGCCGGATCAACAAATTCCTGAACCTATTTTAACTAGAAATTCCCTTTTTCTTTTTTTTTACAGTGTATGTCGTCAAAGCCTTTTTAACAATATAAATAAGAGCTTGTATTTATAATCTTATCAAAAGACCTTTATTGAATGTTGCAGATTTGTTATATTTGTAGATTGGTTGTACAACTGTTTTTTTTTTTTACAACTATAGGGACCTTTTTGAATTGCACAGAAGTTTATATGAAAATGCCATATATTTATGAAGCCACCTTTTGCATTGATTTTGCTAAATATAACACAAATATAATTGACTGCTTTATCAGACTTGTAAATGGAGAAACAAATGTATTAAATTTATATTGTTCAAAACTGGTGCATATGTCATTTTTGCATCAGAAGAATGTGATGTATGGTTGATCCAGCAGAGGGAGCTAGTGTCTCATTCACCTATAGTTTACTGCAGAGATGTTTACCCCCTAGAGACATGCAGGTAATGAGGTTAGTTTTATTATTTATGCATGTGTCAGATGCCCTCCCATGCACATTTCTGTAACTGACATGGAGCAGGTGAAATGCCTCTAGTTTGCAGATGTTTTGGTTAAAGAAATGTATCAGGATAATAAAGCTTGTCATAATATCAGTTCTCAAAATGTTCATGTCAAATATTTAGCACTCTGAGTATCACCAGATCTAAACCAGATCTAAAATGGAAGTCGCAACTAGACTAGGTTTAAAACAGAACCACAACATTGCATTAAACAGGGACTAACCCAAAGGAGGATAAAATAATATAAAATAAAACATAAAAATATGGATAAAATTGGCTCAAATTCATGACCGTGTAAAGAGCTTGCAACAAACAACCAGAGTATTAAGTGAGGTGAAGCATAAAAGACATCTAATCAAAACGTTTCCCTGTAGTACAATGGAAAACGTCATACTCAGTGATTTGGACAAAGTTGGATTTTTTTTAAATGCCAGCCCAGGAAAACATTTTACCAAATGTAATAAAACGCATCAACGTAATTGGCACAGGCATCTGGCTCACGCTCCATCTGCGAGAAGACTACATTCTAAACTCAGAACTTGAGTTTATGAAGCGATGAACTGATAAACTACCATCCCTGGGAGGGGCCAGTGAGGAGGGGGCAGGTTCAGCATTGACTCATATCTCTCCTCCCACCCCTGTGTCACCCCTGTGTCAGAGAGACTGTCCCGGGCCAGAGGGAGGTTGAGGGTTGGAGTGGAGGGTGCATGTCGTGGTACTGTGGCTGTGGATAGTCTCCTCTTCTCGGTGAGGAGGTGTCAGTCCTTGAGTTGAGCAAACGTTGAACACACCAGTGACATTGACCTCTGTTGTCACCGGCCGACCCCCTAAAAGTAATCAGTGTCAACAAACAGTGCCTGAACATGAATGAGACATGTTAGTGTCAGCAGACTTTGACCTCAGCCTCTCATGAGAGCAACCACCAGCCCGTCAGTCGCCACAGCTTCTATCTTTACAAATAACTGAGACTTCAAATGCAGCTGACAGGTTTTCAAGTTTTTCTAATTATAACTCCGATTGGTGAGCTAAAATCTGTGGCAAAGATGTACCATAGTGTATCAGTTAATTTGCACTTTGTGAAACAGACAGAGAACAAAGTTGAAAATACAAGAAATAAAGCCGAGTTCTACAAAGGAATCCCTCTGACTATGTTAGCAATACACAAATACATCCAAAATTAAGGGACAATTCACACAAAAGGAGCAGATTTTTGTTAACCCTGTGATGAGCTGGCCCCTGTCCAGGGTGTACCCCGCTTAAGGCCCAAAGTCACTGGGACAGGCTCCAATCACCCGCGACCCCCAACAGGAACAAGCGGTAGAAAATGAATGAATATCCCTGAGACTTTCATTTACACACACACATACACACACACA
Source organism: Eucyclogobius newberryi (assembly GCF_026437365.1). Taxonomy (NCBI): domain Eukaryota; kingdom Metazoa; phylum Chordata; class Actinopteri; order Gobiiformes; family Gobiidae; genus Eucyclogobius; species Eucyclogobius newberryi. The sequence goes on from NW_027315723.1 coordinate 7,789,323, forward strand.
CACACACACACACATACACACACACACACACACACATACACAGGTGCGTGAGTTGAGGTGCTTGAGGTGCGTCCCAGAGGGTTTTTAAACATACAAAATGTGGGTATTGTTCATACATAACGGCTCTTTCAAGTAAGATTAATGTGATCTGCCTGGTCAACTTTTGAGCGCTGCATTCTGATTGGTCAGTGGTTTGTCACACAGTCTCCACAGTCCCTTTGGTACATCTGTGTGGACTCCACGTTTGCTTAATGAAAGTGCAGCCGTACGTCACATCGCTGCCTCGTCAGCATCTTCTGCTGTAATGGATTCAGAGAAGCAAGGTGCAGCTAACTGCTCTGTTACTGAGTGCAACGTCTCCAATGAATAATAATGAAATGTATTTGACATAGAGGTATATATAAAGTGGACAAGCGCATAAAATATGATAAATAAAAACCGTGTATAAATGTATAGTAAGTAGCTTGATTAAGTAAAAGGGCTTGATTACATCACCACTTGTAAATGAGTTCAAAGTCTGAGTTTTTGGGCAATTCAAATTAATTTAAAAAATGTGACAACAGTTTTCCCTAAAACACATTTGGGGAAACCACTGCTCAAGTAAGAATAGCCTTGTAGCCTTGTATATAACTATTTAGCTAAAACATGTATCTCACTCTATATTCTTCCACTGTTTGTCTACTTTTGATGTATGAAAACTGTGTTTACACCAGGTCCTGTTTTCAGGGGCGTTTGAGATGGCTTTGGAGTGGAAACTGGTTTGAATTACCCGTAAACAAACTCCGAATTTTAATAATAGGCCTATATTTTCTTCTTACTATTGACCTGTGGTGGCTTTATGTATAAATCATTCAGTGTGCCTGCTTTGGGGCAAATGTTGATCACGCTTTATTCTGTGCCCTGGCATGAGCACGCACTACCTGACCCGGGCTGGTCTGACTGCAGCGCTCCTCCTGAACCTGCCTGTTCATCACCACGCAGAGGACCGGGATAGAAAGGCAGACTAAAGAACCAACCCCAAGACACTCAATTTGTTGCTAATAATACAACTGCAATATTAAGGTGGGCAGGTTGGGCAAAGATGTTAAAAGGGCTGTTGCTTGGGCAACAATAACAAATAAGCCTGATCTCCATATACAATATAAACAACTGTCTCAATGTACTTCCCATTGATTGCGAGTACAAGGTTCTAAATCTTACCCAATAAATGAGAATGAGTTTTATGTTTGACTCAGACAGATCAGACTCTGCTTTTATTCCACTGCAACAGCCTTAACTCACAGCCAATCCTAACTCATGGGCTGTGCTCGTGAATGTCTGCAGGCCAAACAGAAAGGTCCTGTAAATTAAACCTGTTTTCTTGAGCAGGGCAGTGGAGTGGAAAGAAGTTGACATGTAAATCATGTTAGTTCTTGTGCTTGTTTGTGGAGTGGGGCACATAGAAGATTGATGTATTTCACCTTTGACATACAAGGAAAATTTGAAACACTTAATTTATTGTATGTGTTTTTGGATGGAGTAAGCTGGGATTGTCCAGTAACTGTTCTCTTCCTCTCAATGTTCAGAACCATGCAGAAAATAGGTTTAATTCATGACATTCTGAGATACATTTCTGTTGAAACTCTATGAGAGAGGGATCTAAATTCTACATCTAAATATGACACAGACTCAAGTCTTGCAAGGTTTTGTCCAAGAAGCCCGGCTACTTTCATCTTATTTCTAAATAGGTTTATGGTTAATATCTCTGTACATGAAACTAAATCTGAAATAAAGTTTAATGTCTCCTTGTATTTTCACAATAGCCTTGGACTTTAATTCATGAGATTAGTGTTACAGGTTTGTGGATCCTTAACGAATAACGATACGGTTCATGTTTCTGGATTTCTATAGTGGATATTTCTTTTAAAAACAGTAAATCTTCCATAGAGTTACAAAGGCACCGCCCATCATCTGAGATTAATCTTAAAATTCAAGAAAATGAACACAAGTTTAAAGTGTTGGCCGGTTACCATGTGACTTCACCGAGGCTGTGGAAGATTTAGTGACTGAGCAATGGGTTTTAAAAATATGTTTACAGTAAATGTGTGAAGCGTTTTAATGTCCATTCCTTTAAGGTTATGCCTCACTGTTTTTGTTTGCTGTAACAATATACTGCACTATATACTTCAAAAATAAACTATATATACACAATATACAAAAATTGTAATTGAAAATTGAATTGAATTAACTGTACCATGGGGAGGTGAGCTGAGCTGAGCTGCAACATCAAGAGCAGGCTTCAGAGAATCCATGGTCGAGTTGACAAATTGATCACTTAATTTCAATAAATCTTTCGATTTCAATTTATTTTTGTAACGCCCAATATCACAACAGTTGCCTCGAGGGGCGACAGTGAAAAACAGATTAAACAAGGTTCATGGGGGTTGGCAATGTCCCAACATCCCGTGTCCTCCCGTGTTCCAACATCCCGTGTCCTCCAGTGTCCCAACATCCCCCTTCTTCTCGGCCAGGAAAAACTACAAAAGCTCCTTGGGTAAAATTATAAACCTGGAGCAGTTCCACAGTGAAGGAGAGATCCGACTCCCTCAGACGGACAGACGGACGAGAGATAGACAGTGGAGCTGGAGCCACTTCAGGAGGAGAACCAGTTCTTCGGGAGGAGAACCAGTTCTTCCAGGCAGATGAAGAACAGTGAACACAGGGACAAGTCTCTACCAAAGGTTCACACATGAGCACAGAGGAGCAGTCACGGTTAAAACATTAATGCGGGATCAGGTACCTGTCAGACTCTTGCTCCACTTGTTCTGTCTTTGATATCGAACCATTTTAAAGAAATAACTCTACCGCACAATCATCTGCTTCAACACAGTTCTCATCCAGACAATTAGACAAAATGAGTGGGCACATAACAGGTCTCTAGAAACAACAACTAAAGACCTTATTTTGGCCAATCTATGACTTTTGCCCCATAATGATTACAGTTTTGTTGTCCTCCTGTGCATGTTTTATGGTAGGATAAGTCCTAAATAATGCCCTTGTGAGTGGCAGAGGCTGTGCACAGCAGATTCACTGATGTGTGCGTCTCTGGGGAATAGATTGGCAGCAGTCAAGAAATGAGCACTTAAGAGAGTTTGGCCTAGCCCTCTGCATCACTCATCTCCATCACTGCACAGGGAACCACGCTGCTGACTCGGCCCAAAGAGCTCCACCTCATAGACAGAGGTTGATTGTATCGGAAGGTATAGAGTTTATAGAGGGGGGTCCAAACATTTTTCCTCAAAGGCTACGTATTGAAATTCTGCCAACATGGAGAGCCAGAGACTGAAGGTCAATCGGTCAGATGGTGCATTTAGCAGAGAAATAATTGATTCCCCACATTGCTATGCTTGGAATCTTAGAGGTTCTGTAAAAATGTGTTTGAACTGTCTCTTCTCTCACTCTGACACTGCACCATGACAAACTGTCTGGGATAATCATATGTATCCTTCTCATAGGCATTCCTGATATGTGTCCCTGGCAATGATTTCTATATGGATATAATTTTAGAATGCACAGATGATATCCTTCAGTGTCTTGTCTGTGCGACCTCCTGCCATAAGTGGGCAACCTCGAGCTTGATGATAACTGTTTAGACAGGACGTTACAGATACGAGTAATGCATTTTGAAGGCTTTTCAATAAATACATGTATTACTACAACTCAAGTCCAAATAGTATTACCCTAATCAATTATTTTCTTTCTTTCTTTTTTTTTTTACAATGAAGAAATGGTACTAAGACATCTAATTATGCCAATGTTGCTCCATGCAGCTTTCCCTCTTGTTTTCCTGCAATATTTATATTTTCTAGCCACTAATGCAGGTGTTATTTTAGTGTCGTGGTGTGACTCACTGACCTCACAGCTTCAGGATGGCGCCTTGTTGCTCTGTGCTTCTGGCCATCCTCAGAGCTTGATAGCCAGTTATGGGTCAACCTTATAATATAATATAATATAATATAATATAATATAATATAATATAATATAATATAATATAATATAATATAATATAATATAATATATAATAATATAATATGCCAGGGGTGTCCAAACTTTTTTTTCCACAGAGGGCCACATTTTTTATATAGTTTTGTATATAGTTTTGACGAGCCCCCACACCTTTAATAAGTCTAGTAAATGTATTTAAGGTGATCAAAATAGTCATCAAACAGCAAACCATAGAAAGTTAGAAAGTTTTGGTTTTCTGAGCAAATCTAGCAGGAAAGCCTGAGGGCTAAACAACAATTGGTGAGAGGGCCGCAATTGGCCCCTGGGCTATAGTTTAGACACCCCTGGTGTAAAACCTCACCGTCAAGGATATGCATTATTTACCTAAGAAGTGGGTTCTACCCATATTTTACTGTATTTATTCCATTTTGTCCACATCTGATAAAAGGAAAAGGCTCAAGCTGCTTAATATGTTGTACTTCAAAATAAAGCTATAACCCATTTATTTCCAGTCAAAATCAATAATTCTGGGAAGTTTGTTATCCAAACCCACAAATTATAAATAATAAAAATGTAAATGATTAGGACTTTCATATGGATTCTGCCTGGACATTTTTGCTTTATTAAAAGTCCCTAAAACTAATCTTTAGTGAATTAACCTTCCGCTTCTAAAAAATCATTGTCAAAACCCAGCGAATGCTGATCCCTATGACCCTATCCCAGCCGATCCCTCCAGAAAACAGCTTTACTCATTCTTATATTAAACAAAGAAAATCCAGCTTGTTTAACTTCTAATTAGTGCGGAACAGTGGGTTGGACATGTCAGGCCCACCACTGTCATACCTCTAGTCTCTTTTTTGTTTTTTTATTTTGTTCACTTGAACTGAGGAATGTGCATTTTAAATGAGTGAACCCTTAAAGTAATAATTAATATTAATTCATAATTCATATTTAATATCTAATCATCTTAGTAACTTATTGGAACATGCTTCCTTCTATTTGTTCAAGGTGTCGAACCTTATTGTACTGTGTAATTTGGCATTGTTAGTTTTGTTTTATCTTAAATTAAATTGGATTTTAGCCCACCATTAGCTCCCTCATCATGAATGCCAAGTAGAGGATGTATTTCTTGTGGCAGCTGAGGAAAGCTATAACACCTGTTACTTTAATGACTCATGTCAACAACACCTTATCAATTTTGTACTCTTGTTCTGTCCATTCTGTAGTTTACTTGCTTCTTTTAGTCTTAAGTTTCATTTTAACACTTATTTTTGCATGTCATATGTTTAATGTTTAATTCATATGTTTAATATAATTATTCTTTGTTTTATGTTACACCTATCACTGAAGCAAAGTTCAGTTTGCACATTTCCCTCACTCACAATAGCCATCAGATCAGATCAGATCAGATCAGATCAGATTGATTACTCCTGACTATTACTGACATCTTTCTGTTTGTTCATTCCTCAAACTTCCACGAAGCAGCAGTCACAGGTTTCCTCCATCAGGACATGCCACTGGAGCCCCGCCCCCTGTTTTTTTTTATCACCACCATCCATCTCCCAAACTCATCCATCTCCCAAACTCATCCATCTCCCAAACTAATCTGTCCAGTCCCACATCATGCAGTCACAGGTCAATCAGTCACAGAGAGACCTGGTCCTGGCTCTCTTCCCTGTCACGATGAGATGATGTAGGGCTAGAGAAGGGAAGATTGTATGTCCACAGTCTGCTTTGATTCATGGAGCCTTGGTATGAGCGGGCAGTCTGTTGACCCGGCCCTGCCACTGCTGTCCCCTGTGTAATGGAGGGCTCAGGTGCCTGTCTTAATGTTTTAAACGTTCATATGAATACTTGAGGATCATGTTGACTGGCATGTTTGGATCTAATTAATTAATAATGAATATAAAAATGCCTTGCACTATTAATGTGCTTTACAGACTTGTTGAGGCCTCAAAGCTCTTAACTGTAGTCATTATTCATTCACTCCACACTCAGCTATTTTCTGACTGACTGACCAAGTGAGGCTACCCATCTGGGCCATCGACCCATCCGATCACCACCACCTATCATTCACACACTCGCCACATTCATGGGCAATGTGGGCCTAAAGACAAAACAACAGAACTCGGTTTGAGCAGGAACCTTCAGGCTGGTGAATGAGAGCTCCAACTACTGAGCCATTATAATATGTCTATTTGCCCAATGCCCACCTCTATTCTGGAGAAAAACAAATTGTACTATATTACAAGGGAAACGAATGGATACAACCTCAAAGTGTGCAGCTTCAACAAGTAGTGTGAACTCCTGCATTTTCAGAACAATAGACAGTGTTAAACATTTACAGTAAAGTGAAATATAAGCATACATTAGTAATATCTCTTCAGTAACATCTCCAAGGCCCTTGCAGGAGTCACTCCAGACTGAGCAGTTTGTTTCAGGTAGTTAGCAGCTGGCTAATGCTAGTTTACATGTTATTGCCGATTAAAATATCTGGATAGGGTATTGCTAGGTTAAAGCTGTCGTGAGACACACACACATACACGCACGCACGCGCGCGCAAACACACACACACACACACACCATATATATACCTCCATTGGTCCATTGGTTTATGTTTATGTTATGGGGCTCTTCATTCACATTAATGAGCTTTCTGACAGTTCACAGTGAGGATCTGTGGATTGTGCATTTGACTTCGGCCCAAACTCAGGCACAAGGTACTGCTCTGAAGTCTCACTGAGCAGAACAGCCAGGAGACCATAACTCTGATTTAGAGCTCAGGCTCCAGAGAAAAGGCCTTCATTGATCCTGGTACAATAAAGTGAACGATTTATACACTTGAGTACAATTAGCCAAAACGTTATGCAAATTGGTTGTGCCCTATAAAACTACATTGGGCTAAACAAGGCCTTTAGCCTACGAGCTCCATAAATGAACTTGTATGTATAGAAAGACCCCATTCAATCAAACCAGATAAGTAGCCTATCAGCCTATAATAGTTGCATGATGAGCAGCAGTACAGCGGCCTCATGATGAGCAGCAGTACAGCGGCCTCATGATGAGCAGCAGTACAGCGGCCTCATGATGAGCAGCAGTACAGCGCCCTCATGATGAGCAGCAGTACAGCGGCCTCATGATGAGCAGCAGTACAGCGCCCTCATGATGAGCAGCAGTACAGCGCCCTCATGATGAGCAGCAGTACAGCGGCCTCATGATGAGCAGCAGTACAGCGCCCTCATGATGAGCAGCAGTACAGCGGCCTCATGATGAGCAGCAGTACAGCGCCCTCATGATGAGCAGCAGTACAGCGCCCTCATGATGAGCAGCAGTACAGCGCCCTCATGATGAGCAGCAGTACAGCGGCCTCATGATGAGCGGCAGTACAGCGGCCTCATGATGAGCAGCAGTACAGCGGCCTCATGGTGAGCAGCAGTAAAGCGGCCTCATGATGAGCAGCAGTACAGCGGCCTCATGATGAGCAGCAGTACAGCGGCCTCATGATGAGCAGCAGTACAGCGGCCTCATGATGAGCAGCAGTACAGCGCCCTCATGATGAGCAGCAGTACAGCGGCCTCATGATGAGCAGCAGTACAGCGCCCTCATGATGAGCAGCAGTACAGCGGCCTCATGATGAGCAGCAGTACAGCGGCCTCATGATGAGCAGCAGTACAGCGGCCTCATGATGAGCAGCAGTACAGCGCCCTCATGATGAGCAGCAGTACAGCGGCCTCATGATGAGCAGCAGTAAAGCGGCCTCATGATGAGGCTCCTCCCAATGGGCGGGTCTTACCACAGAACAGTATTAATATCGGAGTTCTCGATCTAAATTCTTTTATTGACAATGACTCTTGGATGAGAGTCGAAACGTCTATTTTTTTTTCAAACTGAGTCCAGATGACTACAACTGAAGCTTTTTCTACTAACTTAAAGCAATGCTTTTATTGCCTTTAAAAACTTGAATACCATACTGTCACAGGCTTGCCTCTCCACAGACCTGACTCAAACTTGGCCTGGAGGAGGCGATGCAATTTTTGTCATTACAGAGATGCCTGGAATGTTATAAAAGACATTTATGTCAATGGAAAGCATTTAATAGTTCGGCTTTACATTAATATCTCCACGGTGGCTAGCCTGGTTAGAGACGTCTGGAAAGTTCTTGCTATGCTAATTATTCTATGCTAGCTGGGGCATGGGGATTTCAAGGGTAGTACTATTGCTAAATCTAAAATATCATAACAAAGATGATATCTATTGTACATTGTTAATTTATATTATTTCTGGCTATTTAGCAAAATTACAAAGTAGAAGCTGTTCTGCTCTAGAGCAGTGGTTCCCAATGCATGAGCATCGTCAAGACGATTTAACAATGTAGTTAATTTTTTTAATATATTTATATATGTATATAATTTTATTTTTTTTAAACATTATGTCCCAAAATGGATAAATGGGGGGTTGAGACCCCAGGGGGGTTGTGGGGAACCAATCTAGGGGTCATGAGATTTCAATACATCATATTAAAATCATGACACAGTATTAAATACATTATTTGACATAAAACATTATATTTTAGTGAAATTAGGTCCAATATCCAAAAAGTATTCATACAAAAACATTCAACCTTATTCAACATGTTTTGACACACAATTATTACACTTTTTAATGTTATACTGCAGTAAGTGTCGCAAGTCAGTTGCATGGTTATTTTTGGGGTCTCAGCATGAGAAGTTTGGCAAAACCTGCTCTCGAGAACTTAGGCAGTAATGCACATTCAAGCAGTTTATCTTTTTACAGTAAATAAATTAGACAAAGGCAAAATGTGAGTGTGCAACGTATAACCAAGTGTTTCAAATTACTTTTGTGATGTCTGGTGAACTTGCATGTAGCAGAGCTCAGCAGCAGGATGGATCGGCTAATGCGCAGGATTGTCATCGATTCTTAATTACTGCTACATATTGATAGTCCCAGCCGCTGAGTGAACACAATCCTCACAAACATGCCTCACACGTGGACCAGCCCTGCGGCTTTCACTTGCTCTGGTCCAACTGAGTCCATACATTAAGCCGGCGCACTGCTCACTGGATTTGCGTAGATTAATGTGGACTAAATGTTGACTTTAGAGTAGATACCAGTACATACTGAGCTTAGAGTATACTAGTACATACTGAGCTTAGAGTAGATACCAGTACATACTGAGCTTAGAGTATACTAGTACATACTGAGCTTAGAGTATACCAGTACATACTGAGCTTAGAGTATACTAGTACATACTGAGCTTAGAGTATACCAGTACATACTGAGCTTAGAGTATACTAGTACATACTGAGCTTAGAGTATACCAGTACATACTGAGCTTAGAGTATACTAGTACATACTGAGCTGCCGTCATCTGAGTAAGTGGCTCTGCATTAATCAATTATAGGCTGTGTATTAACAGAGACAACAATGAAGACTTAGCATAGCCGTTTTCAAAATTAAATTGAACTTTAATGGGCCCAAGAGAATACATGAAATGTTATTAATACATCAAAATTTAAATATTGAATCTGAGCAGTATAACTGGGGTTGTCAAAAAATCTATATCCAGATACTAAAACTAGAACCAAAGCTAGATACTCATTTAAATGATTCATTTGTCAAAAAAGTTGGCACTTCCGTGAGTAGTTTTGATCTATAAATATATGACCATATGGTTAATGGTAACGTGACAAAGTGGAGACACACTGATTGACAGGACAGAGGTATTTATTTAACAAATAGCAGGAATAATTTATTTCATTATTGGTTTAAATAAAAAGGTTAAGTCAGTTTGTTTGTAAAATTCTCTCATTAACAGCCAAACAGCAGGAGCCTGTATGAGTTCTATGATGGATCACAGTCCATGAGGGTTTGCAAACCATTACATCCCAGGTAAACAAACATTTAAAAACACAAAATAAAGTCCTATTTGAAGTTCAATGAAGAAAACCTTATTCCGCCCGCCCACTTCCGCCTCATTCCCCACGTGATCGGCACTTTCGCTGTAATGGCACTTACAGTCCAGCGGGAATTCCATTGGTTAAAATGGAGAACGAGGGAAATGCCTCGCCACTTGATATAAAGTAGATTGATTTGTGTAAAATGTCCAATGACAAACAACACTGCACAGATTCCCTGGGCGGCCTGAAAACGGCTTTCTGGTTCGTATAGATCTTATTTTCCGAAGAAGGATAACGTGGCGTATGGCGGCGCCCGGGTTCAGATACAACCTCCCCTTAGTGTACAGCCATTAATGACCCATGATGTAAGTGTAGAATAAACCATCCATCATACAGAAAACTACTTTTGTGTCTTGGTTTCTAAAACAGTGTCCTTATCATGGAACACTCTTGGACAAATGAGGGAAAACTTACTGTAAAATTTTTACATTTTTAAATCTGCTGGGGGCTTTCAGACGAGAAGGATATTCAGTGTTTCTATTTGTGATAAAATGTGAATATATGATTATATTTCTGTGATGTATTTTATCTGCATAATAGTGATATTTTATCTGCATCATTAGTCTAAGAGAAGAACGGGTGTGTGACAGCATTTGTTTGTGAAGGGGTCGTAAAGATGGGCTAAAGGATGTTTACCCTAGGGGGGGGTGATAACCCAGAGGAGTCTGGGTAATGTTTACCCAAGGCTTGATCTCTACGGAAAAATACCAAGTGCCTTGATGTGAGGCTGACCAATGAGAAATGTGACCCGCCTATTCCAGAATATCTAATAAAACCAACCAGCATGGGAAAAAACGAGGTGAGACGCGGGGGTGAGACGCAGGAGGGTCAGCCAGGCTCCTTACAACGGCCTGGCTGACACAGTCCCCACGTTTTCTCCCATGCATGCCACACAAATGTCTGATGTTTCTGTGTCGTTTCATATTCTAGGTTGAATTGTGTTCTCGATGTGTTACGGAATAGCATCGGTGTATGTCTAATTCCACCACATTTTCTGGTCCTTCGAGCCGGATGACAAGCTGCCCTTTGCGGAGATTGACGGGTGAATCGGTGAAGTCTGTGCACAGCTGAAAGAAGTCCACTTTTCCCGTGGCCGCCCATCGCACCTCATTCTCCACGAGGAGAGCACGTCGTTTCGAAGCAGCAGGAGAACACAGGCGACAAAGAAGGTCAGACAAAATTTTGTGTGTGAAAAAGAGTTAGCCATAAAACGTTTTTATGCATTAGTTTGATATTTACTGGAAAAATATTGTATGCTTTTATGCCCAGTTAGGTGTTACTGAGGAAATACCCAGTTTCATATTACTGAGGAAATATTTTAGGCAGTTAGGTATTACTGAGGAAATACCCAGTTTAGGTATTACTGAGGAAATACCCAGTTTCATATTACTGAGGAAATATTGTAGGCTTATGGACGAGATAAGTTTCTCACATAAGCAAGGCAGTTAGGTATTACTGAGGAAATACCCAGTTCAATATTACTGAGGAAATATGAGTGAATGTAAGCGCTGTGCACGTGCGAAGTAAGTGAGAGAGAAGTGTGAATGTGTGAATGAGGATTAATAGTGATTAACTAACGAGTGTGAGAATCACAATTAATCATACAAGGGTCACAAAGCGTTATTCTGAGAGATCTAAAATTTGCAGTCACGGGTGAATCTTAAACACCACGTTTATGTCCGGAGGAATCTAATAAGGAATTTCTCTAGAAGCTTGACATTAACCGTGACTGTAAAGCAAGTAGCATTTCTCTCAGACAACCGAGACCACATAATGCCAGAATTATCACCCCAAACTGTAAAAAGACAAAGGAAAAGTCATAAGAGGATTTTGGAGGGAGACTTCCGGTGTGCTCAGATGACGTGGCAGAGAGGGGGAGATAAGGGGGGTCAACAAGGCAGGAGAAAGGGAAGAAAGCAGTTCAGAGGACGCTCTGAACTGATGAAATTAGGAATTAAACCCAGCTGGTTTTAAATTTTAGTATTTGAGAGCTCTGTATTTCAACAAATTTAGGGTTTTGTTTGATTGACAACAATCAATTATAAAGATTGTATTAAGCTTGATAAGAGATGAAGATGAATTCAGATTTTTATAGATGGCCAATTTTTTGGGGAATGTGATCACAGACAGGACACTTCCTGTCCCCGACATAGAAGACAAAAGTCGTGTTTTTTGAGTGCACAGAACAAAGCCACGTTTTGTTTTGTTTTATTTTTGGACTTGACAAAATTATCTTTTGGACTTATTATGTAACCATAATGCATGACTAGATGAAAGTACAGGACGAAAAGACAGAAGTGTTTTTAAATTTAGGATCAAATACAGGCACAGGCCTGGGAAGTGATAATGTGGGTAAATGGGTGACTACTGATGTTTTTGGACATAGAACGGGCAGTAAGTAAAGTGATAGTAAAAGTTATATCAGTAACTTATTTATTTGTATTATCATGAGGAAGCCTCGTATTGCATGTAGACGTAAGCAGGGAATAATTTAAATAGTGACGTCAAATGCCCTCCCAGGAAAGACATGACTGTGTGTCATTAACTAAGGCAATTGATGCAGAAGTGGGGGGACATGGGAGGATATGGGTCATAAAGATAACCAGAGATAACAGGGGCTATTGACTGGCAAAGAATCTGGAGAGGACTCAGGATGGAGCAGATGTTGTTATCTTTACGGATCACAGGGACACCAAGAGGTTACACCTCAGGGGGAGGGTTGATTGATGAGTAATAGGGAAAAGTTAAAATTAACAGCGAAAGAATTTGACATTCTAAAGTAAATACCTAAAGGATTGTGGAGATTCAATCAAGAATTGAATAGATTTAAATTAGACAATATCATCTAAATTTAGACGTTATAGAAGTTATGAAAACCAGTGATAACAGGACTTAAACATTATAGGACTCAGGACGGAGGCAAGAGATGGTTAGACTGATAAAATGATGTGCCTTATGTACAAGGGGAAGGTTTAGGATCATTTTGATTTTTAATACACATATAGACTTGCTAGAACAAACTAATGCACAATGTTTGTAAAGCACCACATGAGCAGGTGTGAGAGATTGAGTTTGAAACTCACCTGAAGCACATATAGAAGATTAGCACATATTACATTAGATGGGTGACTTTATGCAGGCCACACCCACAGAGGAGATGTGAAATTATTAATTATGTGAAGAATTCTAAGTTGTGAACTGACCCTTATGGCCAGCTCAACGGGGGAATTATTGAGATAATTATTATTGTTTGATGTATTTGAATCACACACACACACACATACATACACACACACACACACACATACATACGCGCGCACACGTGGAGACCAAACATTTAGAGTTTGAGACATTTAGAGTTTGAGACATTTAGAGTTTGAAACTTTTAGAGTTTGAAACATTTAGAGTTTGAAACATTTGGAGTTTGAAACAAATGGTGGTAAAACAGATTTACAAGTTACAGATCGCAGAGGCAGTGTCGGATTACAGACACACAGGGTGGGGGCCCAGCGCCGTGGAAGGGGGGGCTCAGCCAGGGATGTGACCACTGAACTGTGAAAGGTCAAGAGGTGCCATTGCGGAGTGGAGTGACAGACGCAATTCCATCTCTTCCTTGATTACATCTTGGATTAGTGAACGTTGTAAACTATCTGGATTATTGAATTTTGTTTAAATGTAGAATTATGTAGAAGTTTGAGAAATGGGCAAAGCCATTTATCAAATGGAGGGATGTACGTGTAAACAAATATTCCGAATCAATAATTACTAAAAAAAAATTGTAAACAAGAAAACTGTTTGAAATGCACTGAATTGTCGAAAAGACTTTGTTTATCACCGCAGCAGAGAACGTGTTGGAGATGTGGTGTTTACAGAGACGAGCCAGGTGGACGAGCAAAGTGGACGGAGCCACACCGTGTCGTCCTCACACCGACCAGGGGAGGACGAGAACATGGGTGCTCTCATGGGAAAGTGAGAGAAATGTCTGGACAACACAGCGGCAGATCCATAACATCGCAGACGCAGGACTTCGTTTGTATGAGTTTTGTCCAGAGTCTACGGTAGAGTACGATACTCTGCTACGATGAACGAGAGACAGAGGCTACGGTGCGCAGAGTACCATACTCTGTGGAAAAAGAATCAACAGTTATCATCATCACAAGCGATGACGATAATATGGGTGCTGAACACCTGTATTATGCACGGGACAATCGGGACAATCGGGACAAGAGGGACAATCGATCAACATACACAGACATGGGAATATAGAGGGAAGAAAATAAGTGATCAACTTGAAGGAAGGTTATGAAATGTATAATGTATAATGTACAATTGACATGACAGTAGCTGAAGAAACACAATGGCATATTACACCACAGCCACAGTTGTTTGCACTAACTAAGAGAGTTTTTTTTATCTGCTACAACATAACTACATGTAATGTTAATGAGATTATGAATTGAGATGGGAAATGTACCAGTTCATATGTGTCATAGGTGTGACCGAAGCGAGCAGCGGGAGGAGGTCTCTTAAGGAACCAAGAGAGGACGTATGGTGGTGTGGGGACACTTGTGGGACGTTGTGCCTATGTATCCCTTTTGTGGCCAGCCATGGTCATAACAAAGACCAGCATCACCCAGAACCATACCGCAGGGTCAAGGTCGAGAGGTTAGTGGACAATCTGGTCCCAGTAGCACCTGATACTACGTATTTGATTCTATTGGGGTGTCCAGAGAGGTCCCTGACGAGTCAAACTGACTGACCAGAGAGCAGCGGGTTTGAGGGCCTTCCGCTTGTACTTCTATATTTCCCATCACACCGCACAAATTATAGACAAGATAAATTGTCTGTTCGTCAAATTACAGAGATTGACCAATCTGACTCAAAATTTAGGACAGTAATGCTGTAGAAATGTTGTGGGCCGAGAGAAAAGAAGTGTGTTCAATGTTAAGAAATGTGCATAAACTTTTTGTGTGTAAAAGTGTCATTTTAACACCAATATGAAAGACATGTTGAAAACTGAAAAGAATGATATGTTTGGCATATGATACAGAAGACTAATGCTTTGATAAACAGGAGGGAAATGTGATAAAATGTGAATATATGATTATATTTCTGTGATGTATTTTATCTGCATAATAGTGATATTTTATCTGCATCATTAGTCTAAGAGAAGAACGGGTGTGTGACAGCATTTGTTTGTGAAGGGGTCGTAAAGATGGGCTAAAGGATGTTTACCCTAGGGGGGGGTGATAACCCAGAGGAGTCTGGGTAATGTTTACCCAAGGCTTGATCTCTACGGAAAAATACCAAGTGCCTTGATGTGAGGCTGACCAATGAGAAATGTGACCCGCCTATTCCAGAATATCTAATAAAACCAACCAGCATGGGAAAAAACGAGGTGAGACGCGGGGGTGAGACGCAGGAGGGTCAGCCAGGCTCCTTACAACGGCCTGGCTGACACAGTCCCCGCGTTTTCTCCCATGCATGCCACACAAATGTCTGATGTTTCTGTGTCGTTTCATATTCTAGGTTGAATTGTGTTCTCGATGTGTTACGGAATAGCATCGGTGTATGTCTAATTCCACCACACTATTCTGCACAGGCTCTTCACATCCTTTTCCAAAAAATCAGGGGAAATTGTAATCTGCTTCCGCTGGCTCAGTGGCTATAGCACTCTCGCCACATAGCTAGAAGGTTGCGTGGGTGGGTTTCTTCTGGGTTCCTCCCCATCAACCCAAAACCCTGCACTATATATGAAATCTGCTAAGGATGGGTCAAATGCAGAGGAGTCAATTCAATTTATTTTTTGTAAATCACATGAAGCAAGCTGGGTGCAGGTCGGTTGGAGATGTGGGAGTCACCTGGAGTGGTTCTCATGGAAACCTGCGTGAATCTGCTCTGTGTTTGTGTCGCAGCACACTGTAGTTTGTGTGACAGGCAGTCTGCAAGTCCCACTCAAAATATTTGCTGGGTCTGCCCCGTATCGAGTGTAAATCCAGTGTTAATCCGGTCCATCTTTCAGTCAGAACATTTCATATGTACCCAGCTAAGTTTAGCTCTCCAGCCTGGTGTGGTTTTAACGAATGGAAACACAATCCCATTCAGGACAGAGCAGTTAGAATCATACAAACATTTTAGTCCCAAACATGATTGTATTTCCTATACAGTTTCACAATTAATTTCATGTGATAAACATACTTTACACCTATGAGCTGGCCCCAGTCCAGGGTGTGCCCCGCCTAAGGCCCAAAGTTACTGGGATAGGCTCAAGTCACCCGCGACCCTGAATGGGAACAAGCTGTAGAAAATGAATGAATACATTATACCGGACACAATGTTTGGTATATAACCATGCAAATATAAATGATACAAAACAGGAATAAATTTTTATCATTTGGAGCATTTAATGAAAATTGTATAGGTCCAATTGGCCTGGGTAATATATCCTTACATTGTTAAAGATAGGTTGATAATCTGATCAGTACTTTGCCATTATTCATTGTGTTTTTTATTTCATTATTTATTGGCCTGTAGACTTAATTAGACAGGACACTGCTCTAAATCAACTTCACGTACACTTTATAGAGAACAGCTTCAAACTGTATGTTAAACACCATAGAGCCATTACACTGGAAAAACAATAAATCTGTGCAAAATAACAACATATCGGCTCCTGATCGGCTCCTGATAGGGTCCTGATCGGCTCCTGATCGGCTCCTGATAGGCTCCTGATCGGCTCCTGATCGGCTCCTGATAGGCTCCTGATCGGCTCCTGATCGGCTCCTGATAGGCTCCTGATCGGCTCCTGATCGCTTCTGACAAACACAAGTACTTGTGCAAATGTATTTATTCATCTTGGACGCTTCACTTGGACCCCAGCTGAGACACTGTTAGTCACTGTATATTGGAGTTTAGTTGTGGTCAGTTATGTGTGCACCGACCTGCTGCGTGATGATGGTGGTGACTGTCCACTGACAGGTCTGAAGAGGTGAGAGCAGGTGCAGTGAGAACAGCATGAGAATGTTACGTTTTTTACAGTTTGGTAATAGTAAACTGGATATTTTTACCAATTGATGAGCAAAGGACATAATTTAGGACTTTTTGAATTGTGTTTTTTCCCCGTGTCCATAAAGACAAATGGAGGTAGCAACAAACCCCTATTATTGCATTCTAACTGCTCAATATGCTTAAATTGGTGATAAATACATTTATCAGCGTTCATATTTTGCAAGCCTCTGTTCTGAAGAAAAGGAGAAGTTGCTCAACTTCATAAGTGATGGAATTATCAAAATGCACGACAAAACAGTCTCAACAATGATTGAATAAAAAAATAAAGAAAAAAGAAGTGAATTGAAACAAACAAACAAACAAACAAACAAACAAACTGAGACTACATCTAAAAGTAACTATTGAAATGTCTCTGACCTGACATTAAATTTAAGAGACACATGAAAACATTGTACTGTGGTGAGCAGAAACCTTCAGTCGCAAATTCTGTTTTATACTTTTGATGTTCATGATATTTTTGTTTTTGTTGTTGTTGTTTTATGGCGGTTGGCGTCCAAGTGTTGCTTTACCGTTCTTCAGACTTTGTCGTATTCTTCTAAGAATTCTTTAGAAGTTCTTGATATGTTGTTGTTGTTGTTGTTTTATGGCGGTTGGCATCCGAGTGTTGTTGTTGTTGTTGTTGTTGTTGTTTTATGGCGGTTGGCATCCAATTGTTGCATTACCTCCAGACTTTATTCCTCAGACTTTTCGTAGTCCTCAGACTGTCGTAGTCCGTAAAAGTACTCCTTCCATTGCTTTGGTGTTACAAAGCCCATGAGGTCATGACATGTCTTTGTGACTAGAATAGTTGTTGTTGTTGTTGTTGTTGTTGTTGTTGGTGTTTTATGGCGGTTGGCATCCGAGTGTTGCATTACCGCCAGACTTTATTCCTTAGACTGTTGTTGCTGTTGTTATTGTTTTATGGCAGTCGACAGCCGAGTGTCGCATTACCGCCAGACTTTATTCCCCAGACTTTGTCGTAGTCCTAAAAGTTGTTCTTCCAGTGCTTTGACCTCTAGTGCTTTGACAAAGCCCAAGAGGTCATGTTGTTGTTATTGTTGTTTTATGGCGGTTGGCATCCGAGTGTTGCATTACCGCCAGACTTGTTGTTGTTGTTGTTGTTTTATGGCGGTTGGCATCCGAGTGTTGCATTACCGCCAGACTTTATTCCTCAGACGTTTCGTAGTCCTCAGACTCTGTCGTAGTCCGTAAAAGTACTCCTTCCATTGCGGCTTTATTCCAGGGAGACTCTTCTTCATCTTCCTCTCCCTCTTTGACGTTCGGTGCTTTGGAAATACAAAGCCCATGAGGTCATGGGACGTCTTTGTTGTTTTACAAAGCCCATGAGGTCATGGGACGTCTTTGTCGTTTTATCCTTTAGAAGTCCTTCTTCCATCACTTTGGCGTTTCTAGGCCCATGAAGTCAAAGCGCGTTAGAACATCCTCTTGCTCCTCATCCTCGGCTCAGTCTCCAACACCCCCCACCTCTATAAACGTTTACCCAGCCCTGTGCTACATAAGTAAGCAACCACAGCCTGACACAAACCCTGTGACTGGATCGCCAGAACGTTCCGCAGATTGAACTCCCGCCCATTATTCCGAAACCACAAGGCCCTTTCTCTAAGCCTCACAGCCAATCAGCACATGCTCGACAGTCTCTGGCACCCGACAGTGACCACACAGACCGGTCGGATGTTTGCTTATCCTACTCAGTGACCAATTGAGTCCAGTATGGCCAATCCTCATGCGGGCGAAGGCCCTTTCCTCCCACGCGTTCCTGCCCATAGACCCGCAAGGACCCACACTACCCTGTATGTGATAGAGATGCCGTCCAGTAACACAGTGGCTCCAAAATTCCTGCCAAAGGCCGACCACATGACTCTTGATAACGGGCTTGATTTCAGATTTGCTTAACTCAACCGCCACATCAATTGATGGCCGCCTAAGGGAACGTTTAGCCAGTGTATCAGCCATTTCGTTACCATCCACCCCCACATGCGCAGGGACCCAAATGAAGGAAACCCTCACATCCTTCCTGGACAGGGAGAGCATCAGACAGAAGATGCCATTCAACACATCCTGTCTGCAATCCGATTTCCCAGATTTAATGCTTTGCAATGCAGAAAGGCTGTCAGAGGCCACCACAATGCCGCAACACTGCAAAGCAGATTCCGCCCATTCCAATGCCAACCGTATCGCTATGAGTTCCGACGTGAAAACAGAAAGGCGATCTGTCAACCTCTTCTTGACCGCCAGCCCCAGGTCAGGCACAAAATAAGCGGCGCCAGTACGCCCACTCTCAGGATCCCTAGACCCGTCGGTATAAATAAACACATCACCTGAGTGCTTATCGATGAGCGCTTGGATGGCAAACTGCGGTGCCCTCCCAGCGACTCCTCTAAGCTTGCCATGCAAGCTAACATCAACAGGAGCCGGGACAAACTTCCACGGAGCTATAGCAGACAAAGCCACCGACGGGCTCACACGCAGATCACCAACCCCCGCAAGCCGCGCCTTCGCATTTCCTACCTGGCTAAAAACCATACTGCCAGCCTCATTCTGCCCCCCATCAACCCTGAGAAAGTCCCTCACCGGGTGAGAGCTCGTATGACCTTGCACATTCACCCAGTAAGCCAACAGAAGTTCTAGCCTCCGGAGCCGTAACGGCAATTCCCCCAACTCAACCTGCAGCGCCGAGACAGGGGAGGTCCTAAAAGCCCTACAGCAGATGCGCAAGGCCTGGGCTTGCTCCACATCAAGCTTCTTTAAGTTAGTCTCAGCCGCAGACATGTAGGCTATACAGCCATAATCAATAGCCGCCCTCATGACGGCCCGATAAATACCCAGGAGCGACCTTCTGCTGGCCCCCCAGTCCTGGCCGGATAGACAACGAAGCAAATTATTCACCCTTTTGCATTTACCACTGACCTCATCAATGTGCTGACGCCAACTAAGCCTCTCGTCAAAGGTGACCCCCAAGAACCTCACCTCCCTGACCTGTTCGAGCACCTGCCCATGCAGTCGAAGGGAGACGTCCCTATGCCCATTGAAGAAACAGATCACTTGAGACTTCCGTACGGACAGTTTAAACCCCCACTTCAGGGTCCACTGCTCCACCTGCTGTATTGCCCTTTGCAGTTTCGCCTCGTAAAACCGGAGATTCCTCCCTCTCACCCATAGAGCGCCATCATCAGCATAAAGGCTCCTCCCAACAGACCCATCCACGTCGTCAAAGATGTCCTTAATCATAACATTGAACAAGATAGGGCTACACACACTCCCCTGCGGGTTCCCATTCTCTACCTCATAGACCCCAGAGTAAGCAGCGCCCACTCTGGTTTGGATACGCCGGCCAGACAGAAAGCTCCAGACCCAGTTAAACAGTTTACCCTTCACACCACACTTCCGCAGCTTAATGAGGAGCCCATCCTTCCAAACCATATCGTACGCCTTCTCCACATCAAAGAGCACCGCAATAACCTTTTCTTTCTGAGCCCTGGCCAGCTGGATATCAGATTCCAAACACAACACGGAATCCATGGTGTTCTTGCCCCTACGGAAACCACTCTGGTGCGCGGGAAGCAAACCCTGACTCTCCAAGAAGTAATCCAACCGCTCGGTAACCATGCGCTCCATCGTTTTCCCGAGCTGCGACGTCAAGGCAATCGGCCTATAACTTTAAGGGTCAGACGCTGGCCTACACGGCTTCAGAACCGGCACCACCGTAGACTGTTTCCACGCAGATGGAACACAACCTGAATCCCAAACATGGTTGAAAAGACCCAGGACTAGCCCAAGCGTGTCATCAGTCAAATGGGAGTCAAATGAGACAGCATGTCATAGCACACCTCATCTTTACCCGGGGCTGTCTGTTTCGCCTTAGAAAGTGCTCTCCTTAGCTCAAACAAACTCAACGGAAGGTCAAGGTCATCTTGAGTCGAAGGCTGGTGCCCAATCAGCCCAGAATTCTGGGCCAAAGTACTCTCCCTGTAGTGCCTTTCCGCAAGTGAGAGATTGTCAGAGCTGTGCACCGACACAAAGGTGCTGGCCAACAGTTCAGCTTTGTCAACGTCGCTGACTGCTTCAACACCATTCTGTATTAGGACCGGGGTCCCATGCCGGCGCTCAACCCCATGCATCCGCTTAATCATCCCCCAAACATCCCCGAGACGCGTTTCTCTCCCAATTTTGGAACAATACCGCCTCCAATAGGCACTCTTGGCCGTTCTTACAGTTTTCCGAACAACAGCGCGGGCCCTCTTGTAGTCAATGAGGGCATCCTCAGTGTGGGTAACCCTTAGCCGGCGAAACGCCGCATTTCTCGCCCTAACAGCATAACCACATGCTTCAGTCCACCACGGCACCCGCTTCCTATGTCCACTACCACCACTCTTAGAAATCGTGCCTACCGCTGACTGCGTGATGAGCGAGACAATTGCACTGTTGAGATCATCCACCTGAGTCAATCCTCCTTCCTGCAGAACCCTAGAACCATCATCAGCTTTCCTCAGGAAAGCCCCCCAGTTCGCCCTTGCCAACTGCCACCTCTGGATCCTCGTCCCCCTGACCACACAGCTCCCAAAGCCAATCTCGGTGCGGACTAGATAGTGATCGCTACCAAAAGAAAGATTACCAAGAACCTCCCAACTACAAACACCAGCTAACTCCTTGGACACAAGCGTAAGATCTATTGCACTTTCCGTACCGGTCCCCATATCATAGCGGGTCCCACTCCCATCATTCAGACAAACCAACTCCCTTTGATTGATAAAACCCTCTACCACCTGCCCATACCTATCGGTACCACTACCGCCCCACAAAGCGCTATGCGCATTAAAATCCCCACACCACACGGCCTTTCCCCGAACATCCTTACCGATACTATGTAAGGACTCTAACGTTAACTCACCACACGAATTATAAAGGTTTACCACAGTAACAGCTTCACCACCCAGCCAGACCCTCACCGCCAAAGCCTCCGGCGCTTTACTCACACTGACAACAACGTAATTTAGGTCATCTCGGACAAACACAGCCACACGTCCGCCTCTACCCTGCTCCCTATCATTCCTAACACACACATACCCTTGTATCCCAAAACTCCACCTAGGTTGTAACCAAGTCTCCTGCACGCACATAACGTGAGGCTTGTTCAACAAGGTAGAGACAAAATGCTTAAATTCCTGGCCATTAGCACGAAGACTACGCGCATTCCATTGCAAGACAACCACCGCCATTATGAGCCCCCGGAACCTGACGGCGCATCGGGAGCCCCCCCACTCCCACTGCCAGAATGGGGCAGGGTGCCTTCCCGCAGCGCATCCTCTATCTCCCTATCTCCGTCCACTCGGGACCCCCAGCTCCAAACTACTTCCCTGCAGCCTTAGCGATGATCCTAGTCTTTTCGGATCTCTTCTTGGTTTGACCAGTACAGTTAATCACTTCCACCATAAAGAGGAAGAAATCTTTCCTCTTCACAACCAGTACATCCTCCGCACCCACAGGGCCTCTGCCCGTGGAAGCCACACTCACAGGGATCCCAGTGGGGACCTCCCCCTGGCCGCGGGCAACGCTGCCCCCTCCCCTGTCGCCTAGGTCACCAGCAGCACTGGCAGCCCGCACTGCATCCACCTTCACCTGCCTAACAGACACCTTCTTGACCGCATCCGCGTAGGATATGCCTTGAGAGGCTCTAACTTTTTCCACCTCAGCAGCCCTCTTACTGAACACGCATCCCCCGTAGGCAGAGCTATGCTCTCCCCCACAGTTACGGCACTTGAGTTTTGCTCCTTCGTCACACTTCCCATACTCGTGGTCTCCTGCACATTTACCACACCTCTGCTTCCCTCTACAGACCGCTGCAATATGCCCAAAGCGCTGGCACTTGAAGCAACGCAGGGGCGGCGGAACATATGGGCGTACGCCATAGCGCATGTACCCAACGCACACCACACGAGGCAGGATCCCACCTTCAAATCTAATCATTATCGACAGGCTGTCACACCTTACCCCATCCCGGGTCACCTTCAACCGCCTAGCATCCACCACCTTAGCTCCAGTCAAATTCTCCTTTATGTCATCCACAAATGTCGTCGTAGGGACGCCTACGATAACTCCCCTGACCGTGCCTCTTACAGCATCAGACACAAGAATGTCCTTCCCCCCCAGACACTTAGCTTCAATCGCCTTCCTTTGCTGAGCCACGTCCTTGCACACGACCAGCAGCGAGCCATCCCTAAGGACACTCGCATGCTTGACCACTCCCACAGCTACAGTCAGGCTCCTTGTCAACGCCATCGGATCCCACCCCTTAAAGGACGCATTATCCTGCGCGAGCTTTATGAACACCTTACACTCTGAACTCACATCCCCGATATCTGCAACCCCCCCGCCCTGCTCCTCACTGAGAGAGCCCTCCATAGACGAGCAAGAAGACGCCCTACGCTGCACAGGATCAGTGGCTCCAGGGGAGTCCTCCCCGCTGTTCATATCATCACCGACCAGGTCACGCCTCCTCTTCCTCTTCCCCGATATTGCTCTGTTCATCAGAGGGAATCCATTTGTCTCACATGTGATTGGTCCATTAAAGGTCATGTGATCGTGAAGTAGCAATTTTACCACATCTCTTTGCTCTATTTCTCTCTCTCCCTTGATGCTGCATTTACCCAAGTCTTTTAAAAGCTTCTCTTAAATCAACGATTGCCAACCACTTACTTCCTTTGAGGAAAGAGCTTAGACAGAGCAATATCTATTTTCATTAGAATATTGCATTTGCCAGACTGTATACTTTGTATTAAGAACATACAGCGGATATATTCACATAGATGTTCCTTGGTCATTATCTCTTAGCTCAGATTAATTGTGTTTAGTGCTAAGCCTTTTTATACCTGCTATATTTGTTTGTGACAAACATGCATTTCTCTGATTTAATCCGCCTATACATCAAACCCAAACGGAACACTGGGAGATAAAACCGAACCCCAATTACATGCCTTTTACAGTATGGGAACATTATCTACCTATATTAAGCATATATATAATATTACGCGTCACTTCAACAGTTCATGTTGACATAATTGTATATTGTATTATGTGACATAATTGTATATTGTATTATGTGGGGGTAAGGTAATGCATACATTTCATACAGTACAATGATTGGAGCTCTTCTAAACCACATCACCCAAAAGAATCAGTCCTGGGGGGGTTTGAGAAGGTCATTTTGGATACATCTAGAGCATTACGTCCCCCTGCCTCAGCATACCATTACGGCCCCTTATCTGACCACTGTGTGACAAATCAGCAGTTCTGTCCCGCTGAGCTCAAGGGGAGGTCAAGGGGAGATGGATTTAAATGAGCAGTGATTAGGCCATTTGAACACTCCATTGATTTTTACATCCTGGCCAATGCCCATTATGTTACATAGAATGTTGGTCATATTTAATTTGAGCAACTTATTAAGACAATGTTGGACAGAACCAAAAGCTTTTGAAGCACCTAGCCCCATGGCAACTTACCAGCATGTCCAATCAACAGCAAAATGGTATAGTATGCGAGATCACATTTGGACTAAGTCTGGGTCTGCAACACACTTGCATCACACAGTGATGAGAGGAGGCTTCCAGCACGATGACATGTCTTAAAACTAAACTCTTAACAAAACTAATCAAAACTAATGCAACCGTGTCCAAGCAGAAGACTGAGATATGTGGGCTGTAGCTGAAGTGCGCAAATCTGTGAGATAAAATTATTATGACATGGATTTAAAATTCGAAAATGAAACCGGGCTTGAAGCAAAGCTTCTCAAACTGTGAGTCCAGAATTAGAGGAAGGCAGCTCGGTGGTTGCAAGGATAGAACGTACACAAGATTCCATGTGCAGCCGGCCACAGCAGCTAGTAAACACGGGCCAAAAAGCTTATTTACAGTAATAAAACAAATTAAAGCCGCGGTAGCGGCGATGATGGCTCTCGCCACCTGAGCGACCGCCTTGCCGCGCGACCGCTTTCCCGCGCGACTGTTGTTGTTGTTGTTGTTGTTTTATGGCGGTTGGCATCCGAGTGTTGCATTACCGCCAGACTTTATTCCTCAGACGTTTCGTAGTCCTCAGACTCTGTCGTAGTCCGTAAAAGTACTCCTCCCATCGCTTTGGCGTTACAAAGCCCATGAGGTCATGATGTGTTTTTGTGACTAGAATAGTTGTTGTGTCAGAGACCAACCGGCTTTATTCCAGGGAGACTCTTCTTCACCTTCCTCGCCCTCTTTGACGTTCGGTGCTTTGGAAGTACAAAGCCCATGAAGATGTTGTTGTTGTTGTTGTTGTTGTTTTATGGCGGTTGGCATCCAATTGTTGCATTACCGCCAGACTTTATTCCTCAGACTTTTCGTAGTTGTTGTTGTTGTTGTTGTTGTTGTTTTATGGCGGTTGGCATCCAAGTGTTGCATTACCGCCAGACTTTATTCCTCAGACTCTGTCGTAGTCCGTAAAAGAACTCCTTCCATTGCTTTGGTGTTACAAAGCCCATGAGGTCATGATATGTCTTTGTGACTAGAATAGTTGTTGTTGTTTCAGAGACCGACCGGCTTTATTCCAGGGAGACTCTTCTTCACCTTCCTCTCCTTCTTTGACGTTCGGTGCTTCCACCGTACAGCTTTATTCTTTAGGCTTCATTCCATAGGCTTTAATATTTCCACTGATGTCGCTGCTTGGTAGCCGTGCGTCTACGAGACTGGACGAGGACAGGAGACCACCCCCACCCCCATCTCGTCACTCTGATCACTCTGACTCCCCACAAGCAGACCCCCATCACTCCGACTCCCATTTAGCGCCTTTAGCCTGTTTTCTATATCTGCCCAATCAAGCTCCTTTGTTCCAAGGAATCTCCCTGCAGCTTTAGCAATGATCCTGATCCTTTCAGTTCTGCTTTGAGTCTGAGCAGCACAGTTTACAACATCCACCATAAAGAGTACAAAATCCTCTCTATCCACAACCAGGGTATTCTCATTAATTCTGGAACCTGCACACTTGGGACCTCCACTCTTGAAACCTTCACACTTCTTGGGAGCCACGCTGGCCTTTCTCATTTCGCCCTGGCTGGGAGCAGCGCTGGCTCCTCTCTCTGTATTTACTCTAAACTCGTTACTTGAAACTTTCTTGACTGCATCTGCATAGGATATACCTTGAGAGACCTTTATTTTCTGCACCTCAGCAGCTCTTTTGCTAAACCTGCATCCCCCGTAGGCAGAGCTATGTTCTTCCCCACAGTTACAGCACTTCAGTTTTGCTCCCACGTCACACTTCCCATACTCGTGGTCTCCTGCACATTTACCACATCTTTGCTTCCCTCTACAGACCGCTGCAATATGCCCAAAGCGCTGGCACTTAAAGCAACGCAGGGGCGGCGAAACATATGGCCTGACGCTATAGCACATGTACCCAATGAACACCTTACTAGGCAGGCACCTCCCTTCAAGTGTTACCATTACCGACAAGCTGTCACATCTTACCCCAAACCGGGTCACCTTCAAACGCCTAGCGTCCACCACCGTAACTCCAGTCAAATTCTCCTTAACTTCATCCACAGACGTCGCCGTAGGGACACCTACGATAACTCCTCTGACCGTGTTTCTTTCAGCATCAGACACAAGAATGTCCTTTCCACCCAGACGTTTAGTTCCAATCGCCTTCCGTTGCTGAGCCGCGTCCTTGCACACGACCAGCAGCGAGCCATCTCTAAGGACACTCGCACTCTTGATCACTCCCACAGCTACAGTTAGGCTCTTTGACAATGCCACTGAATTCCACTCCTTAAAGGATGCACTATCCTGTGCAAGCTTTATGATCACCTTACAGTCTCTGCTCTCACCCCGGATATCAATAGCTTCAGCCTCATCCTGCTGCTCATTCCCAGAACCCTCGGACGAGCTAAGGGACTTTTTACGTTTCCGGGCACGTGCAGGCAGAAAAGGCTGCTCCTCCACGCCGTCCAGAAAATCTTCCATCCCCGATCCACTCTCCTCCGCCATCTCCCGTCTCTCCAGACCGCTCTAAGTCCCTTAGCTCGTCCGTGGGTTCTGGGAATGAGCAGCAGGATGAGGCTGAAGCTATTGATGTCCGGGGTGAGAGCAGAGACTGTAAGGTGATCATAAAGCTTGCACAGGATAGTGCATCCTTTAAGGAGTGGAATTCAGTGGCATTGTCAAAGAGCCTAACTGTAGCTGTGGGAGTGATCAAGAGTGCGAGTGTCCTTAGAGATGGCTCGCTGCTGGTCGTGTGCAAGGACGCGGCTCAGCAACGGAAGGCGATTGGAACTAAACGTCTGGGTGGAAAGGACATTCTTGTGTCTAATGCTGAAAGAAACACGGTCAGAGGAGTTATCGTAGGTGTCCCTACGGCGACGTCTGTGGATGAAGTTAAGGAGAATTTGACGGGAGTTACGGTGGTGGACGCTAGGCGTTTGAAGGTGACCCGGTTTGGGGTAAGATGTGACAGCTTGTCGGTAATGGTAACACTTGAAGGGAGGTGCCTGCCTAGTAAGGTGTTCATTGGGTACATGTGTTATAGCGTCAGGCCATATGTTCCGCCGCCCCTGCGTTGCTTTAAGTGCCAGCGCTTTGGGCATATTGCAGCGGTCTGTAGAGGGAGGCAAAGGTGTGGTAAATGTGCAGGAGATCATGAGTATGGGAAGTGTGACGTGGGTGCAAAACTGAAGTGCTGTAACTGTGGGGAAGAACATAGCTCTGCCTACGGGGGATGCAGGTTTAGCAAAAGAGCTGCTGAGGTGCAGAAAATAAAGGTCTCTCAAGGTATATCCTATGCAGATGCAGTCAAGAAAGTTTCAAGTAACGAGTTTAGAGTAAATACAGAGAGAGGAGCCAGCGCTGCTCCCAGCCAGGGCGAAATGAGAGAGGCCAGCGTGGCTCCCAAGAAGTGTGAAGGTTTCAAGAGTGGAGGTCCCAAGTGTGCAGGTTCCAGAATTAATGAGAATACCCTGGTTGTGGATAGAGAGGATTTTGTACTCTTTATGGTGGATGTTGTAAACTGTGCTGCTCAGACTCAAAGCAGAACTGAAAGGATCAGGATCATTGCTAAAGCTGCAGGGAGATTCCTTGGAACAAAGGAGCTTGATTGGGCAGATATAGAAAACAGGCTAAAGGCGCTAAATGGGAGTCGGAGTGATGGGGGTCTGCTTGTGGGGAGTCAGAGTGATCAGAGTGACGAGATGGGGGTGGGGGTGGTCTCCTGTCCTCGTCCAGTCTCGTAGACGCACGGCTACCAAGCGGCGACATCAGTGGACATATTAAAGCCTATAGAATGAAGCCTGAAGAATAAAGCTGTACGGTGGAAGCACCGAACGTCAAAGAAGGAGAGGAAGATGAAGAAGAGTCTCCCTGGAATAAAGCCGGTTGGTCTCTGAAACAACAACAACTATTCTAGTCACAAAGACATCATGACCTCATGGGCTTTGTAACACCAAAGCAATGGAAGGAGTACTTTTACGGACTACGACAGAGTCTGAGGACTACGACAAAGTCTGAGGAATAAAGTCTGGCGGTAATGCAACACTTGGATGCCAACCGCCATAAAACAACAACAACAACAACAACAACAACAACTACGACAAAGTCTGAGGAATAAAGTCTGGCGGTAATGCAACACTTGGATGCCAACCGCCATAAAACAACAACAACAACAACAACAACAACAACAACAACAACACCAGCTTCCAGTCTCGTAGACGCACAGTCTCCGGTCTGGAGAGACGGGAGATGGCGGAGGAGAGTGGATCGGTGGTCGAAGACATTCTGGACGGCGTGGAGGAGCAGCCTTTTCTGGCTGCACGTGCCCGGAAACGTAAAAAGTCCCTTAGTTCGTCCGAGGGTTCTGGGAATGAGCAGCAGGATGAGGCTGAAGCTATTGATATCCGGAGTGAGAGCAGAGACTGTAAGGTGATCATAAAGCTTGCACAGGATAGTGCATCCTTTAAGGAGTGGAATTCAGTTGCATTGTCAAAGAGCCTAACTGTAGCTGTGGGAGTGATCAAGAGTGCGAGTGTCCTTAGAGATGGCTCGCTGCTGGTCGTGTGCAAGGACGCGGCTCAGCAACGGAAGGCGATTGGAACTAAACGTCTGGGTGGAAAGGACATTCTTGTGTCTGATGCTGAAAGAAACACAGTCAGAGGAGTTATCGTAGGTGTCCCTACGGCGACGTCTGTGGATGAAGTTAAGGAGAATTTGACGGGAGCTACGGTGGTGGACGCTAGCCGGTTGAAGGTGACCCGGTCTGGGGTAAGATGTGACAGCTTGTCGGTAATGGTAACACTTGAAGGGAGGTGCCTGCCTAGTAAGGTGTTCATTGGGTTCATGTGCCATGACGTTAGGCCATATGTTCCACCGCCCCTGCGTTGCTTTAAGTGCCAGCGCTTTGGGCATATTGCAGCGGTCTGTAGAGGGAGGCAAAGATG
This sequence comes from Eucyclogobius newberryi, assembly GCF_026437365.1. NCBI lineage: Eukaryota > Metazoa > Chordata > Actinopteri > Gobiiformes > Gobiidae > Eucyclogobius > Eucyclogobius newberryi. Next base: position 7,818,795 of record NW_027315723.1, read on the forward strand.
TGGTAAATGTGCAGGAGATCACGAGTATGGGAAGTGTGACGTAGGAGCAAAACTGAAGTGCTGTAACTGTGGGGAAGAACATAGCTCTGCCTACGGGGGATGCAGGTTTAGCAAAAGAGCTGCTGAGGTGCATAAAATAAAGGTCTCTCAAGGTATATCCTATGCAGATGCAGTCAAGAAAGTTTCAAGTAACGAGTTTAGAGTAAATACAGAGAGAGGAGCCGGCGCTGCTCCCAGCCAGGGCGAAATGAGAAAGGCCAGCGTGGCTCCCAAGAAGTGTGAAGGTTTCAAGAGTGGAGGTCCCAAGTGTGCAGGTTCCAGAATTAATGAGAATACCCTGGTTGTGGATAGAGAGGATTTTGTACTCTTTATGGTGGATGTTGTAAACTGTGCTGCTCAGACTCAAAGCAGAACTGAAAGGATCAGGATCATTGCTAAAGCTGCAGGGAGATTCCTTGGAACAAAGGAGCTTGATTGGGCAGATATAGAAAACAGGCTAAAGGCGCTAAATGGGAGTCGGAGTGATGGGGGTCTGTTGTTGTTGTTGTTGTTGTTTTATGGCGGTTGGCATCCAAGTGTTGCATTACCGCCAGACTTTATTCCTCAGACTTTGTCGTAGTCCTCAGACTCTGTCGTAGTCCGTAAAAGTACTCCTTCCATTGCTTTGGTGTTACAAAGCCCATGAGGTCATGATATGTCTTTGTGACCGGCTTTATTCCAGGGAGACTCTTCTTCACCTTCCTCTCCTTCTTTGACGTTCGGTGCTTCCACCGTACAGCTTTATTCTTCAGGCTTCATTCTATAGGCTTTAATATGTCCACTGATGTCGCCGCTTGGTAGCCGTGCATCGCACAGGCGTGTGAGTGGTGCTGCCTTCAGGACACACGGGAAAGGCTCGGACTTTACACAACGCAGCGGGAGCCGGAAGTTCAGTCATACAAAGACCAACCGCGACACTCGGCTGTCGACTGCCATAAGACAACAACGTGCACTTGGATGCCAACTGCCATAAAAAACAACAACGACAACAGTTTGGATATTACGGCAACATAGAGGAACGCCTCGGTCCGTATGACGGGGAAGAAGAAGAGGAAGCGTGACCTGGTCGGTGACGATATGAACAGCGGGGAGGACCCCCCTGGAGCCACTGATCCTGTGCAGCGTAGGGCGTCTTCTTGCTCGTCTATGGAGGGCTCTCTCAGTGAGGAGCAGGGCGAGGGGGTTGCAGATGTCGGGGATGTGAGTTCAGAGTGTAAGGTGTTCATAAAGCTTGCGCAGGATAATGCGTCCTTTAAGGGGTGGGATCCGATGGCGTTGACAAGGAGCCTGACTGTAGCTGTGGGAGTGGTCAAGCATGCAAGTGTCCTTAGGGATGGCTCGCTGCTGGTCGTGTGCAAGGACGTGGCTCAGCAAAGGAAGGCGATTGAAGCTAAGTGTCTGGGGGGGAAGGACATTCTTGTGTCTGATGCTGTAAGAGGCACGGTTAGGGGAGTTATAGTAGGCGTCCCTACGACGACATCTGTGGATGACATAAAGGAGAATTTGACTGGAGCTAAGGTGGTGGATGCTAGGCGGTTGAAGATGACCCGGGATGGGGTAAGGTGTGACAGCCTGTCGATAATGATTAGATTTGAAGGTGGGATCCTGCCTCGTGTGGTGTGCGTTGGGTACATGCGCTATGGCGTACGCCCATATGTTCTGCCGCCCCTGCGTTGCTTCAAGTGCCAGCGCTTTGGGCATATTGCAGCGGTCTGTAGAGGGAAGCAGAAGTGTGGTAAATGTGCAGGAGACCACGAGTATGGGAAGTGTGACGACGGAGCAAAACTCAAGTGCTGTAACTGTGGGGGAGAGCATAGCTCTGCCTACGGGGGATGCGTGTTCAGCAAGAGGGCTGCTGAGGTGCAAAAAGTTAGGGCCTCTCAAGGCATATCCTATGCGGATGCGGTCAAGAAGGTGTCTGGTAGTCAGGTGACGGTGGATGCAGTGGGGGCTGCCAGTGCTGCTGGTGTCCTAGGCGACAGGGGAGGGGGCAGCGTTGCCCGCGGCCAGGGGGAGGTCCTCACTGGGATGCCTGTGAGTGTGGCTTCCACGGGCAGAGGCCCTGTGGGTGCGGAGGATGTACTGGTTGTGAAGAGGAAAGATTTCTTCCTCTTTATAGTGGAAGTGATTAACTGTACTGGGCAAACCAAGAAGAGATCCGAAAAGACTAAGATCATCGCTAAGGCTGCAGGGAAGTACTTTGGAGCTGGGGGCCCCGAGTGGACGGAGATAGAGGATGCGCTGCGGGAGGGCGCCCTGCCCCATTCTGGCAGTGGGAGTGGGGGGGCTCCCGATGCGCCGTCAGGTTCCGGGGGCTCATAATGGCGGTGGTTGTCTTGCAATGGAATGCGCGTAGTCTTCGTGCTAATGGCCAGGAATTTAAGCATTTTGTCTCTACCTTGTTGAACAAGCCTCACGTTATGTGCGTGCAGGAGACTTGGTTACGACCTAGGTGGGGTTTTGGGATACAAGGGTATGTGTGTGTTAGGAATGATAGGGAGCAGGGTAGAGGCGGAGGTGTGGCTGTGTTTGTCCGAGATGACCTAAATTACGTTGTTGTCAGTGTGAGTAAAGCGCCGGAGGCCCTGGCGGTGAGGGTCTGGCTGGGTGGTGAAGCTGTTACTGTGGTTAACCTTTATAATCCGTGTGGTGAGTTAACGTTAGAGTCCTTGCATAGTATCGGTAAGGATGTTCGGGGAAAGGCCGTGTGGTGTGGGGATTTTAATGCGCATAGCGCTTTGTGGGGCGGTAGTGGTACCGATAGGTATGGGCAGGTGGTAGAGGGTTTTATCAATCAAAGGGAGTTGGTTTGTCTGAATGATGGGGGTGGGACCCGCTATGATATGGGGACCGGTGCGGAAAGTGCAATAGATCTTACACTTGTGTCCACGGAGTTAGCTGGTGTTTGTAGTTGGGAGGTTCTTGGTAATCTTTCTTTTGGTAGCGATCACTATCTAGTCCGCACCGTGATTGGCTTTGGGAGCTGTGTGGTCAGGGGGACGAGGATCCAGAGGTGGCAGTTGGCAAGGGCGAACTGGGGGGCTTTCCTGAGGAAAGCTGATGATGGTTCTAGGGTTCTGCAGGAAGGAGGATTGACTCAGGTGGATGATCTGAATAGTGCAATTGTCTCGCTCATCACGCAGTCAGCGGTAGGCACGATTCCTAAGAGTGGTGGTAGTGGACATAGGAAGCGGGTGCCGTGGTGGACTGAAGCATGTGGTCATGCTGTTAGGGCGAGAAATGCGGCGTTTCGCCGGCTAAGGGTTGCCCACACTGAGGGTGCCCTCATTGACTACAAGAGGGCCCGCGCTGTTGTGCGGAAAACTGTGAGAACGGCCAAGAGTGCCTATTGGAGGCGGTATTGTTCCAAAATTGGGAGAGAAACGCGTCTCGGGGATGTTTGGGGGATGATTAAGCGGATGCATGGGGTTGAGCGCCGTCATGGGACCCCGGTCCTAATACTGAATGGTGTTGAAGCAGTCAGCGACGTTGACAGAGCTGAACTGTTGGCCAGCACCTTTGTGTCGGTGCACAGCTCTGACAATCTCTCACCTGCGGAAAGGCACTACAGGGAGAGTACTTTGGCCCAGAATTCTGAGCTGATTGGGCACCAGCCTTCGACTCAAGATGACCTTGACCTTCCGTTTAGTTTGTTTGAGCTAAGGAGAGCACTTTCTAAGGCGAAACAGACAGCCCCGGGTAGAGATGAGGTGTGCTATGACATGCTCTCTCATTTGACTGATGACACGCTTGGGCTAGTCCTGGGTCTTTTCAACCGTGTTTGGGATTCAGGTTGTGTTCCATCTGCGTGGAAACAGTCTACGGTGGTGCCGGTTCTGAAGCCGGGTAGGCCAGCGTCTGACCCTTCAAGTTATAGGCCGATTGCCTTGACGCATGGTTACTGAGCGGTTGGATTACTTCTTGGAGAGTCGGGGTTTGCTTCCTGCGCACCAGAGTGGTTTCCGTAGGGGCAGGAACACCATGGATTCCGTGTTGTGTTTGGAATCTGATATCCAGCTGGCCAGGGCTCAGAAAGAAAAGGTTATTGCGGTGCTCTTTGATGTGGAGAAGGCGTACGATATGGTTTGGAAGGATGGGCTCCTCATTAAGCTGCGGAAGTGTGGTGTGAAGGGTAAACTGTTTAACTGGGTCCGGAGCTTTCTGTCTGGCCGGCGTATCCAAACCAGAGTGGGCGCTGCTTACTCTGGGGTCTATGAGGTAGAGAATGGGATCCCGCAGGGGAGTGTGTGTAGCCCTATCTTGTTCAATGTCATGATTAAGGACATCTTTGACGACGTGGATGGGTCTGTTGGGAGGAGCCTTTATGCTGATGATGGTGCTCTATGGGTGAGAGGGAGGAATCTCCGGTTTTACGAGGCGAAACTGCAAAGGGCAATACAGCAGGTGGAGCAGTGGACCCTGAAGTGGGGATTTAAACTGTCCGTACGGAAGTCTCAAGTGATCTGTTTCTTCAATGGGCATAGGGACGTCTCCCTTCGACTGCATGGGCAGGTGCTTGAACAGGTCAGGGAGGTGAGGTTCTTGGGGGTCACCTTTGACGAGAGGCTTAGTTGGCGTCAGCACATTGATGAGGTCAGTGGTAAATGCAAAAGGGTGAATAACTTGCTTCGTTGTCTATCCGGCCAGGACTGGGGGGCCAGCAGAAGGTCGCTCCTGGGTATTTATCGGGCCGTCATGAGGGCGGCTATTGATTATGGCTGTATAGCCTACATGTCTGCGGCTGAGACTAACTTAAAGAAGCTTGATGTGGAGCAAGCCCAGGCCTTGCGCATCTGCTGTAGGGCTTTTAGGACCTCCCCTGTCTCGGCGCTGCAGGTTGAGTTGGGGGAATTGCCGTTACGGCTCCGGAGGCTAGAACTTCTGTTAGCTTACTGGGTGAATGTGCAAGGTCATACGAGCTCTCACCCGGTGAGGGACTTTCTCAGGGTTGATGGGGGGCAGAGTGAGGCTGGCGGTATGGTTTTCAGCCAGGTAGGAAATGCGAAGGCGCGGCTTGCGGGGGTTGGTGATCTGCGTGTGAGCCCGTCGGTGGCTTTGTCTGCTATAGCTCCGTGGAAGTTTGTCCCGGCTCCTGTTGATGTTAGCTTGCATGGCAAGCTTAGAGGAGTCGCTGGGAGGGCACGGCAGTTTGCCGTTCAAGCGATCATCGATAAGCACTCAGGTGATGTGTTTATTTATACCGACGGGTCTAGGGATCCTGAGAGTGGGCGTACTGGCGCCGCTTATTTTGTGCCTGACCTGGGGCTAGCGGTCAAGAAGAGGTTGACAGATCGCCTTTCTGTTTTCACGTCGGAACTTATAGCGATACGGTTGGCGTTGGAATGGGCGGAATCTGCTTTGCAGTGTTGCGGCATTGTGGTGGCCTCTGACAGCCTTTCTGCATTGCAAAGCATTAAATCTGGGAAATCGGATTGCAGACAGGATGTGTTGAATGGCATCTTCTGTCTGATGCTCTCCCTGTCCAGGAAGGATGTGAGGGTTTCCTTCATTTGGGTCCCTGCGCATGTGGGGGTGGATGGTAACGAAATGGCTGATGCACTGGCTAAACGTTCCCTTCGGCGGCCATCAATTGATGTAGCGGTTGAGTTGGGCAAGTCTGAAATCAAGCCCGTTATCAAGAGTCATGTGGTCGGCCTTTGGCAGGAATTTTGGAGCCACTGTGTTACTGGACGGCATCTCTATCACATACAGGGTAGTGTGGGTCCTTGCGGGTCTATGGGCAGGAACGCGTGGGAGGAAAGGGCCTTCGCCCGCATGAGGATTGGCCATACTGGACTCAATTGGTCACTGAGTAGGATAGGCAAACATCCGACCGGTCTGTGTGGTCACTGTCGGGTGCCAGAGACTGTCGAGCATGTGCTGATTTGCTGTGAGGCTTATGATAGGGAAAGGGCCGGGTTGGCCTTGTGGTTTCGGAATAATGGGCGGGAGTTCAATCTGCGGAACGTTCTGGCGATCCAGTCACAGGGTTTGTGTCAGGCTGTGGTTGCTTACTTATGTAGCACAGGGCTGGGTAAACGTTTATAGAGGTGGGGGGTGTTGGAGACTGAGCCGAGGATGAGGAGCAAGAGGATGTTCTAACGCGCTTGGACTTCGTGGGCCTAGAAACGCCAAAGTGATGGAAGAAGGACTTCTAACCGAACGTCAAAGAGGGCGAGGAAGGTGAAGAAGAGTCTCCCTGGAATAAAGCCGGTTGGTCTCTGACTAGCGTCAGGCCATATGTTCCGCCGCCCCTGCGTTGCTTTAAGTGCCAGCGCTTTGGGCATATTGCAGCGGTCTGTAGAGGGAAGCAAAGATGTGGTAAATGTGCAGGAGATCATGAGTATGGGAAGTGTGACGTGGGTGCAAAACTGAAGTGCTGTAACTGTGGGGAAGAACATAGCTCTGCCTACGGGGGATGCAGGTTTAGCAAAAGAGCTGCTGAGGTGCAGAAAATAAAGGTCTCTCAAGATATATCCTATGCAGATGCAGTCAAGAAAGTTTCAAGTAACGAGTTTAGAGTAAATACAGAGAGAGGAGCCAGCGCTGCTCCCAGCCAGGGCGAAATGAGAAAGGCCAGCGTGGCTCCCAAGAAGTGTGAAGGTTTCAAGAGTGGAGGTCCCAAGTGTGCAGGTTCCAGAATTAATGAGAATACCCTGGTTGTGGATAGAGAGGATTTTGTACTCTTTATGGTGGATGTTGTAAACTGTGCTGCTCAGACTCAAAGCAGAACTGAAAGGATCAGGATCATTGCTAAAGCTGCAGGGAGATTCCTTGGAACAAAGGAGCTTGATTGGGCAGATATAGAAAACAGGCTAAAGGCGCTAAATGGGAGTCGGAGTGATGGGGGTCTGCTTTTGGGGAGTCAGAGTGATCAGAGTGACGAGATGGGGGTGGGGGTGGTCTCCTGTCCTCGTCCAGTCTCGTAGACGCACGGCTACCAAGCAGCGACATCAGTGGAAATATTAAAGCCTGTAGAATGAAGCCTAAAGAATAAAGCTGTACGGTGGAAGCACCGAACGTCAAAGAAGGAGAGGAAGATGAAGAAGAGTCTCCCTGGAATAAAGCCGGTTGTTGTCTGAAACAACAACAACTATTCTAGTCACAAAGACATATCATGACCTCATGGGCTTTGTAACACCAAAGCAATGGAAGGAGTACTTTTACGGACTACGACAGAGTCTGAGGACTACGACAAAGTCTGAGGAATAAAGTCTGGCGGTAATGCAACACTTGGATGCCAACCGCCATAAAACAACAACAACAACAACAACAACATCTACGAGACTGGGCGAGGACAGGAGACCACCCCCACCCCCATCTCGTCACTCTGATCACTCTGACTCCCCACAAGCAGACCCCCATCACTCCGACTCCCATTTAGCGCCTTTAGCCTGCTTGTGGGGAGTCAGAGTGATCAGAGTGACGAGATGGGGGTGGGGGTGGTCTCCTGTCCTCGTCCAGTCTCGTAGACGCACGGCTACCAAGCGGCGACATCAGTGGACATATTAAAGCCTATAGAATGAAGCCTGAAGAATAAAGCTGTACGGTGGAAGCACCGAACGTCAAAGAAGGAGAGGAAGATGAAGAAGAGTCTCCCTGGAATAAAGCCGGTTGGTCTCTGAAACAACAACAACTATTCTAGTCACAAAGACATATCATGACCTCATGGGCTTTGTAAAGAATAAAGTCTGGCGGTAATGCAACGCTTGGATGCCAACCGCCATAAAACAACAAATTAAACACATCATGCCTTGTGGTTTCGGAATAATGGGCGGGAGTTCAATCTGCGTAACGTTCTGGCGATCCAGTCACAGGGTTTGTGTCAGGCTGTGGTTGCTTACTTATGTAGCACAGGGCTGGGTAAACGTTTATAGAGGTGGGGGGTGTTGGAGACTGAGCCGAGGATGAGGAGCAAGAGGATGTTCTAACGCGCTTGGACTTCATGGGCCTAGAAACGCCAAAGTGATGGAAGAAGGACTTCTAAAGGATAAAACGACAAAGACGTCCCATGACCTCATGGGCTTTGTAAAACAACAAAGACGTCCCATGATCTCATGGGCTTTGTACTTCCAAAGCACCGAACGTCAAAGAGGGCGAGGAAGGTGAAGAAGAGTCTCCCTGGAATAAAGCCGGTTGGTCTCTGACACAACAACTATTCTAGTCACAAAAACACATCATGACCTCATGGGCTTTGTAACGCCAAAGCGATGGGAGGAGTACTTTTACGGACTACGACAGAGTCTGAGGACTACGAAACGTCTGAGGAATAAAGTCTGGCGGTAATGCAACACTCGGATGCCAACCGCCATAAAACAACAACAACAACAACAACAACAACATCATGCCAAGAAGAGCAACAACAACAACAACAATACCTCGTGCACTTGGATGCCAACTGCCATAAAAAACAACAACGACAACAGTTTGGATATTACGGCAACATAGAGGAACGCCTCGGTCCCTATGACGGGGAAGAAGAAGAGGAAGCGTGACCTGGTCGGTGACGATATGAACAGCGGGGAGGACTCCCCTGGAGCCACTGATCCTGTGCAGCGTAGGGCGTCTTCTTGCTCGTCTATGGAGGGCTCTCTCAGTGAGGAGCAGGGCGGGGGGGTTGCAGATGTCGGGGATGTGAGTTCAGAGTGTAAGGTGTTCATAAAGCTCGCGCAGGATAATGCGTCCTTTAAGGGGTGGGATCCGATGGCGTTGACAAGGAGCCTGACTGTAGCTGTGGGAGTGGTCAAGCATGCGAGTGTCCTTAGGGATGGCTCGCTGCTGGTCGTGTGCAAGGACGTGGCTCAGCAAAGGAAGGCGATTGAAGCTAAGTGTCTGAGTGGGAAGGACATTCTTGTGTCTGATGCTGTAAGAGGCACGGTCAGGGGAGTTATAGTAGGCGTCCCTACGACGACATCTGTGGATGACATAAAGGAGAATTTGACTGGAGCTAAGGTGGTGGATGCTAGGCGGTTGAAGATGACCCGGGATGGGGTAAGGTGTGACAGCCTGTCGATAATGATTAGATTTGAAGGTGGGATCCTGCCTCGTGTGGTGTGCGTTGGGTACATGCGCTATGGCGTACGCCCATATGTTCTGCCGCCCCTGCGTTGCTTCAAGTGCCAGCGCTTTGGGCATATTGCAGCGGTCTGTAGAGGGAAGCAGAAGTGTGGTAAATGTGCAGGAGACCACGAGTATGGGAAGTGTGACGACGGAGCAAAACTCAAGTGCTGTAACTGTGGGGAAGAGCATAGCTCTGCCTACGGGGGATGCGTGTTCAGCAAGAGGGCTGCTGAGGTGCAAAAAGTTAGAGCCTCTCAAGGCATATCCTACGCGGATGCGGTCAAGAAGGTGTCTGGTAGTCAGGTGACGGTGGATGCAGTGGGGGCTGCCAGTGCTGCTGGTGTCCTAGGCGACAGGGGAGGGGGCAGCGTTGCCCGCGGCCAGGGGGAGGTCCCCACTGGGATGCCTGTGAGTGTGGCTTCCACGGGCAGAGGCCCTGTGGGTGCGGAGGATGTACTGGTTGTGAAGAGGAAAGATTTCTTCCTCTTTATAGTGGAAGTGATTAACTGTACTGGGCAAACCAAGAAGAGATCCGAAAAGACTAAGATCATCGCTAAGGCTGCAGGGAAGTACTTTGGAGCTGGGGGCCCCGAGTGGACGGAGATAGAGGATGCGCTGCGGGAGGGCGCCCTGCCCCATTCTGGCAGTGGGAGTGGGGGGGCTCCCGATGCGCCGTCAGGTTCCGGGGGCTCATAATGGCGGTGGTTGTCTTGCAATGGAATGCGCGTAGTCTTCGTGCTAATGGCCAGGAATTTAAGCATTTTGTCTCTACCTTGTTGAACAAGCCTCACGTTATGTGCGTGCAGGAGACTTGGTTACGACCTAGGTGGGGTTTTGGGATACAAGGGTATGTGTGTGTTAGGAATGATAGGGAGCAGGGTAGAGGCGGGGTGTGGCTGTGTTTGTCCGAGATGACCTAGGTAGTGGTACCGATAGGTATGGGCAGGTGGTAGAGGGTTTTATCAATCAAAGGGAGTTGGTTTGTCTGAATGATGGGGGTGGGACCCGCTATGATATGGGGACCGGTGCGGAAAGTGCAATAGATCTTACACTTGTGTCCAAGGAGTTAGCTGGTGTTTGTAGTTGGGAGGTTCTTGGTAATCTTTCTTTTGGTAGCGATCACTATCTAGTCCGCACCGTGATTGGCTTTGGGAGCTGTGTGGTCAGGGGGACGAGGATCCAGAGGTGGCAGTTGGCAAGGGCGAACTGGGGGGCTTTCCTGAGGAAAGCTGATGATGGTTCTAGGGTTCTGCAGGAAGGAGGATTGACTCAGGTGGATGATCTGAATAGTGCAATTGTCTCGCTCATCACGCAGTCAGCGGTAGGCACGATTCCTAAGAGTGGTGGTAGTGGACATAGGAAGCGGGTGCCGTGGTGGACTGAAGCATGTGGTCATGCTGTTAGGGCAAGAAATGCGGCGTTTCGCCGGCTAAGGGTTGCCCACACTGAGGGTGCCCTCATTGACTACAAGAGGGCCCGCGCTGTTGTGCGGAAAACTGTGAGAACGGCCAAGAGTGCCTATTGGAGGCGGTATTGTTCCAAAATTGGGAGAGAAACGCGTCTCGGGGATGTTTGGGGGATGATTAAGCGGATGCATGGGGTTGAGCGCCGTCATGGGACCCCGGTCCTAATACTGAATGGTGTTGAAGCAGTCAGCGACGTTGACAGAGCTGAACTGTTGGCCAGCACCTTTGTGTCGGTGCACAGCTCTGACAATCTCTCACCTGCGGAAAGGCACTACAGGGAGAGTACTTTGGCCCAGAATTCTGAGCTGATTGGGCACCAGCCTTCGACTCAAGATGACCTTGACCTTCCGTTTAGTTTGTTTGAGCTAAGGAGAGCACTTTCTAAGGCGAAACAGACAGCCCCGGGTAGAGATGAGGTGTGCTATGACATGCTCTCTCATTTGACTGATGACACGCTTGGGCTAGTCCTGGGTCTTTTCAACCGTGTTTGGGATTCAGGTTGTGTTCCATCTGCGTGGAAACAGTCTACGGTGGTGCCGGTTCTGAAGCCGGGTAGGCCAGCGTCTGACCCTTCAAGTTATAGGCCGATTGCCTTGACGCATGGTTACTGAGCGGTTGGATTACTTCTTGGAGAGTCGGGGTTTGCTTCCTGCGCACCAGAGTGGTTTCCGTAGGGGCAGGAACACCATGGATTCCGTGTTGTGTTTGGAATCTGATATCCAGCTGGCCAGGGCTCAGAAAGAAAAGGTTATTGCGGTGCTCTTTGATGTGGAGAAGGCGTACGATATGGTTTGGAAGGATGGGCTCCTCATTAAGCTGCGGAAGTGTGGTGTGAAGGGTAAACTGTTTAACTGGGTCCGGAGCTTTCTGTCTGGCCGGCGTATCCAAACCAGAGTGGGCGCTGCTTACTCTGGGGTCTATGAGGTAGAGAATGGGATCCCGCAGGGGAGTGTGTGTAGCCCTATCTTGTTCAATGTCATGATTAAGGACATCTTTGACGACGTGGATGGGTCTGTTGGGAGGAGCCTTTATGCTGATGATGGTGCTCTATGGGTGAGAGGGAGGAATCTCCGGTTTTACGAGGCGAAACTGCAAAGGGCAATACAGCAGGTGGAGCAGTGGACCCTGAAGTGGGGATTTAAACTGTCCGTACGGAAGTCTCAAGTGATCTGTTTCTTCAATGGGCATAGGGACGTCTCCCTTCGACTGCATGGGCAGGTGCTTGAACAGGTCAGGGAGGTGAGGTTCTTGGGGGTCACCTTTGACGAGAGGCTTAGTTGGCGTCAGCACATTGATGAGGTCAGTGGTAAATGCAAAAGGGTGAATAACTTGCTTCGTTGTCTATCCGGCCAGGACTGGGGGGCCAGCAGAAGGTCGCTCCTGGGTATTTATCGGGCCGTCATGAGGGCGGCTATTGATTATGGCTGTATAGCCTACATGTCTGCGGCTGAGACTAACTTAAAGAAGCTTGATGTGGAGCAAGCCCAGGCCTTGCGCATCTGCTGTAGGGCTTTTAGGACCTCCCCTGTCTCGGCGCTGCAGGTTGAGTTGGGGGAATTGCCGTTACGGCTCCGGAGGCTAGAACTTCTGTTAGCTTACTGGGTGAATGTGCAAGGTCATACGAGCTCTCACCCGGTGAGGGACTTTCTCAGGGTTGATGGGGGGCAGAGTGAGGCTGGCGGTATGGTTTTCAGCCAGGTAGGAAATGCGAAGGCGCGGCTTGCGGGGGTTGGTGATCTGCGTGTGAGCCCGTCGGTGGCTTTGTCTGCTATAGCTCCGTGGAAGTTTGTCCCGGCTCCTGTTGATGTTAGCTTGCATGGCAAGCTTAGAGGAGTCGCTGGGAGGGCACGGCAGTTTGCCGTTCAAGCGATCATCGATAAGCACTCAGGTGATGTGTTTATTTATACCGACGGGTCTAGGGATCCTGAGAGTGGGCGTACTGGCGCCGCTTATTTTGTGCCTGACCTGGGGCTAGCGGTCAAGAAGAGGTTGACAGATCGCCTTTCTGTTTTCACGTCGGAACTTATAGCGATACGGTTGGCGTTGGAATGGGCGGAATCTGCTTTGCAGTGTTGCGGCATTGTGGTGGCCTCTGACAGCCTTTCTGCATTGCAAAGCATTAAATCTGGGAAATCGGATTGCAGACAGGATGTGTTGAATGGCATCTTCTGTCTGATGCTCTCCCTGTCCAGGAAGGATGTGAGGGTTTCCTTCATTTGGGTCCCTGCGCATGTGGGGGTGGATGGTAACGAAATGGCTGATGCACTGGCTAAACGTTCCCTTCGGCGGCCATCAATTGATGTAGCGGTTGAGTTGGGCAAGTCTGAAATCAAGCCCGTTATCAAGAGTCATGTGGTCGGCCTTTGGCAGGAATTTTGGAGCCACTGTGTTACTGGACGGCATCTCTATCACATACAGGGTAGTGTGGGTCCTTGCGGGTCTATGGGCAGGAACGCGTGGGAGGAAAGGGCCTTCGCCCGCATGAGGATTGGCCATACTGGACTCAATTGGTCACTGAGTAGGATAGGCAAACATCCGACCGGTCTGTGTGGTCACTGTCGGGTGCCAGAGACTGTCGAGCATGTGCTGATTTGCTGTGAGGCTTATGATAGGGAAAGGGCCGGGTTGGCCTTGTGGTTTCGGAATAATGGGCGGGAGTTCAATCTGCGGAACGTTCTGGCGATCCAGTCACAGGGTTTGTGTCAGGCTGTGGTTGCTTACTTATGTAGCACAGGGCTGGGTAAACGTTTATAGAGGTGGGGGGTGTTGGAGACTGAGCCGAGGATGAGGAGCAAGAGGATGTTCTAACGCGCTTGGACTTCGTGGGCCTAGAAACGCCAAAGTGATGGAAGAAGGACTTCTAACCGAACGTCAAAGAGGGCGAGGAAGGTGAAGAAGAGTCTCCCTGGAATAAAGCCGGTTGGTCTCTGACTAGCGTCAGGCCATATGTTCCGCCGCCCCTGCGTTGCTTTAAGTGCCAGCGCTTTGGGCATATTGCAGCGGTCTGTAGAGGGAAGCAAAGATGTGGTAAATGTGCAGGAGATCATGAGTATGGGAAGTGTGACGTGGGTGCAAAACTGAAGTGCTGTAACTGTGGGGAAGAACATAGCTCTGCCTACGGGGGATGCAGGTTTAGCAAAAGAGCTGCTGAGGTGCAGAAAATAAAGGTCTCTCAAGATATATCCTATGCAGATGCAGTCAAGAAAGTTTCAAGTAACGAGTTTAGAGTAAATACAGAGAGAGGAGCCAGCGCTGCTCCCAGCCAGGGCGAAATGAGAAAGGCCAGCGTGGCTCCCAAGAAGTGTGAAGGTTTCAAGAGTGGAGGTCCCAAGTGTGCAGGTTCCAGAATTAATGAGAATACCCTGGTTGTGGATAGAGAGGATTTTGTACTCTTTATGGTGGATGTTGTAAACTGTGCTGCTCAGACTCAAAGCAGAACTGAAAGGATCAGGATCATTGCTAAAGCTGCAGGGAGATTCCTTGGAACAAAGGAGCTTGATTGGGCAGATATAGAAAACAGGCTAAAGGCGCTAAATGGGAGTCGGAGTGATGGGGGTCTGCTTTTGGGGAGTCAGAGTGATCAGAGTGACGAGATGGGGGTGGGGGTGGTCTCCTGTCCTCGTCCAGTCTCGTAGACGCACGGCTACCAAGCAGCGACATCAGTGGAAATATTAAAGCCTGTAGAATGAAGCCTAAAGAATAAAGCTGTACGGTGGAAGCACCGAACGTCAAAGAAGGAGAGGAAGATGAAGAAGAGTCTCCCTGGAATAAAGCCGGTTGTTGTCTGAAACAACAACAACTATTCTAGTCACAAAGACATATCATGACCTCATGGGCTTTGTAACACCAAAGCAATGGAAGGAGTACTTTTACGGACTACGACAGAGTCTGAGGACTACGACAAAGTCTGAGGAATAAAGTCTGGCGGTAATGCAACACTTGGATGCCAACCGCCATAAAACAACAACAACAACAACAACAACATCTACGAGACTGGGCGAGGACAGGAGACCACCCCCACCCCCATCTCGTCACTCTGATCACTCTGACTCCCCACAAGCAGACCCCCATCACTCCGACTCCCATTTAGCGCCTTTAGCCTGCTTGTGGGGAGTCAGAGTGATCAGAGTGACGAGATGGGGGTGGGGGTGGTCTCCTGTCCTCGTCCAGTCTCGTAGACGCACGGCTACCAAGCGGCGACATCAGTGGACATATTAAAGCCTATAGAATGAAGCCTGAAGAATAAAGCTGTACGGTGGAAGCACCGAACGTCAAAGAAGGAGAGGAAGATGAAGAAGAGTCTCCCTGGAATAAAGCCGGTTGGTCTCTGAAACAACAACAACTATTCTAGTCACAAAGACATATCATGACCTCATGGGCTTTGTAAAGAATAAAGTCTGGCGGTAATGCAACGCTTGGATGCCAACCGCCATAAAACAACAAATTAAACACATCATGCCTTGTGGTTTCGGAATAATGGGCGGGAGTTCAATCTGCGGAACGTTCTGGCGATCCAGTCACAGGGTTTGTGTCAGGCTGTGGTTGCTTACTTATGTAGCACAGGGCTGGGTAAACGTTTATAGAGGTGGGGGGTGTTGGAGACTGAGCCGAGGATGAGGAGCAAGAGGATGTTCTAACGCGCTTGGACTTCATGGGCCTAGAAACGCCAAAGTGATGGAAGAAGGACTTCTAAAGGATAAAACGACAAAGACGTCCCATGACCTCATGGGCTTTGTAAAACAACAAAGACGTCCCATGATCTCATGGGCTTTGTACTTCCAAAGCACCGAACGTCAAAGAGGGCGAGGAAGGTGAAGAAGAGTCTCCCTGGAATAAAGCCGGTTGGTCTCTGACACAACAACTATTCTAGTCACAAAAACACATCATGACCTCATGGGCTTTGTAACGCCAAAGCGATGGGAGGAGTACTTTTACGGACTACGACAGAGTCTGAGGACTACGAAACGTCTGAGGAATAAAGTCTGGCGGTAATGCAACACTCGGATGCCAACCGCCATAAAACAACAACAACAACAACAACAACAACATCATGCCAAGAAGAGCAACAACAACAACAACAATACCTCGTGCACTTGGATGCCAACTGCCATAAAAAACAACAACGACAACAGTTTGGATATTACGGCAACATAGAGGAACGCCTCGGTCCCTATGACGGGGAAGAAGAAGAGGAAGCGTGACCTGGTCGGTGACGATATGAACAGCGGGGAGGACTCCCCTGGAGCCACTGATCCTGTGCAGCGTAGGGCGTCTTCTTGCTCGTCTATGGAGGGCTCTCTCAGTGAGGAGCAGGGCGGGGGGGTTGCAGATGTCGGGGATGTGAGTTCAGAGTGTAAGGTGTTCATAAAGCTCGCGCAGGATAATGCGTCCTTTAAGGGGTGGGATCCGATGGCGTTGACAAGGAGCCTGACTGTAGCTGTGGGAGTGGTCAAGCATGCGAGTGTCCTTAGGGATGGCTCGCTGCTGGTCGTGTGCAAGGACGTGGCTCAGCAAAGGAAGGCGATTGAAGCTAAGTGTCTGAGTGGGAAGGACATTCTTGTGTCTGATGCTGTAAGAGGCACGGTCAGGGGAGTTATAGTAGGCGTCCCTACGACGACATCTGTGGATGACATAAAGGAGAATTTGACTGGAGCTAAGGTGGTGGATGCTAGGCGGTTGAAGATGACCCGGGATGGGGTAAGGTGTGACAGCCTGTCGATAATGATTAGATTTGAAGGTGGGATCCTGCCTCGTGTGGTGTGCGTTGGGTACATGCGCTATGGCGTACGCCCATATGTTCTGCCGCCCCTGCGTTGCTTCAAGTGCCAGCGCTTTGGGCATATTGCAGCGGTCTGTAGAGGGAAGCAGAAGTGTGGTAAATGTGCAGGAGACCACGAGTATGGGAAGTGTGACGACGGAGCAAAACTCAAGTGCTGTAACTGTGGGGAAGAGCATAGCTCTGCCTACGGGGGATGCGTGTTCAGCAAGAGGGCTGCTGAGGTGCAAAAAGTTAGAGCCTCTCAAGGCATATCCTACGCGGATGCGGTCAAGAAGGTGTCTGGTAGTCAGGTGACGGTGGATGCAGTGGGGGCTGCCAGTGCTGCTGGTGTCCTAGGCGACAGGGGAGGGGGCAGCGTTGCCCGCGGCCAGGGGGAGGTCCCCACTGGGATGCCTGTGAGTGTGGCTTCCACGGGCAGAGGCCCTGTGGGTGCGGAGGATGTACTGGTTGTGAAGAGGAAAGATTTCTTCCTCTTTATAGTGGAAGTGATTAACTGTACTGGGCAAACCAAGAAGAGATCCGAAAAGACTAAGATCATCGCTAAGGCTGCAGGGAAGTACTTTGGAGCTGGGGGCCCCGAGTGGACGGAGATAGAGGATGCGCTGCGGGAGGGCGCCCTGCCCCATTCTGGCAGTGGGAGTGGGGGGGCTCCCGATGCGCCGTCAGGTTCCGGGGGCTCATAATGGCGGTGGTTGTCTTGCAATGGAATGCGCGTAGTCTTCGTGCTAATGGCCAGGAATTTAAGCATTTTGTCTCTACCTTGTTGAACAAGCCTCACGTTAAGTGCGTGCAGGAGACTTGGTTACGACCTAGGTGGGGTTTTGGGATACAAGGGTATGTGTGTGTTAGGAATGATAGGGAGCAGGGTAGAGGCGGGGTGTGGCTGTGTTTGTCCGAGATGACCTAAATTACGTTGTTGTCAGTGTGAGTAAAGCGCCGGAGGCCCTGGCGGTGAGGGTCTGGCTGGGTGGTGAAGCTGTTACTGTGGTTAACCTTTATAATCCGTGTGGTGAGTTAACGTTAGAGTCCTTGCATAGTATCGGTAAGGATGTTCGGGGAAAGGCCGTGTGGTGTGGGGATTTTAATGCGCATAGCGCTTTGTGGGGCGGTAGTGGTACCGATAGGTATGGGCAGGTGGTAGAGGGTTTTATCAATCAAAGGGAGTTGGTTTGTCTGAATGATGGGGGTGGGACCCGCTATGATATGGGGACCGGTGCGGAAAGTGCAATAGATCTTACACTTGTGTCCAAGGAGTTAGCTGGTGTTTGTAGTTGGGAGGTTCTTGGTAATCTTTCTTTTGGTAGCGATCACTATCTAGTCCGCACCGTGATTGGCTTTGGGAGCTGTGTGGTCAGGGGGACGAGGATCCAGAGGTGGCAGTTGGCAAGGGCGAACTGGGGGGCTTTCCTGAGGAAAGCTGATGATGGTTCTAGGGTTCTGCAGGAAGGAGGATTGACTCAGGTGGATGATCTGAATAGTGCAATTGTCTCGCTCATCACGCAGTCAGCGGTAGGCACGATTCCTAAGAGTGGTGGTAGTGGACATAGGAAGCGGGTGCCGTGGTGGACTGAAGCATGTGGTCATGCTGTTAGGGCGAGAAATGCGGCGTTTCGCCGGCTAAGGGTTGCCCACACTGAGGGTGCCCTCATTGACTACAAGAGGGCCCGCGCTGTTGTGCGGAAAACTGTGAGAACGGCCAAGAGTGCCTATTGGAGGCGGTATTGTTCCAAAATTGGGAGAGAAACGCGTCTCGGGGATGTTTGGGGGATGATTAAGCGGATGCATGGGGTTGAGCGCCGTCATGGGACCCCGGTCCTAATACTGAATGGTGTTGAAGCAGTCAGCGACGTTGACAGAGCTGAACTGTTGGCCAGCACCTTTGTGTCGGTGCACAGCTCTGACAATCTCTCACCTGCGGAAAGGCACTACAGGGAGAGTACTTTGGCCCAGAATTCTGAGCTGATTGGGCACCAGCCTTCGACTCAAGATGACCTTGACCTTCCGTTTAGTTTGTTTGAGCTAAGGAGAGCACTTTCTAAGGCGAAACAGACAGCCCCGGGTAGAGATGAGGTGTGCTATGACATGCTCTCTCATTTGACTGATGACACGCTTGGGCTAGTCCTGGGTCTTTTCAACCGTGTTTGGGATTCAGGTTGTGTTCCATCTGCGTGGAAACAGTCTACGGTGGTGCCGGTTCTGAAGCCGGGTAGGCCAGCGTCTGACCCTTCAAGTTATAGGCCGATTGCCTTGACGTCGCAGCTCGGGAAAACGATGGAGCGCATGGTTACCGAGCGGTTGGATTACTTCTTGGAGAGTCAGGGTTTGCTTCCCGCGCACCAGAGTGGTTTCCGTAGGGGCAGGAACACCATGGATTCCGTGTTGTGTTTGGAATCTGATATCCAGCTGGCCAGGGCTCAGAAAGAAAAGGTTATTGCGGTGCTCTTTGATGTGGAGAAGGCGTACGATATGGTTTGGAAGGATGGGCTCCTCATTAAGCTGCGGAAGTGTGGTGTGAAGGGTAAACTGTTTAACTGGGTCCGGAGCTTTCTGTCTGGCCGGCGTATCCAAACCAGAGTGGGCGCTGCTTACTCTGGGGTCTATGGGGTGGAGAATGGGAACCCGCAGGGGAGTGTGTGTAGCCCTATCTTGTTCAATGTTATGATTAAGGACATCTTTGACGACGTGGATGGGTCTGTTGGGAGGAGCCTTTATGCTGACGATGGCGCTCTATGGGTGAGAGGGAGGAATCTCCGGTTTTACGAGGCGAAACTGCAAAGGGCAATACAGCAGGTGGAGCAGTGGACCCTGAAGTGGGGGTTTAAACTGTCCGTACGGAAGTCTCAAGTGATCTGTTTCTTCAATGGGCATAGGGACGTCTCCCTTCGACTGCATGGGCAGGTGCTCGAACAGGTCAGGGAGGTGAGGTTCTTGGGGGTCACCTTTGACGAGAGGCTTAGTTGGCGTCGGCACATTGATGAGGTCAGTGGTAAATGCAAAAGGGTGAATAACTTGCTTCGTTGTCTATCCGGCCAGGACTGGGGGGCCAGCAGAAGGTCGCTCCTGGGTATTTATCGGGCCGTCATGAGGGCGGCTATTGATTATGGCTGTATAGCCTACATGTCTGCGGCTGAGACTAACTTAAAGAAGCTTGATGTGGAGCAAGCCCAGGCCTTGCGCATCTGCTGTAGGGCTTTTAGGACCTCCCCTGTCTCGGCGCTGCAGGTTGAGTTGGGGGAATTGCCGTTACGGCTCCGGAGGCTAGAACTTCTGTTGGCTTACTGGGTGAATGTGCAAGGTCATACGAGCTCTCACCCGGTGAGGGACTTTCTCAGGGTTGATGGGGGGCAGAGTGAGGCTGGCGGTATGATTTTCAGCCAGGTAGGAAATGCGAAGGCGCGGCTTGCGGGGGTTGGTGATCTGCGTGTGAGCCCGTCGGTGGCTTTGTCTGCTATAGCTCCGTGGAAGTTTGTCCCGGCTCCTGTTGATGTTAGCTTGCATGGCAAGCTTAGAGGAGTCGCTGGGAGGGCACCGCAGTTTGCCGTTCAAGCGCTCATCGATAAGCACTCAGGTGATGTGTTTATTTATACCGACGGGTCTAGGGATCCTGAGAGTGGGCGTACTGGCGCCGCTTATTTTGTGCCTGACCTGGGGCTAGCGGTCAAGAAGAGGTTGACAGATCTCCTTTCTGTTTTCACGTCGGAACTTATAGCGATACGGTTGGCGTTGGAATGGGCGGAATCTGCTTTGCAGTGTTGCGGCATTGTGGTGGCCTCTGACAGCCTTTCTGCATTGCAAAGCATTAAATCTGGGAAATCGGATTGCAGACAGGATGTGTTGAATGGCATCTTCTGTCTGATGCTCTCCCTGTCCAGGAAGGATGTGAGGGTTTCCTTCATTTGGGTCCCTGCGCATGTGGGGGTGGATGGTAACGAAATGGCTGATACACTGGCTAAACGTTCCCTTCGGCGGCCATCAATTGATGTGGCGGTTGAGTTGGGCAAGTCTGAAATCAAGCCCGTTATCAAGAGTCA
Source organism: Eucyclogobius newberryi (assembly GCF_026437365.1). NCBI lineage: Eukaryota > Metazoa > Chordata > Actinopteri > Gobiiformes > Gobiidae > Eucyclogobius > Eucyclogobius newberryi. Next base: position 7,839,170 of record NW_027315723.1, read on the forward strand.
TGTGGTCGGCCTTTGGCAGGAATTTTGGAGCCACTGTGTTACTGGACGGCATCTCTATCACATACAGGGTAGTGTGGGTCCTTGCGGGTCTATGGGCAGGAACGCGTGGGAGGAAAGGGCCTTCGCCCGCATGAGGATTGGCCATACTGGACTCAATTGGTCACTGAGTAGGATAGGCAAACATCCGACCGGTCTGTGTGGTCACTGTCGGGTGCCAGAGACTGTCGAGCATGTGCTGATTTGCTGTGAGGCTTATGATAGGGAAAGGGTTGGCCTTGTGGTTTCGGAATAATGGGCGGGAGTTCAATCTGCGGAACGTTCTGGCGATCCAGTCACAGGGTTTGTGTCAGGCTGTGGTTGCTTACTTATGTAGCACAGGGCTGGGTAAACGTTTATAGAGGTGGGGGGGGTTGGAGACTGAGCCGAGGATGAGGAGCAAGAGGATGTTCTAACGCGCTTGGACTTCATGGGCCTAGAAACGCCAAAGTGATGGAAGAAGGACTTCTAAAGGATAAAAACGACAAAGACGTCCCATGACCTCATGGGCTTTGTAAAACAACAAAGACGTCCCATGATCTCATGGGCTTTGTACTTCCAAAGCACCGAACGTCAAAGAGGGCGAGGAAGGTGAAGAAGAGTCTCCCTGGAATAAAGCCGGTTGGTCTCTGACACAACAACTATTCTAGTCACAAAAACACATCATGACCTCATGGGCTTTGTAACGCCAAAGCAATGGGAGGAGTACTTTTACGGACTACGACAGAGTCTGAGGACTACGAAACGTCTGGGGAGTAGAGTCTGGCGGTGGTGCAGCACTCGGATGCCAACCGCCATAAAACAACAACAACAACTTTTAGGACTACGACAAAGTCTAAGGAATAAAGTCTGGCGGTAATGCAACACTCGGATGTCAACCGCCATAAAACAACAACAACAACAACAACAACTACGAAAAGTCTGAGGAATAGAGTCTGGCGGTAATGCAACAATTGGATGCCAACCGCCATAAAACAACAACAACAACAACAACCAAAGCAATGGAAGGAGTTCTTTTACGGACTACGACAGTCTGAGGACTACGAAAAGTCTGAGGAACAAAGTCTGGCGGTAATGCAACAATTGGATGCCAACCGCCATAAAACAACAACAACAACACCAGCTGGAATAATGTCTAAGGAATAAAGTCTGGCGGCAATGTAACACTTGGATACCAGCCGCCATAAACAACCACAACAACAACAACAACCTAGCAATAGAGACCCGCCGCTAATGCTGATGCTAACGCTAATGCTAAGACCATGGCACGAGAGGAAATGTTCCATCAAAATAAAAGAGGAAGAGGAAGTGAAGGCAGGAATAATCCATGAGTTTCAAACAACTCAGAAAATCTTGAGTTTTTCACACAATGGGTAGGGGGCGCTATAGAGTAAATTTGTTACATGGGTATTTATTTCCAATCAGACAATAAAAACGCATCAGTGAGTGAAATATGAGCTCCGTAAATCAATTCCATTAGGCGAGACTTGTCCTTGAAAAAACAGGAAAACATTTTCAAAAACATTTTTTGGGACTATGTCGGTGTAATCCCTCATTCGTCCAGGCGTGTTCCATAGTAGAAAAAGCTTCAGTTGTAGTCATCTGGACTCAGTTTGAAAAAATAGACGTTTCGACTCTCATCCAAGAGTCATTGTCAATAAGAGAATTTAGGTCGAGAACTCCGATATTAATACTGTTCTGTGGTAAGACCGGGCTGGGACTTTTTATTAAATTTCAATGTCTCTAGATGCAAAAAGGGTTGTTTTGAGCTCGATCGGACAAAAAACCTAGGACAAGTAAGATTATTTAAAAAAAAGTCAAACGTGGCGGCGCCACTTTGATTCAACATGGCTGACTTCCTGTTTATCATAGAGCAACGCTGCCAGGTGCGTTTTACCCCTCAAAGGTCAGAGGTCAAAGGTAGCTCTATCACTGTCCCACGTGTCATGTGCCTAGGCCAAAGATTAAGCGTTTCATGTTTTTTCTTTTTTGAACTAGTCGGCGCTGTTGCGACGGGCGTTCTCACAACCTCCATTTTATTGGAGTTCGGGCCGAGCCGATCGCGTCTATGTCCCATGTGTGACATTCATCAATGTTCAGGGGGTCAAAAATGCCCGAGTTGTGGCAAGAAATAATAATAATAAGAAACCAGACAAGAACAAAGACTGGTCGCATTCCATTCCATGGAATGGCATGAGCCAATTAATGGCAAGGCAAGGCAAGGCAAGTTTATTTGTAGAGCACATTTCATACACAAGGCAATTCAAAGTGCTTCACAGCAGGAAAAATGCATTCAAATCACAAAGAAATTACAGAAACAGAAATACAATAAAATTAACTAAATTAAAAATTATCAATCCAACTGATTTTCTAAACTAATAAAATCACAAACAAAAGAGAAGAGTGCAAAGAAAAAATCCTTTCAGTCATATGCGCAGCTAAACAAAACTGTTTTTAGCTTAGATTTGAACATTGTCAGAGTTGAAGCCTGTCTCACATCTTCAGGAAGACTGTTCCAGATTTTAGCTGCATAAAACTGAAACGCAGATTCCCCATGTTTTGTCCTGACTCTGGGCACCAGCAGGAGGCCGGTCCCTGAGGTCCTCAGTCCGAGATGGTTCATATGGCACTAACATATCCAAGATGTACTTTGGTGCTAGGCCATGGAGAGACTTGTACACAAGCAGAGCTGCTTTAAAGTCTATTATCTGAGCCACAGGGAGCCAGTGCAGAGACCTGAGAACAGGACTAATGTGATCATACTTCCTGGTTCTAGTCAGGACCCGAGCAGCAGCGTTCTGGATGTACTGCAGCTGTTTTACAACTCGTTTGGAGAGGCCAGTGAGCAGGCCGTTACACTAGTCTAATCTACTGGAGACAAACGCATGGATAAGTCTCTCTAAATCTGGTTCTAACACTATATTTTTTATTTTGGCAATGTTTTTTTAGATGGTAAAAAGCTGCTGATGTTATTGATTTGACGTGGCTATTAAAGTTCAAGTCTGAGTCCATTATTACCCCCAGATTTCTAATTTGGTTTGTAGGTTTTAGAGCGAGACTGGAGGTGACCGCTAACACTTTCTCTTTGTTTCTGTGGGCCAAAAACGATTATTTCAGTCTTGTCTGAGTTCAGCTGGAGAAAGTTGTTTTGCATCCACAAACTGATCTGTTGGATGCAGTGACAGAGTGAATCTACTGGTCCATAGTCACCTGCCGATAGTGAAACATAGATCTGAGTGTCGTCTGCATAATTGTGATAGGACACATTTTCACTGCGTATCAACTAACCTAACGGCAGCATGTAGAGGTTGAACAGAAGGGGACCCAGGACTGACCCTTGGGGCACTCCACAGGTCAGGGTCATGTGGTCTGAGACACAGCTACCAATTTCAACAAAGTACTTCCTGTCTTCCAGATAGGACCTTAACCAGTTTAGGGCAGTGCCAGTGATGCCCACCCAGTCCTCTAGTCTCTGTAAGAGGATCCCATGATCGACAGTGTCAAAAGCAGCACTCAGATCTAACAGAATTAAGACTGAGGCTTTGCCCGTGTCAGTGTTCAGGCGGATGTCATTTGTCACCTTGACAAGAGCAGTCTCAGTGCTGTGATGAGGTCTAAAACCTGACTGAAAAACATCAAATGAGTTGTTTATTAAGAGGAAATCTGTGAGCTGTTGGTAAACAACCTTTTCAAGGACTTTGCCCAAAAATGGCAGATTAGAGATGGGCCGGTAATGACTCAGTACTGCGGCATCAAGACTGCTCTTCTTTAGGAGAGGCTTTATGACCGCAGTTTTCAAAGACATTGGGAATGTTCCAGATTGAAGCGACATGTTAACTATGTGAGTGAATGGTGCTAACAAACTGCTCAGCACAGACTTTAGAAATCTGGTGGGTAACACATCAAGGCAACATGTAGATGAACTCAGACTGGTGATGATTTCATGGACAGTTTTGTCAGTTACTGGTGCAAAGTGAGTTAGCTCTAAGTGTCTTGGTGGTTTTAGGGTAATTTTTTGCATTGTGGGATTTATAGCATTTTTAATGCCCTGAACTTTGTCATTAAAGAATAATGCAAACTCATTACACTTGGATGTGGAAATGAGTTCTAACGGCAGCTGAGCTGGAGGGTTTGTTAATCTGTTTACTGTGGCAAACAGGACACGCGAGTTATTACTGCAGCTTCCAATTATTTCAGAAAAATATCTTTCCCTAGTTCTACATAAGATTAGGTTGTACATGTTCAGCTTTTCTTTGTAAATCTCTTTTTGAACCTGGAGCTTTGACTTGCGCCATTTCCGTTCGGCCCTGCAGCACTCCCTTTTCTGTGCCCTGACCGAATCATCATTTCTCCACGGCGCCTTCTTATTTTTAACCATTTTAGCCTTTATAGGGGCGATGGTGTCCAGAACATTCAAAACACTAGATGTAACAGAGTTCAACAAATCATTTACATTAGAACATGAGACATTTTCAAAGTTTATCATTTCCATAAACAGTGCACCTGTGCCATCATTTATATGTCTCCTCTGAACAACTGCAGGACCAACCGGAGGTTGGGGAGAAACAGACAGGTCAAAGAAGACACAGAAATGATCAGACAGAGCAACATCGATCACATTAACATTTGAAATATTTACCCCCTTTGTAATTATGAGATCTAGAGTGTGTCCTTTGCTGTGGGTGGGGCCTCTCACATGCTGAGTAAGACTGAAGGTTTCAAGGACAGCATCAAGCTCTTTAGCGTTTCTGTCACAAACATTATCAACATGCACGTTGAAAATCACCTGTAATGACCAAACCATCAAAGTCTGTGCATATGACTGAAAGCATCTCAGTAAAATCATCAATAAAACTTTGGCAGTGCTGGGGAGGCTTGTATAAAACAATGAAGAGAATGGATGGAGACCGTTTTAGCTCCATTTTAAAGGATACATACTCAAATGATGAAAACACCCCAAAAGACAACCTGCGGGTAATTATTTCATCTCTAAAGACAGCACAGACTCCACCCCCTTTTTTGTTTTCTCGTGTTTCAGATTCAAACTTAAAGTTGGGTGGAGCAGATTCTATCAGAACTACATTTCCTGTGTTTTTGTCAAGCCATGTTTCAGTTAAAAAACATAAACTCAAGATTATAAGAAGAAATAAAATTATTAATTAAGAGAGATTTGTTACATAAGGATCTGACATTTAGCACAGCAAGTTTCAGACTCGTTTCAGTGAGACTGGGCTTTATCTTTTCACAGGGAATATGAATCACATTTCTCAGATTGGGCCTGACTCGCATTTTGTTTTTCCATCTGTGTGATGATGTGACTACAGAAATAGCACTAGGGGGGGCTCTTTTTACATAGGGCCCCGGGTTGGTTTGATTTTTAATGTGACAATAAGTCCCGGCAACGCTGAGACCCAGTGCATCCTAGCTATGGGAGATACCAGGTAAAAGGCGAGGTTGGATGGGTGGTGGGGCTTTTGTAGCCAAGGAGAGTTTGGGACCAGGTGAGAGGCGAGGGGGGATGGGTGGTGGGGCTTTTGTTGGTGTAGTCGGCATAGCCCTTGCTATATTGGGCGTGAGTGGAGCCATCTTAATGCCTGATTTGATCAGACTTTCAAAATGGCTGGGAAGGCCCATGGGTGAGAGTGGAGATGAGAAGGAGAATGATGAATCTTTAGTGGGAGTAGATGTTGCAGGGGGAACCCAGGGCTGGTGTGAAGGCAGGGGCGATGACAGGGATGTTGTTGGGCTTGTCACAGATGGGTCCAAGGCCTTTGAAGATTGTTCCTTTGCTGGAGGCGGTGGAGGTGAATGTGGAGCAGCTGGAGCTGAATCCTTTGCTGGTGGTGGTGGAGCAGCTGCTGATGAATCCTTTGGTGGAGGCTGAGGTTGTGGTGCTTTTGATGTTGAAACATTGGCTCGGTCTCTGGCTGAGGGAGCAGGAATTCTTCTCTCATTCCTCTCTTCTCTAACTATCTGCTCAGGACCCTGTCCAGGCCCAGTCCAATGCCTCAGAGCGTGGAGCAGGTTCTCTGTCAGCACCCTCACTCCACCTCTGCATAGGTGAGGGCCAATTCTCTTAAACAGGTCCTCTCGTTTCCAGAATAGATAATGTAGACAATTACAAAGATAGTGTGCTCTCGATGGGCCATGTCTTGTCTTTGACCTTTGAAAGTCTTGCCCATGATTTACTAGTGAAAAGTGCACATAGTATTTCTGCTCCAAAACTGATTTGTAAATGGTAATATTCAGTAAGTGCAAATGTGTGCATGCCTCTTCTTCAATTTCTTCTAAATGACTGAATATATTTTGCACATTTCCCAATTTCGTGTCGGACACGATTGGAAGTTGTAATCTCAAAGAAATAAACAGTCGTCCTGCTGCTATGAGTATGAAACCTGGCTATCACCTTTAAAACCTGTGACAGGTTGTTCTCCTGCTGTTGCCAGGTACGACGTCACGTTTCCAGGAAGTGAGTGAAGTACGTGCACCTGTTTATGTTTGAGCAGCGGTTATTTTCAGAGGCGTCCCAGGCCTGTGTGTACTGTCCAGAACGAATCCAATCCACTCCTATAACATTTGGGTGAACAAATATAAATCTTACCCATGAGACTATAATGGACCTGTTTAAACTGCTCTGGGGCACCTTTGCTTTGGCATTAAATGATAAGTGAACGTACCTTTAGGTCTTGGTTGTTATGAACTGTATATAAAATGGCAACAGAGCACGAGGTCTGTATCTGCCTTGTGTGGCTGCGATCTTCCTCTAGTCCTCCTGTTTCTTGGCGATTGTTACCTCAGCGTCCTTATACTGCCCCTCTAACAGACTCCTGTCAGGCCCACTGTCTTGTTCGGCTCGGCCCAGCGTCCATTAGCCGCTCCAGTGAGAGGTTTGCGCTGGACCATTACCAGAGCGACCACAGACCAGTCACAAGCACCCTGCACTTTTAGCGAGCACTCAGTCTGGATATGGATCTGCCATTTGCCTGATTCAAATCATAATTAGAATTGGTAAGATTTAATATACTCTTGACAGCAGCAAAATATGCAATCACGAGATGGAGGACACTGAGTGAGCCAAGTGTCATGGACTGGCCTCAAGTGACAATGACATGGCGGGAGGGGGGGTCACCTTTTCCTTGAATTTCAAAAGTGACAAATGCATCAGTCATTTGCATAAATGCATAAAAGATGCTTAAAGTGAAATGCTATTTTATACTTCATTATGATTTAATACCAGCTACGTCTGTTTTTTTATCTTTGAGTTTAGTTCTCACTAAATAAATCAAATATTTGATTGTTGTTTATATTTGATATTCCTCAAAAAAAGAAAAAAAGGTCTGCTCTTGCTCTTTGTGGTGGGACAAAATTGATTTTGGAATTGCTTGGAATGTCTTGGAATGAACTCCAGCAGCAGTTTAAATTATAAGAGCTGCTTTTGTTGTTTATTATTAAATTGCTTTTAATTGAACAAAGCTATCTTCCTGCCAGTGCTTTATTTAAGACTGTCACTTCATACTGATTAACTGTGAGTGTAAATGTGAAGACATTGTGTTATTGTTGTGCTTTAAAGGCATTTTCATATTTTTATCTTATTTTATCCTGGTTAAATAAAGATAAAATAATAATAAACTGATCCATCTGCATGCAAGAAACGCCACTAGGCCAAGTTACAGGTCAGGTCGGTGGAGAGGTGAGTCTTCTCAGTGTTAATACATGTTTTTCATTGTATTTTTGAGCAATAAAAACGTTATTTCCATATTGTTAGCATATACAATAACCTCTTCTTTCAGGAGCAGTTCAAAATCTTCATACGGTTCAGTCAGAAAGAAGATGGCAGTATAGGTGTGAAGAGCAGGAAACAGCAGTGGAAAAGGTTTATTTAAAATAGTCTCGAATTCCACTTTTAAAAGTTGAAAATTCCACACTTTTGTCCTTCCTGAACTTCCCTGAAAGTATCACTGCTGATGACAGAAACTCAATCCACCATGTCGCCTCCATTCAGTGTTTTTCTGCTTCAACACGTCCAATCAGCTCCACCTGACCAAGCTCCACTTACAACAGAACTCTTCCCTCAGGCAGAACGAGAGGGGGATGCTGCTGTATTCAATGGCTCAAGAAAAAGAACAGCAATCGCATTTTCTGTATATACCGGTAAGTATTTTCTGTTTGACCTTCACATGCAAGTTGGAAATCTCCTCTAATACTGCTAAAATCATGTAGACCCTCCTGAGGCACCTCTCCATGAGGGCGGAGGGCTGGGGAACACACAGGTTGGGTCTGAACACAGATGGATCAATCTGGAGACAAGTAGCAAATCAAGTAAGTAACCAGAAATAAAGAAAAAGTTAAAGATAAAAATAGATTAGGCAAGGCAAGTTTATTTGTAAAGCACAAGGCAATTCAAAGTGCTTCTCAAAACAGGAAAAAATACATTAGAATAACAAAGACATGACAGGAATCACAAAACCTTCATTTCTACTCCGTTAATATGCTGATATGACCTTTTAATTTAATTAAATTTGAAGGTGCTATCCGTTGAATAGTTAAAGTAAAATTCCAAAGACATGTCAGAAATCAAAAACATAAAAGAGTAGAGTGCAAATAAAATCATTTCAGTCACATGCACAGCTAAACAAAAGTGTTTTTAGCTTAGATTTGAACATTCTTAGAGTAGAAGCCTGTCTCACATCTTCATGAAGACTGTTCCAGATTTTAGCTGCATAAAACTGAAACGCAGATTCCCCATGTTTAGTCCTGACTCTGGCACCAGCAGGAGGCCGGTCCATGTTTAGTCCTGACTCTGGCACCAGCAGGAGGCCGGTCCATGTTTAGTCCTGACTCTGGCACCAGCAGGAGGCCGGTCCATGTTTAGTCCTGACACTGGCACCAGCAGGAGGCCGGTCCATGTTTAGTCCTGACTCTGGCACCAGCAGGTGGCCGGTCCATGTTTAGTCCTGACTCTGGCACCAGCAGGAGGCCGGTCCATGTTTAGTCCTGACTATGGCACCAGCAGGAGGCCGGTCCATGTTTAGTCCTGACTCTGGCTCCAGCAGGAGGCCGGTCCATGTTTAGTCCTGACTCTGGCACCAGCAGGAGGCCGGTCCATGTTTAGTCCTGACTCTGGCACCAGCAGGAGGCCGGTCCATGTTTAGTCCTGACACTGGCACCAGCAGGAGGCCGGTCCATGTTTAGTCCTGACTCTGGCACCAGCAGGAGGCCGGTCCATGTTTAGTCCTGACTCTGGCACCAGCAGGAGGCCGGTCCATGTTTAGTCCTGACTCTGGCACCAGCAGGAGGCCGGTCCATGTTTAGTCCTGACTCTGGCACCAGCAGGAGGCCGGTCCATGTTTAGTCCTGACTCTGGCACCAGCAGGAGGCCGGTCCATGTTTAGTCCTGACTCTGGCACCAGCAGGAGGCCGGTCCATGTTTAGTCCTGACTCTGGCACCAGCAGGAAGGAGGATTAGAGATGGACCAGTAATGACTCAGTACTGCAGCATCAAGACTGCTCTTCTTTAGGAGAGGCTTTATGAATGCAGTTTTCAAAGACATTGGGAATGTTCCAGATTGATGCGACATATTAACTAAGTGAATGGTGCTAGTAAAATGTTCAGCACAGACTTTAGAAATCTGGTGGGTCACACATGGAGGCAGCATGCAGATGATCTCATGGACAGTTTTGTCTGTTACAGATGCAAAGCGAGTTAGCTCTAAGTGTCTAGGTGGTTTTAGGGTTATTTTTTTAGCATTTTTAATGCCCTGAACTTTGTCATTAAGGAACAATGCAAACTCATTACACTTGCATGTGGAAATTAGTTCCAAGCTGGAGGGTTTGTTAATCTGTTTACTGTGGCAAACAGGATACGCGAGTTTTTACTGCAGCTTCCGAATCAGAATCAGAAAAGGTTTATTTCCATTGTCAATGAACAGAATTCACAAACATAGGAATTTGCTTTGGTGACTCGGCACAACATAAAACAATTAAGAATGATAAAACAACCTATATAAAATCAAAAAGAAAACAATTTAAATCTGTTATAGGATACAAATAAAAATAGTCTTACTCTGTAAATCTCTTTTTGAACCTGGACCTTTGACCTGCACCATTTCCATTTGGCCCGGCGGCACTCCCTTTTCTGTGCCCTGACTAGGAACAGATGGTGGTTTGGGAAAAACAGACATGTCAAAGAAGACGCAGAAATTATCAGACATCATCGTTCACATTGACATTTGAAATATTAACCCCCTTTGTAATTAGGAGAAGTTCAGGTTCACACGTGCTGTAAAGTAATCCATTAATTAATTAATTTATTAGATATGAACATAGCACATTGGACGAACCAGATGCAGTGTTTCAAGTGTTATAGCAAAAATGCTCATTTTCAACACCTGTCCATAGGCTTTTGGAACAATTCAATACAAAATACATTATAAATTAGTAAAAGCACTAAAATAAAAAAAAAATTGTAATAAAATAGTCAGTCATGTTGGTCATATTTAAAACAATCCACCTGATTAGTGTCTGATAGCAACAGCAAAAAACACCATTTCTAAAATAATAATTATTATCATAATAGTGTGTATTTATTTGATTCCAAGGAAAATGTAACTCATACTTTTTGTTCCCCTTTAGGACCAGGACTTCTTTGATATGGTCCATTCTGCTGTGATCCATCAAAACACATTACTTTATACTATATTTTATTCTGTCATAAATCCCAGAAAGGAGGACACTGTAACAGCTCACACACAAATGGAAAGTAAAAAGGATCCAAACCATATACATTTGAAGCTCATTTGTCTGTGGACGAGCGTGCGCTGGATGAAACTCGTGTTCATGGGAGTACAAATGGCCCCTGATTAGAAAGACTAATGTCCCCTTCACGCTGCACAGGCCTCACACTGATGCAGAGGCGCATTTAACTGTTTAACTGCCCTGTGTTCATATCAAAGGCATATCTAAAATATAATGAAGGTGAGTAAATGTGAATTATTTTATGATTATGAATACGGGGAATGTGAGATTTGGTTGCTTCTAAATATTTTTGATTGATCCAGAATGCAAGACTCATTAAAAGTAGTTTGAATAGTGAAGCCTCTCTTTCCATTCCCCCTGTATATACGTTTCCTCTGGTTTACCTTAAACAAATAAAAAGAGAAAACCTGTACATTAGGGCGATGAGATCCCAATGGTTAGTGACTTTCCTGGTCAAATAAATAATGAAAATAATGTTATAGAGATGCTAGAGATGTAAAATCCTGAATCTACTTTCCAGGGACTTGTACTGAGCCCACATCTAAAACATCTTCTTTACATGTTAAAAAATAACCCGTGTGGCTCTCATCACCAACTTTGTTTCCTCCGAAGCGTCTGGAAACCCTTGAAAATATATCCGTTTTTCTTATCTTGGACAAATGCTTTTGAGTAAGTCATTTTAAAGTTGTTAAACACTGTACAGTACTCATAGTAACGATCCCACCCTTTCATTCCACATTTCTTAGGTCTCTAAAAATGCAGCGAGACACCTGCCGTGCCCTGCTGTCCGGTCCCTTTGGCAAGATGATCACTCTGGACAGAAAATCCATTCTTGGAGCAACCAGTGACTGCAAATCTACACACTATATCTCCCTCTCAGCACATTCTGTCCTTTAAGCAAATGCACCAATAATGGCCCATATTCAGGGTGGAAAGTGTTTTTGCTGCAAGAGACAATCTGACTCATGAGGGTAAATACTCAAAGTAGGGATTTAGCAATAAAATTTTTCACAGGGATGTATAAAATCTTTCTGTAACCAGAATAATCCCAAACAATTAATTGATTAATATGCAGTAAAAGTAAGAGACAAAGCTTCATTGACTGTATTTTATTTATCACAAATGCAAAACATTTGCTGCATACCAACAGGTGTCCAAAATCTGAACAACCAAAGGTAGGGCTGGGTGATCGCCACAAATAAACTAAAAAAAGATTGCATACTGGATATAATGTTACAACGCTCTGTTTTTCAATTCAGTTCAAGTAATGTTTGTAATGCCCAAAATCACAACAGCAGTTGCCTCGAGGGGCGACAGTAAAAAAACAGATTAAACAATGTGCATAGGGACTTGGCAATGTCCCAGCGTCCCGTCCTTAGACAAATGTCCCAAGCTCCCCTGTCCTTAGACCCTGTAAGGCAGAGGAAGTTTTTACTTCAGAAAATACAATGGAGGCTCACATAAAAATATATTTTTAAATGTGTCACATTCAAAACTAAGAAATATTTTTTCTTTCTCCAGAGCTAAACCATGGCTGAGTTAAAAGCTTACACAAAAGCCTACAATGGTTGTAAAAAATGACTTTTTAAACATCATAAGCTGTTTAATCATCATGTATATTCTGTATAGAAACTCTGAAGTCCTGCTGGGAAATGGTCTGCGTATCTCCAGGCCGCAGAACAGACCCAGTAATCCACTTCCTTAGCATTGAGTTTCTAAGCATGATCACTTTGCACAAATCCATATGAAATTACACCTTTCATCGATGTGGTTGCACTGGTTCATGGGCTTGAGGAGCTGTGTGTGACCAGGTCCTGTTTACACACTCACCACAGTGCTCCAGACGGGACCAGCGAGGATAATAAGCTGTGGTTAGTTAGGCAGAAAGACTTGGGGATCAGGGATAATGTGCTGTTAAAGCTATGCACTGGTGTTAATGGAAAACCAAGTTTAATGCCTGAGAGAGATGCAGATAGATTAGTGATTGGCCTGCATTAGAATCGGTGCGTACAACAGAGGTGCGCACGGCTCCACAAGCCTGTGACGACGGGCTGTAAAGGTTATACACAATAAGCCCATATGAACAGAGATTGTGTGCAACGTGCCCATGTTTAGAATAGTAAAGATGCAAAGTCAGGGGAGAGCAGTATGGGTGACCCCCAGGGATCACTGAGCTCAGCCTTTTCCAGGGTGGACTCTGGTTACTGTTACTGTCTGGTTACTTCTGGTTGTTTGTGATTGATCCGTAACACCGTACAGAAGATGGCAGCAAAATTGCATTGCCGATCTATCAATAAACTTGCAAAGGAAGGCTTTTGTGTGAAGTTTCAACTAATCTAAGCCCCATGCTTTTGCATCAGTGGTCAGGACGCTGCTTTTCTGTGCATTTGACTGATTTTGACATTGGTACCTAAATCTTAAACATTTTAACTTTTTGTTTTGTCTTTGTTATTATGTCTTTATTCTTGTAAATTTGAATTGTTCTGCCTTCTGGATTACTTCTTTAATTTTTTTTTTTTTTTGCTTTTTCTTTTATTTATTTTTTTACATGGACCTTATGTATAATTGTTGTTATATAGAACTGGATTAACCAAGTCTAAATTTGGTCTAAACCAGGACAAAATTTGGACCAGCAAAAAAATGTGGACTAAATAATTCAATCGATTAATAGAAAAAAAACTGCCACAATAAGACGCCTGTGTACTGCAACTGCAGAAGCACAGTGAACCTTCTATAAACAATAGAAGCTCAGATGGCAGAATATGTTTACACAAAAAGTATGTTGTATGTATGACCTTTGACAATGTCACTTTCACAATATTTAGAGACAGTCTAATGGGATTCTAATCAATATTTGTCTTGTTGTTGACCAACTTTTGTTTATCATACGTATATAATTCATTCATACATACGAACGCATGCGCACACACAAACACACACACACACGCGCACACACACACACACACACACTCGCACGCACGCACACACACACACACACACTCGCACGCACGCACGTACACACACACACACACACACACACACAAACACACACACAGCTATAGTATATTTCACTGATATATTTTCAGTTTCTAAATTCCTAATTCCTCCCGTGACTAAAATAATTTGTCTTGTAAATGTGATCAAAATTTAGGAGCTGAGAGGGTGCACTATTCTCCCTCTACAGTTTAGGATTGCCATAAATATTTCTAAGTAAAAACCCTTACAAAAACACCTTTAAAGTGATCCTACAGTGAATCTTTAATCTTAGTATTACATTTGGCATTTAATCTGCTTTACAATTATGTTCTCACACGATAAGATTGTTGTGTTTCAGTCACATTATTCACTATTCCTGCATGTTATGTCCCTCTCCTTCTAAAGAGCTCTAAACCACTGCTGATGTCATGAGGTGGTGTTCCTCAGAGTCCACCTACTTGACATGTTCAAAATTCCGACTAAAAGTGTACGAACGGACTAAATGCAAACTTCCTCAAACTCACACACCTAAATGACAATCACATATTATTTTTTCTTTGTCTCAGAAATCTCGCACAGGTTCAGGGTTTGTGGATTGGATTGTTTGGAACCGAGTGTAAAAGGTGTTATCTGACATGGTTTGGTGAAACGTACTTGCCCCAACCATTAAAAATCCATTAGTCATGTACAAGACTTCTGTCTGTGATAAATGATAGGTCTTTAGAAGTGCATAAAGGTCAACACACCCATTACATCCATTTAAAAAAAAACAAAAAAACGTTTGGATCAATCGCCCAGCCCTGAAACCTCAGCTTCAGTGGGTTGGATCAAATCAAATGTTATTTTAGCTCATGCAGATAGTATCATCAGTCACCTCACAGCCATAACACACTCTGAACCATCCCTCACTGCGGCTGTCATCCGAGACCTGCTAATGCCGAGGCTCAACTTTAGCAGCGAGCGGCGGACGGATCAATACAGGACATTACCCTGAAAACATTACGCCTTGTACATGCATCAGCGCGGGGTTCTCAAGCAGAAAATGGCCTTTTAAAACTGGCTCCAGATGGTTCCTGTGGGCTCCCAGGTCTCAGCGACGTACAGTGGATCTGTGATGGGTCAGAAAGAAGACAAAAGGGTCTGAAAGATGTGCTGATGGACAGGCTGGGTCAGGAGGGTCAGTTTTCTTATTGGGGGCTTTAAACACTTGGAAAGAAATAAGTCACAAATGAAAAATACACATTAAGATATCGACATCAGTTTAAAAATATTTTAAAATGATTTTATACATTTTTTTCATTCATTATCTCAGGTTAATAGTGCTTGAAATGAAAAGAACCCTTCAGATGATCATACAATATATTGAAATGAATCATAAGATACAATTACATGTGTATTGTGCAACTTTTCTGATCGGGATCTGCATAACTCCATGTTATTGGTTTGCCTGGAATGTTCCACAGTATGGTATTAAATGTATTAAAACTGGATTAAATAGTGAGATATTCAGATGCCTTGCTATTTAATCCCAAACCCCACATCTAATCCTAAATATGATGGGAATTGTTGTAGCTGTTCAGAAAGTTCAGAAAGCTAAGCACTGTCTTATCTTCATCTCTGTACTTGGACACTAATGTGACAGTCAATCGTTATCTTGGGACATAGCGCGTTGGGACCAAAACTGACCCTTTCTGACCCTGCATGATTCATTCCTGTCAGTTTATATGAGTGGCTTTTTTTTGTGTGGATGGCTTCGTGTTCATATGGGTCCCTTCTCACAGCCATCATTTCCGTACACATCCATGTCCTGCAGACTGGAGGCATCAGTGTCCTCCCCCCTGCTGCTCACACTGCCCCTGTAGGCTAGTCCCCCAAGGAAAGGGTATAAGTTCTCTGTGAAAAGGTCCCGGATGTTATAATACGGAAGTTCTGGGTCCTTCCTCACTGGCTTCTCGATACACTGACTGTCCATGGCTTTGTTCCTCTGATAGTATTTTGAAAACTTGTTGAATATGATGGTAATAGGCAAGGCTACAACCAGTAAGCCACAAATTATACACAAAGTCGCCACTATTTTCCCTGGCAGTGTCACTGGGCATGTGTCTCCGTAGCCTACGGTTGTCATGGTGATCGTTGCCCACCACCAGCCTGAAGGAATGGTTCCTAAGTCCGTATTCTCATCGTCTTTCTCCGCAAAGTAAATGAGTGCGGAGAAGATGGAAATACCCACGGAGAGGAAGAGCAGAAGCAAGCCAACTTCGTGGTAGCTGTGGCGCATGGTGGCGCCCAGGGCTCGCAGACCGATAGAGTGCCTGGCCAGTTTGAGAATTCGCAAAACTCGCATCAACCGTAGAACTTGGACCACCTTCCCCACGTTTTGAATATCCTCATTTTCCTCTTCATCAGTAGTGTCAAGAGCAAGAGTGGCATAGAAGGGCAAAATGGAGGCGACGTCGATGATGTTCAAAGGGTTTCCCAGAAATTTCCTGCGAGATGGAGCAACAATAAGGCGTAAGATGAATTCGGCTGAGAAGCAAGCGATGCAGATCTCCTCTAAAATGGCTAAAACAGGATCCTCGATCGGTTTGTCGTTATCGTCGAGCTTCTGGAATTCGGGCATGCTGTGGACACACATGGCTATGATGGATGTCAGCACAACACTGAGGGAGGCCACGGCGATGATTTTGGAGGCGCAAGAGTGTGCGGGGTCTTCCAGCCGCAGCCACACGTAACTCCGGACATCGCCGCACCAGGCCCCCTTGAACTTGGCCAGGTCCTTGTCCAGCGCCGAGAGGTCCTCCATGGAAGAGTCGAAGCTGAGCTGGCCCTGGTCGTCACTGTTGGTGTCCCAGTTGCAGTCTTCAATGTTCTCCTTTCTTTCATGGTACCTGTGGAGGGGGAGACGAGTGAGGCAGAGGGTACTTTTATGTGTAAACAAGTTTGGACATACTTAATTGGACGTTTTTTGGGGGAGAAAGTAGAAAAAACATAATGCACAACTAGAATTTCTAGTGTTGCTAAAGGTGTACTATATTACTTTTCTGATGGAGGGTCCACTTTCTGCTTGTCACCATGGAGATGTTAGTGCTTTGCCTGGAATGTTTCATGGCATTGCATTAAACTAATCTATCTCCACTGACCACCAGGTTAAGTTACAGGTCAGATCTGTGGAAAGAGGACCCCACTCACAGTAAGAATGCATAATTTTGAAGCACAAAAAACAAATTGTAATTGAATGAATACAAGATGTATAGGTCAATGCCTTGTTGTGGAACATGTCAGGCAAAGCAATAACATCTCCATGGAGACAAGCAGGTGGCAGACCATTCCATTTCTTTATAATGTCTAGAAAGATTTCTGCAACTGCAACAGTTTTGTGTGAAAGTGATAATGGCTCTGTGCTTTCTGCAGTACAACAGCCAAGAGGTCTTGGCTGCAGCTGCATTTGTACCTATTGGTACGTTCAGACCGAGGCGCCGAAGGCGTCGGGTTTACATGCTAAATAAATGGTGGTCTAGGCCACCCAGTGTTTCGGCGGCACCTTTGGCACAACACGTCTCAAGCGTTCACTAATCTGCCCTCAATGCATAGGTCTACAATTAGGAGTTTGTCACAGCTTTGACAGCACAGTCTGAACATTGCTGTGAGGTAGATTCCCAGCTCTACCTGAATGTCACTCTGCGCTTCTGCTCTTCACCCAGATGCTATATTTTCATACTATTCTATTCTATTATTATTATTATTTTATATATATATATATATATATATATATATATATATATATAATTTCCCCCCCCCCAGTATTGATACTTGCTTACTTGAGTTTCGAAACCAATGTTAAATTGGTATTGGCACGTAGTATAAATAGTGATAGTATTAATATCTGGGTATAGATACCAAGGTATACAACACTACTCATAGATTTTCTGTTGTCTGGGATGCCCCAGACAACACGCTTTTACAATACAATGTTACAGTCAGGAACCGTATGACGTGATGACGTGATTCAGAGAAACATGGTTTGTTTATGTCAAAACAAACATGGCGGTAACAATGTCTTCCCTATCTGAGAGACATGTGCTATAAATAAGTGGCTGTTCCTCCTGCCAGGTAAGTCTATCTGGGGTCACAGAAGGGTATTATTTCATTATTTGGTCAGAACAGTGCAAATACATGCTGTAAACACGTCAGATTGTAGCCATGGGCTAATTTCATCTGTTGTTCCACATTCACTCTTGCAACACTCTCATTCATACACCAGCATTCATGGACACTGGAGGCAAGGTGGCTGAAGTGTCCCAAGGACACAATGACAGTGTGCACTACTGCCCAACTGTGGCACATGGACTTCCTGGGTAATGAAAACCATGACTCATCTATATGCAAATTTGGTTTGAACCAAACATCAACACTGGAGTAAATAGAGACAGAAGTGTCTGGCTCCAGGAAGCCTGGCTTCTATTGACTTTCATAGGAAATACAAGGAACATTTGGATAACAGATATTATTATTTATGATGTATCATGTGCATTTTAGTGCATGTTATTAAAGCTCTATTGTGTTTTTGTTTGCTATAAAGTTCTAATCTATGACAATCACAGATCATTATGTAATATTTAGGACATTTTAAATTGAAATAAAACTATTAAAAACAACTCTGCTTTAACTTCAGAGAGGAAAATCACTGTGCTGTTTTGTGCCAGCCCCTTTATGTTACGATGCCTTTAGACAGCTGCAGTTCATGAAGATTGTTTTTATTTGTGTCAAATGGCTACGTAACTCTGCCGAATCCTACATGTGTCACAGTTTCAGAAAATAAAACTGCAGTAAATATTGGTGAGCATACGTCAATGTACAATAGTTTGCCATTTTCTCTGTAGATTCACCACTGGAGTCAATTATAGTTTAGCTTCTCACTGCTATGGAGACGATCTGCAGATTACCTGTGTTTCCAGACAAAAGTGATGCTCTTCACGTTTTAGCTAAGCTAAAGCCTTTTTAAATCGTACCAACCTTGAAAGGACTAGTCATGCTTTTATCAGCTCAAGAATAGACTATTGCAATGCACTTTATGTCAGTGTCTCCCAGTCGCCCTCAGCCGCCTTCAGCTCCTACAAAACGCTACGGCGCGTTTTTTTACTCTTCACTGGCTTGTTTCTTTTAGAATTGATTTGAAAATTCACTTTTTGTTTTTAAAGCTCTAAATGGCCTGGCACCTCCTAATCTGGCCGAGCTTCTGTCTGCTCGTGACCCAAGGCGAGCTCTAAGGTCGACAAGTTTCTGCCTGACGTCCCCAGAGCCAGACTCAAACGCTGTACTGTTTGTTTTTACTTGGTTTTATGTTTTGTATTGTCTTTGATTTTTGTTGTGAAGCACTATGCTCATCTTAAATGTTGTAACGGGCTCTATAGATAAAGGTGGATCGATTGAATAGTAGTAGTACTACTTCTACCATTGTAATAGTAGTACTAGAATGGTGGTAGTAGTAGTAGTAGTAGCGGTAGTAGTAGTAATAGTAGTAGTTGTGGCAGTATGGCCTGCGGGCAGACCATGCCACTTCCTATTGGCTAATCATTAGGGCCGTTGGCCAATAAAATGTTGTTCAGTTTTGTCATTCATCCTCTGACCTACGCACTTCCTGGGTCTGGGTGTTGCTCCACGTACCTCCGCTCTCCAGTGCCGTGGCCTGTCGCCTGGCGCCGCTTTGTTAACGCTCCAATGTGATCTCTGCTGACTCGGGATTGTTGTGGTCTCGCTGTCATAGCCCCACAACGCGTGGTCCCGGGCAGCTAACGTGATGTAACCTAAACTCTCTGGAGCGGCGGTGTGCGCTGGAGCCGTTGCCTTGCCCTGCCCTCTGTTGATATGATCTGTGCCCTGTGTTGTCCAGATCCACTGGCCTCTTAAAAGACTATACATCCACGCATAAAGAACTGATACAAACTGTGTTGTTACCTACGCCTGTGTTAAAGTATTTATTAAATTAATAGCCTGTTAAATAAATTACATGTGAAACTGGAATCTGCCTCTGTATAATCAAGAACGAATCTGTGTGTCCTTTTAGTTACTTTTCCGGGTGTAAGCCCGGTGGCGTTGTTGGTTTGATTTTCTTTATTTTTATTTAATGTAAATTAGTTTAAAACATTTATAGTACCACCCGAATGCCACATAGTGGTAGTAGTAGTGGTGGTATTAATACAATAGTAGTAGTAGCAGTACAAGAGCAGTAGGAGTAGCAGTAGTACAATAGTAGTAGTAGTAACAGTACAATACTAGTAGTAGTAGTAGTAGTAGTAGCAGTAGTAGTAGTAGTAGTAGTAGTAGTAGTAGTAGTAGTAGTAGTAGTAGTACAATAGTAGTAGTGGTGGTAGTAGTAGTATCAGTACAATAGAAGTAGTATTAGTAGCAATACAATAATAGTAGTGGCACTACAATAGTAGTAGTAGCAGTAGTAAAATAATAGTAGTAGTAGTAGTAGTAGTAGTAGTAGTAGTAGTAGTAGTAACAGTAGTAGCAGGAGTAGATGTAGGAATGGTCATTACCAGTTGCTACAGCAGGAGCTGAGGTGCAGCTCGTGGATGCCCCAGTACTCGATCTCTTGACTGAAGGAGAAGACACACAGCTCCTCCAGTATGTGGATCTGGCCTGTGTGATAGAAGTTGAGTACGCAGAGGAAGACCCTGGGGTTTCGGTCGAAGTAGTACTCCTTCTCCAGTGGGCTATAGTCATCGCACAGCTCCAAAATGGCTGCCTCGCCCCGACAGACCACTAGGCGGCCCAAGCGGGTGTGAGGAAAGCGCAGCAGCATCTGGGGGTCCACACAGTGACGTACCCCCCCTACGTTCAGATTCACCTGGCCCTCAGAGCCAGAGCGTGTGAGGATCTGGCCATACCCCATGGTCCTACAGAGATAAAAATCATTATCACCATTTATATTAGAAATACAAATAGATTTTTTTAACATTCATATATAGAAACACTTGATACAGAAGAAGACCAGAGAGAACATAGCAAACAATAGAAAAACATCAAAAAGACCTCCAAATGAAACTAAGGCACAACAAGTTCAAAACAAACCATTTAGTCCAAAGTCTGTCAAATTTGTCCATTTTAAAATTAAGTCCAACTGTGATTTCTCCTCCCAAGAGTTTATTCCAAAGATATCCATTGATTGTGTTCTTGGTTAAATACATAGCTCTGAATTCGAGTGGGATGATGATGACAAAAACCGGTCTGCCTCCTGGCCGCCAGAGTTTCTCCAACAGTTAGAACCTCTTTCTGAATAATGTAACCCATCATTCTAGTAAGTCTGCTTTTGTTACACAGCTATCTGGTTGAACACAACCCCCAAACACAGGAACCACAACAACGGAACACAATAGAACAAACTTCAAAAAAAAGAGCTAATGCCAAAAACATGCTAAGAGCCCAAAGACGGATCCAAAAAGGGACCAGAGGGTGGAGGGAAACCATTTTCTAGGTAAAAAAAAAAAAAAAAAAAAGGCCCTCCAGTACTGTTAATGTAACATTTTCACTTGGGCATTTACAGTACATTTGGGACACACTGGTCCACACTGGACAAATACTCACATGCCTCCAATAAAGTCCAAGTCCCTTTCAGTGATTAATTGCTTAGGGGCGTATCTGCAAACGCCGACGCCTCCTCCGTTGTGGTAAATCTTTTTTCCATCCAAGTTGAGCCTCAGCATTGCAGGATAAAGCAGAGCGTAATCAACTTTCTTCTGCAAGACTTGAAATGCTTTGTACTGCTTGAACGCTCTCGCAGAGTAGGCGTTGAAAAATGTGGAGCTCATTTGGTCTGGTCCAGTCCACGGTGAGACGTCTAGATGTCGTCATGACACACTGTTTATCACTGAAGTTATGAAACGTCAGTATAATAGATCTTGGACTCTGGTTTGGGGCCAACTTGGGCTCAACTGCCTAATCAGTTAACTCCTGCTGAGCCACCATAATCACTGGGTCTATCCTGCTCCTGGTCTCCTCTGGCGCGGCGCCCGGCAGGGGTCGTTGCAGTGGGGCTAGTTAGCTTAGCAGTAGCATGGCCAGCCCGGCTCTTGGTGTTGTTTTTCTTCTTGTTCAGTGTCTTTTTCGTGAAGCTCCTTATTTATATGTCTTCTCCAACGCAGAAACATGGAATCTCCCCAGGTGAACGCACAACACAGACGGACAAGTCCAACAGCCCTGTAGACCTGACTAAGCCAGGCATACAAACTTCTACTCAAAGTAGAAGTGGCACAGGAAAGACTCTGGTTAATAGCTTAGAAAGCCTCTAACCGCAGTACATGTGTATTATTCTCCATCATGCTCAGATAACACCAGAACACTACAGAGCACTTGGATTGACCACATGCAATTTTGCTCAGTAATGTTTTGCATTCAATGAGGACTCACCAGCCGCCCTGGGACCATGTCGGCCTTTTAATGTGTGCCGGATCAACTATGTGTTTATTGACAGATAGCAACTGCTGTCACGCAAAGGTGTTGGTTCTGACTTGAGTTGTGTCTCTAACTGTGGATCCATGGGCAAATTAAAGGTGTACCTGAGGACAACGTTTACGGATAAACTCCTTTTTATTAGGGTCATGTGACTACATATTTTTAATACAGTGATGTAATACTTAACCTGTTTTTTATGTTTTTACTTAGTTTTAATTTTTAGTTTTTTAGGCCGAAGGCTTTGGCAGGCTTTGACAGGGCAACTGTAATGTGAAATAGGGGAGAGACATTTGGCCAATGAAATTGGACCCACAACACCACAGTGGTGGCAACCACACTAGTTCTGTATTTAATCTAGTTTATGTATAACTAATAAAGACATTTAAAAAAAATACGGCAGTGTATAGTTTGTACTCGAATAAAGACACACCCACCCTCTGCCTCACAAATGACAGGGAAGTGTGAACTCTCAGAAGAAGCAGAAACATCTGAAGCCCTTGTAAAGCTACTGAGTCATTACAAGACAATAAGAGACCACTTGTTGTTTCGTTCATCCAATCAGTGAAGCAAAGAGAGATTTTTATCGTTTACATTTTTCTTTCAAAGGCTTTTCCTTTCTCAAACAAAGATATTATGTAAAGCACATTTTATAAGTATAAAACAGACATAAAATGAGGATTTATTGCCTTATCTTATTTTCTCTCATTTTGTTTTGACCTGAGAAAACATTGAGAGCTAGGATCTTGGTTTTAATTAGACCCAGGCATACACAGGCAGAATGTGCAAACTCCACACCGAAAGGAAATATGAAATCAAACCCAAAACCGTATCGCTAAGAGGTAAAAGACTCCCCCGTTAATAGTAAATTATTTTGTACACGTTTCTAAATGACCTCTGCTCCAGGTAAGACCCCGCATGATTGATTTTACCCCTCTCACTCCTTCCGTACCCGGCCGGCCTTATGTTTGTAGCACCTCCATGACATTTGCAGCTGACAGGGTGACCACATTTTATTGGATTTTCTTAATAATTTCAGAAAACATGACCTTTAGTTATTTTCCCGAGCCACACACACACAGTCCATTTAAACTCAGAAAAGCTTACACCAACTTTACTTTTGTTAAAACCAAACCAAAACATTAAAACAAATGTCCACTGCAGACGAATAATGATTCCTAAGGCACTATAAGTCTCAAAATGATATCATCAAGTTTCAGGTGCTGGACTGAGCAAAAATCCAATTGTGATGTGACGATGTTAATACACAGGAATCAGCACATCGTTACTTCATTACTTTTCTGTTTCACTCAGCTCTTCTGTACGCTCAAACGCAGACATTTTCCCACACTTCTCATTGGTCAGCCTCTGAGTGAGTGACCAATCACAGTGAAATGTGCCCTCCCCAATGCAGAGGACCGCTCCACCAGTCTATGCACATCACAATTTCTCAAACTACCGGACATTTCACTAGGTAGCTCAATGATGGGAGTGTGGTACAAAAAACAGACAGACAAACAAACAAACAAACAAACAAACGGCTGTTGGTGTAATCCCTCAGTGATCCTGGCCTGTTCCATACGTAGTCCTGAACTCCTCCTTCTTTGCAGAGTAAATAAAATAACTATACGCAGGTTTTGATAAGCAAGTGAACTTTTTTAGTATGAATGGTGCCTTTATGTATACACTTGATTGATTGATTGATTGATTGATTGATTGATTGATTGTATTGAGATGGTAAAGGAGACACGATCCAGACATAAAACAGCAGCCAGCAAAGCTTTTTTAGAACAAGGCCAAACCAAATCTACATTAGGACTCAAACTGGGTCCAACGTGTGGACGCACACCCTAAATCTGATTTTTATCATTTTCAAAACTGTGAAAGGACAATGTAGGTTCAAATGAAAAGCTCTGATGTGTTGAAGGAATCCTGTGGCTTGGAGAAAACAAGACTTTTGTAGGTACAAAGAGGAAGTTATTATAATGAAGAAATAAAACAAAGCAACGATTACCGGTAATATAACCCTCTGACTGAAATCTTTATTAGGGTTTATCAAATCTAAGTATGTACGGTGAATGTATTAATGACCTGGACAGCCAATCTACACTAATATTAAAACTAAATTGGAAAAAGAGGGTTGTTTCATTATCAAGCGTTCTCGGACTGTCCTGTTGCTCTAAAGCCTCCATTCCACTCAGTGATTGATTATTTGCTAAAGATGTGTCTGACTTGTTTCAATACTTTAGGCTACTAATGGACTCAGACTTGAATTTTAACAGCCACGTCACATCAATAACATCAGCAGCTTTTTACCATCTAAAAAGCATTGCCAAAATCAAAAATATAGTGTCAAAACCAGATTTAGAGAGACTTATCCATGCGTTTGTCTCCAGTAGATTAGACTACTGTAACAGCCTGCTCACTGGCCTCTCCAGACGAGTTGTAAAACAGCTGCAGTACATCCAGAACGCTGCTGCTCGGGTCCTGACTAGAACCAGGAAGTATGATCACATTAGTCCTGTTCTCAGGTCTCTGCACTGGCTCCTGTGGCTCAGAGAATAGACTTTAAAGCAGCTCTGCTTGTGTACAAGTCTCTCCATGGCCTAGCACCAAAGTACATCTCTGACATGTTAGTGCCATATGAACCATCTCGGACTCTGTGGACCTCAGGGACCGGCCTCCTGCTGGTGCCAGAGTCAGGACTAAACATGGACCGGCCTCCTGCTGGTGCCAGAGTCAGGACTAAACATGGACCGGCCTCCTGCTGGTGCCAGAGTCAGGACTAAACATGGACCGGCCTCCTGCTGGTGCCAGAGTCAGGACTAAACATGGACCGGCCTCCTGCTGGTGCTAGAGTCAGGACTAAACATGGACCCGGCCTCCTGCTGGTGCCAGAGTCAGGACTAAACATGGACCGGCTTCTTGCTGGTGCCAGAGTCAGGACTAAACATGGGGAATCTGTGTTTCAGTTTTATGCAGCTAAAATCTGGAACAGTCTTCATGAAGATGTGAGACAGGCTTCTACTCTAAGAATGTTCAAATCTAAGTTAAACAAAAGTTTTGTTTAGCTGTGCATATGACTGAAAGGGTTTTCTTTGCACTCTTCTCTTTTATGACTTAAATTGTTTTTAATTAGTTAATTTTATTGTATTTCTGTAATTTCTTTGTGATTTGAATGCATTTTTCCTGCTGTGTGAAGCACTTTGAATTGCCTTGTGTATGAAATGTGCTCTACAAATAAACTTGCCTTGCCTTACTTCTTAATTTAAAGATATTTATTTGGCAGTTGATGTAAATTACTAATATTATCTCTCTCTATGATTTTCATAAATAAATAAATGACACAAAAACAAATAAATAGACCAGGGGTTCTCTTTGGGCAGTTGAAATTACAAAGGTCGCAATCATTTCAATAGAGCCTTCTCTGCAAAGACCAAAACATTCTCTTTTCTACAGAAGAATACTCTGGTACACGCACTACACGAATAAGCTTAGACACGTTTTTGTCATTGTCTGATTTGTCTTTATTTTCATGACTTCTATTGTGGATTCCCATTGAACGCATCAAAGCTACGAATGGACACAGAATGTACCAAACAAAAAGGTTTGAACTCAAAAGATGTTTTATAATTAGATTGTTCTAAATAGCCACCCTTTGCTTTGCACACTCGTGTCATTCTCCTAATGAACCCTGACACAGCAGTGAAGTGACTGACAGGAGAAGGGTTTGTAGTACTGCCATACTTTGAGTACTTTGAGGAATCTGAATATAGAACATATTTAGAGTATTATTATTACATGATTTCAAACATATTGCTTCATACAACATGTATTCAGAAAGTATGATTTGATGTATTTTCCAAAATCGCGCACAAGTCAAGAGCCGAGTTTGAAAA
This sequence comes from Eucyclogobius newberryi, assembly GCF_026437365.1. NCBI lineage: Eukaryota > Metazoa > Chordata > Actinopteri > Gobiiformes > Gobiidae > Eucyclogobius > Eucyclogobius newberryi. Next base: position 7,865,290 of record NW_027315723.1, read on the forward strand.
AGAGAATCCTCACACTCTGTCCTCTAAGGCTTTCCGCAGTCACTCTGACAAATGAACCCGACTCCGAGCGAATATTAGCCGCACCAAACTCTGGAGCACATCAGGCTGCCGCTGTTTACAGACCGCATTAGTGAAGTCTCTAAAGGGAAAAGAGAAATCAATATTGGCGCTCACAGGAAACGAGCGAGGAGACGGAGTGAGAGCTGTTTCTGTCACATCAGGGATGCATTTCAACACTTCAACACGCGGCAACAAGTAGAAAACTACACTATGTTGATATTATTCCACATGTTTTGGCACTTTTCTCTTAAGAAAGATAACCCGACAGCACATGTAGTTAGAATTAGATTTGAAAATACCTGATGCAATGAAATTAAGGTTCACATGTCCCCGGGAGATAATTGTGAGGTGGTCGTGGAGAAAGTGCGGCGCGCGCCCCACTGCTCCAGGGACACACGCGGGACACACGCGGGACCGGAGCCACAGGATGGAGGAGAGAGCAGAGTCTGTTTCCTTTTACAGACTGCGGGACGAGAAGGAGGAGCGTGAGGAGAGAGGGAGAGGAAGAGATGGGACAGAGAGGGAGGGAGAGAGAGAGAGAGAGAGGGGCGTGAGGAGAGAAGGAGAGAGAGAGAGAGAGGGGCGTGAGGAGAGAAGGAGAGAGAGAGAGAGAGAGGGGCGTGAGGAGAGAGGGAGAGAGAGAGAGAGAGAGGGGCGTGAGGAGAGAGGGAGAGGAAGAGATGGGACAGAGAGGGAGGGAGAGAGAGAGAGAGGGGCGTGAGGAGAGAAGGAGAGAGAGAGAGAGAGAGAGAGGGGCGTGAGGAGAGAAGGAGAGAGAGAGAGGGGGGCGTGAGGAGAGAGGGAGAGATGGGACAGAGAGGGAGAGAGAGAGAGAGAGAGAGAGAGAGAGAGAGGGAGAAGAAGAGATGGGACAGGGAGGGAGAGAGAGAGAGGAGCGCAGGACGAGAAGGAGGAGCGTGAGGAGAGAGGGAGAGGAAGAGATGGGACAGAGAGGGAGGGAGAGAGAGAGAGAGAGAGAGAGGGGCGTGAGGAGAGAGGGAGAAGAAGAGATGGGGCAGAGAGGGAGGGAGAGAGAGAGGAGCGCAGGACGAGAAGGAGGAGCGTGAGGAGAGAGGGAGAGGAAGAGATGGGACAGAGAGGGAGGGAGAGAGAGAGGAGCGCAGGACGAGAAGGAGGAGCGTGAGGAGAGAGGGAGAGGAAGAGATGGGACAGAGAGGGAGGGAGAGAGAGAGAGAGAGAGAGAGGGGCGTGAGGAGAGAGGGAGAAGAAGAGATGGGGCAGGGAGGGAGAGAGAGAGAGAGGAGCGCAGGACGAGAAGGAGGAGCGTGAAGAGAGAGGGAGAGGAAGAGATGGGACAGAGAGGGAGGGAGAGAGAGAGAGAGAGGGGCGTGAGGAGAGAAGGAGAGAGACGGAGAGAGAGAGAGGGAGAGAGAGGGGCGCGAGGAGAGAGGGAGAAGAAGAGATGGGGCAGAGAGGGAGAGAGAGAGAGAGAGAGAGAGAGAGGAGTGCAGGGCGAGGAGAAAGAGCGTGAAGAGAGAGGGAGAAGAGGAGATGGGACAGAGAGGGAGCGGTAGAGAGAGACGAAGAGTCTACACAGTAAAATTGATTGATTGAAATTACCCAATTAAAATGTCTTAAAACCTGTGAACTCCTTCAGCTGTACAGTTCATTACTACTGCACTTACAGGATTCTTATTTTAGAGTCTCACAGAGTCAATATGGAGCTACGGAAAAAATACAAAAACATTTAAATACAATTATTTTATGCCTTTTAATGAACTCAAAGCACAGGAGTGCTCTTGTTTTACATGATTTTATCCCATTTTGTATTTATGTGTTTTTATGGATTTCTTCATTTTATTGAATATTTTATTTTATGTTTTATTTGCATTTTATCAGGATGTCATGTGTTTCTTTGTTTTATTTTGTATTTTGTATTTGACAGGGTACCAATGAAAAGGAGAGGTTCTTTCATTGTATAAACTGTATAAATAAAAGGCACTCACACATGGTCAGTGAAGGGTCTTGCTCCAGGACACAGTGGCAGGACAAGAACTTGGGGGAGGAGCATTTTCTCTCACTGCACGATCCCTCATGACCAACATGTAGAGCAGCTGATGTCCTGGATTCAAATATTTATCAGGTCAAATAAAGGTCAAATATATATAAAAAGTGAATTATAGATGTGCTTGGAGTATATATGAGTGTGAGGGGGAGAGAGTGGTAGGAGGCGGGGCTCCAGAGGCGGAGCTGCTGTCAGGCTCTGTGGGTGTGGTCAGCAGCACTGGCTTGTGTGTTCACCCAGCTACGAGCTGACCCACGTCCAGGGTGAACCCCGCCTAAGGCCCAAAGGCACTGGGACAGGCTCATGTGTGTGTGTGTGTGTGTGTGTGTGTGTGTGCGTGCATGTTAATGTATATATGTATGTATGGGAAAGTGCACATTAATGAATGTGACTCGTGTATATCATACAAATGGACTTCAAGTAGGTTTGAATAAATATTAAATATTGAGATCGAAATACATAAATAGGACCAAACTATGAAATGATCTGACTTTATAGTGTGTGTAAGTGATGTCACTTTCTGACGTGCCTAAATGATGGAATACAGCCATGAAATGATGTCACTGTCTGAAGCGTATAAGTGATGTCACTTCCTGACTTGGTGTATAAGTGAGGTCACTTCCTGTCCTCCCTCTAAAGTGCTCTGGCCCATCAGCATGTGATTGGATCCACCTGTGCCTGCGCCTGGAGCAGTGAGACAGGAGCTTCTGCAACTACCACTCCAGCTACACTTACCTTCCTTTTTGTTCAGTGATAAGATGAACATCTTAAATTTGAATAGTTTTGAAATGGGATTAGCATTATGGCTATGGTCAGTACCCTTCTCTCTTCAAATTCACAGAACTTGTTCATTGTTTTGATTTGTCCTTGTTGTAGGTGGATACTTGTCTTAGCTCCAATTCATGCACAAAAGAAGCCACCCATAAGTAAGTGAAATTGTCATATTTGATAAACAGAAATTGTGATTGAAAATATCTTTCTATTTGCAGATATCCAAACTGAATGTCTAGGAAATCTATTTCGTTTTGATGTGGGCCCAGTATTTGGGAAGAGACTGGAGGTCGCTGCAGTCCATAGTGAGTATTTCTATTTCATCCCTTCAGAGGCGTCTGAGAGTCGGAACCATACTTGTATACATAACTTTTGAATTAATATGAAATCATTCATCTTTAATGTAACTGAGCATAACATTTCTTGGCATCATTTATAGATGGTGGACTGTGATCTTAGCATTTTGAAAGCACTGCTGATGCTATGGGATGAAAATGAGCAGTCTTCAGAATATTGCCAATTGTTATTTCCCTAGTTCTCAACCGTTGAATTGTATTCTAAACCTCAGTTGTACCTCGCATAGCTTTAAATCACTATCAAGGACTTTTTCCAGTCTAACGCAACAGCTTGACAAAATGTAAGTTCAGAGGAATGAAGGCGATGGACATTACAAACATTTTGTATGCATTTAAAGCATACTTTATTGGAATGCTGCAATGCAGTTGTTGTGATGTGTTTTAAACAGTGTGTTCATGTTAGTGTTTAAGTGTGTTTCATGTTTTTTTTTTTTTTTTTTTTTTAAAGATTGAACCCAGGAAGAATAGCCTTTGTCAAGTCAATGGCTACTGGGGATCTAAAACTCATCCTTTAGGCAGCAAGATGTAAAAATGCCTGGTCTCAAATGTAGTGAAATAAAATGATTTACTTAGGTTTCTGGTCTGCACTCTACTCACTTCTGCTCTTGGACTCTGGAATGTCTTTCCATCCTGCTAATCCCTTGCTGTACTGACCTTCTAACCTTGTCCTGCAGATGGCTCTCTGGTGGTCTTGATCAGAAGCCTGGCCTCTCAGTGCGGCTTCAGCTCCAACATGGACACCACTGGAACAATGCACATCTATGCATCGCTGCTCAACTGCTTTACTCACAGCCAGGTCCGGTAACGATACAGGAAGGAGCACTCAATTCCAGCCTCTTGGCCAAAGAAACAGCCTGAATATTAAGGCTGGTAGCGAAACCAGGGGATATTAAATGGCTAGAGGCAGAAAGGAGTACAAAACCGTACACTGTTGGTGCTCTGCATACTTATCCTAGGTTTGATTTTTCCTAAAAGTCTCTTCAACCAAATAAAGCTGTAACGGTAGTGTCCTGTTAAGATTATCACTGGCAATCCCTTGGTTCTGCCCTGGACCTCAGAGTGCAGAGGGAGTCAGACAGTCTTGATGGACTTGAGCGCTCTAGAAAAAAAGCATGGAGTGAATTAACGCCGCATATTTTGAATTGTACTTGTGTCATGTTCAACAGCACATGTGGTGATGGTGGTGTATGTTTTACAGAAGGATCAGGAGTTTAGTCTGGAGCTGGAGCTTAGGCTGTCCAAAGACCAGATCTACACCGTTGCCGAGACCTGTGAGTACAAGGACTGGGCCTCCAGGGAGATCCTCTGCCACAGAGACTACATGGAGGTGTGTTCTGGTACAGTGAGGTCACAACAGAACTCAAAGGGAGAACTCTGTAACAGTCCTCTGTGGTTCCAGGTGTCAGTGCAAAGGGTGCTGCCAGATGATCAGATCCTGCCCAAGTCATCCTTCTCTGGCACCAAGACTGGAGATCCCAGACGAGCTGCAGAGGTGAGTGTGCCCGACGGTGGGGTTCATGTGGGTGTATGTTCTTCTGGGTTAGTGCTGCTCTAGGTGCACCTTTGACTTTGTCAATGTAATGGTTGTGAAGTGAGCTCACCAACAGTGGAACACTGCACCGGAAGCTATTCAAGAGCCTCTCTTGTTCCTTTCTAAAAGCTTCTGTAGAAACAGATTTGTGAGCACGGTCTTTGCAGTTTATTATATAATTTAAAAAATGCCATCCAAGAAAAGGGACTACCAATGCAAATGAGCTAACATCAGCTAAGTACATTTACATTGATGCTGATTAATGTGCAATGTACCCTTCAAATTCAATGTCTCCCTACATTCAGCTTTCATGTTTACCATTATTGCTTTAAACGAAACAAGAGCTCTTCCCATAGTGCTCCTCAGTCAGAATGCAGAGGACCATTTTTTTATTAAAACAATTATAACCCCTATGATGGGTCCAAACCTTTTTTCATAGCGGCCGTCATCATGAAACTTGGCTATTGAAGTGAATAATTCCCTTCCATTTAGCTTCTGATGTAGTTTTTTTATGAGCCACCCCATCTTTTTATTTATTTGATAGGGTAATGCATTCCTACATAGTTACAAAACAAAGCTTGTAGCCAATGTGATGCAAAGTTTATAGCCAGTGCTAATTTTCAACTTCTGTCCCTGGTTGGGCCATTCTAAAAGATATAAAAGGTTTGGTGCATTAATTTTAGGTCTGAATATAATATCAGCATGTTTGTTATTTAGGTTATTTGTAATAAAGTACCGTGTTCTGCAGAAAGACCAGGACTAGTTAAAGGTGTTTACTGATCAGATCAGGATGCTCTACTTGGTGTCGAGGCTTTGCAGTGAATCCAGACAAGAACAATGCAGATATACTTCTATGCAAATTAGTACAAAAATGGCCGTACAAAAGGAGTTCCAAGTAAAGAATGTGTTTATCAGATGCGTAAGAGCAGATAAATCCCTTGGAGGCCCCCTTGGATACAAGGCTATGACAGATGAGGTATAACTCCCCTTAAAGTCAACCATGAACATTAGAGTTTAAATACTACTTGGACTGTGACCCTAACCAGATGTGGCTGGTAAGGAAAAGTTTACAAAAACAACATTCATTGTGGTAGAATTTTCCAAATTTACAGTAAAAATGACTACTAATGGTTATTTGGGCCATTTTAGTAGGAAGTCTGAAGGTTAGTTTGAATACCTGTGCTTTGTACTGAGGAACCTGCAATATCTTCATGGAGATGAGCTGGTGGTGGACCCTCCATCAGGAAAGTTGTATGTTGCAACTTTTTAATTGGCGGTATAATTAATGGGTTTAACACTAATCATAAACAGAAGTCATCATAAACATGTGTCCTTTCCATTTGAAGAAGGATGTAAACCCAGGCTTCCCCTCCACCACGGTGGTGGTGTTCTCCCATTCAAAGGAGCAGCGCCCCCTGAAGGTATCTCAGGTGCTACGCAGAGGATATGGGCTAAGCTTTACTCACAGCAGGCTGGTCCTCCGCAGTCCGCTGTCCACAGAAGAGACCTACGTGCAAAAGGTCAGACACCTACACTTTGCTCAAACAATATAAATGTAAAAAAATGACAAAACATACTAGAATATGTTTTGACTGCTGAGGTTACTTTTGACCGACAAAACGGACCTCCCTGTGTCCTCCTGCAGGTGTCTGGAGTGCCCATGACGGTGGTGAAGGCCTCGACTTTGTTTGGGACCAAGTGGCTGGCCTCTCAGATCGATGTTGCAGCGGCCTGTCCCATCCTTCCAGGTTAAATACCCGCGGCTCCTCCGATGCTGCTGATGCTCCCCTTCCTCCTCTTCTGCTGCACCTAAATGCTCTAAAATGACTAATGCATCATCCTTTATCATTACTAATGTGTCCCAGATAAACGTACTGTACCTTCCAATCCCATTTTTAGAATTAATCCATATTTATTGGGGCTTTTGGAAATGCGTGAAGGCAATCCAAAGGGTTTAATTTTGCACCTTAAAAAAATGTATAAACCAGAGTTTGGCCTGCTATAAAGAACATAAAATCTACGACCAGCCCAGGTTTATTATTGACACTTTTAACCCAGTAACATACCTGACTAAACTATCAATTTGGCACTATTACAGTAAAATGTCCCAAACCTTTCTGTTTACATTCATCAATATGTTGTCCTTGTAAATGGTGTAATCTTTATCCGCTTCTATCATTTTTAGCAATGTTCAGGCTCAAGTGACTTTTTTTTATTGTAGATAGCTTTGTTTAGCAGCATTTAAACAAGTGCACACTGATTTGATACATTTCTTCCCTAAAAAAAAAAAATATATATATATATTTTAGCCGGGTACGTTTCAGAGACTGTCTCATAGAAACGAGCGATTGACATACTTAAACTGAATACATGAACACCAAAGCATTTGCATGTGACAAACCAGTGACAGACCTGCCTCCAGAAAAAGTGCATAGTGCACCTTAAATCTAAACTATGTGTGTGAAGTTTGCTCTTGGTTCTGCACAGGCGGCCTCTCCTTCAGTGAGGTCTCCATCCGCTGGTTCTTGCCCAGACGCATTACCCCCCTGCTGTCCGAGGGTCAGTTCACTCTGCTGGGCGTGGGGCTGGGCGTGAACGGGCAAAGACTGGGTGATGCCGACCTGAAGGCTCGGGGGTACTCCCTGACCGTGAGTGACCCCTACATCATGGTGGAGATTCCCATTGGAGCCGAAGGAGGACACTATGAGGTATTCAGACAGTTAGTGACAGAGCACTAGCAAATTTGGTGTGAAATGGCTACAATTTGCTAATGACAGGGGCCCATTTTCTGTGGTATTTTCAAAAGAAATTGGTGGAATCCACAAATGGAAATTGGTGGAATCCATGATTGCAATTTGTTTTTTACATGTTATGTTCATATTTTTATGTAATGAGACTGTACATTAATGGCCATCATGTAAATGGGCCAGAATTAGCCATGCAGGCTAAAATCTGTAGTCTCATTGGCAGGTTATGTTTTCTTCATAACCTGCCAGGACTTGTGACGGGCACAAAACTCATTCAAACTCCATACACATGACATGCATACAATGAAGGTCAGGGAAATGCAATACTAAAATTAGAACATGCTACAAGCCCACACTGTATCAACATGGGTTGGAGAGAACAGACAAAACATCACAATTTCCCCAACGATAGACATAAGAGAGAACATGAATTGACTTTTTTTGCTTTGTTTGAACAATACTTTAATACAAGGATTTTAGATTAGTTCTAAACTTCCATTGGTAATTGGTACTTTTTTATTTTACATGCATGGCCATTAAAGCCTTGAATGGTGAAGAGTGCTGCTGTTCTGCAACTGAGCCACACTAGAATATATTTCCAAAGTTTTTAAACGCAACGTCCGCATTCTAAAGGCTGGTACACTTCCATGTATTGGATCTGTATTTTCAATGGGAGAGTTGGTGTTGGCCTAAACATTACAAACTTCATGTAGTATCTTTTTAACATTAGTAATTGGTGTCGAATAGCACGCCAACATCAAGTACCAGAAGTTAGATATTGACGGTCAACACTTGATGGAAAATGTCTAACAAAGATAGAAACTATTTATTTAACACGCACTACATTTCAGCCGGGGCCAATTCTAAATGTCCGTCCCTAGTGGGGCTTTTACGTAAAAGACCTTTCATAAACGATGTAATACTAAAGAGAAATCCTAAATCTGTGTATATTAAAAAAAAAAAAAAAAAATTGAAAAGGACCCAGTTAGTTTCTCCCTTCAGTTCTACAGGATTGTTTGCTTGTACGGTGAAAGTTGATTTTACGCCTTGGGACTCTTAACGTTTCCACTGAGCTTCTCTGACTGACCCCTCTGCCCTGAGAGGAACCATCAAGTCACCAAGAGCCTGCTGGTGCAAGCATTTGTACACGTTTCAGCTGCGCTAATTTTCTAAAGTTAACTTTTTATTCAAACTCACACACTGGTGGGACCAATTGGTTTCCTATCCAGCTTTTTTTATGGCCCTAATATCATTTGAAGAGGCTTGACCAAAGTGGCAGTGGCCTGTGACCACGAGCTGCTTTGCTTGCTTTGACAAACCTTGTTGATATGACTAAGATTTGAGTTGTGAATAGAATACAAGCCCCAGGTGATCTGAGACAGCTCAATGTTTTGTCCATTTATCATTAGCTTGAGTTCAGATGTGGCAAAGCAAATGTGTTTAGACGGTTCATTTGAAACTTCATAGTCTTTTCACACATGGGAACATGGACATGTTTCAGGCAAATCATTTATAGACGATGAAAAAACAAAGGCCCTAGAATGGATCCTTGTGGCACACCAGTATTTTTAGAAATGCAACATTAATGACGACGCACTGCTTTCTCCTTCCAGGCATAATGTAAACCACTGTTTTTATAGTTACGGCTAGATTATTTGTGGATCAGGATGTCATTAAGGTATCAAATGCCCTTAAGGGCCTAAAAGATGGCACCTAACACTCTACAATCTATTGCCTTTTTTTTTTCCAGAATTGAATATGAATAAGCCATATTGTAATGGGCTGCAAAATATTATTCAACTCTTCATTTGTCTGAAAAAGTAATGTTTGTTTCATTAACATTAATGGGATGGTGTGTTCATCAGTACTAGGATGTGTCTGTTCTGAACATGTCACTCCTGGAAGGGTTCATCTGCAGGTCTAATTTTGGGATATGCCTTTGCCGTTTTCAGAGTGTGGTGCAGGAGGGTGTGTACCTGATGTCTTACAGTGTGGAGCCCATGCTCGAGCTGCTGTGGACCGAAGATTTGTCTACTGCAGACACCAGATACAAGGTCCTGTTCCCCATCAGCACCCCCCTGATCTACCTGCCCACTGAAATCACCCAGGGTAAGAAAGTGCAAGGCCTGAGAGAATACCAAAGCCACTCGTGTGTAGACTCTGGAATAGCCCTGAGCAGGAAATGAATAATACAACGTAAAGTACTTTTCACTTGGCCTGCCTGCAACGTGACATTTTCTCCCTCTTTCAGAAACGGATCATATGGAGCGAATGTTTAAGGTGTCAATTGGGCCTTTAGCTCTAGACGTGGTCTTTTTCAACATCTCGTTCCCCTCTGAGAGTCTCACCCTGGAGCAAAGCATCTCCAGAGGGTTCAGGGTCCAGGAGCAGATCCAGGACCATAGCAGTCTGAAGACCTTCATCGTCCATGTGCCCCTCACAGACCAAGTGGTTCTGAAGTCGGTGAGTCAAATGTACAACCAGAGTGAGGCAGATGTGGCTGCCATCATGAGGGTTGAAGAATTTGTTTATTTGGACTTCTGACTACAGGATATTTTTCCACCAAATAATAACATTGTCTGTGGACTGAAAAAAAAATCCTACTCCATGGACCTAAAATTTATTGTGAAATGGGAAAATCAAACTTTAATCCAAACTATCAGTACTCAAATGTTAACCTTTTTGTTCACTGAAACTAAACTATCACACTTCTAGGCAAAAGGGAAAGCTATAACTCTTATTCCCAGTCAAAAACTAAAGTAAACTCTTCTGGTATGAATCAGGATAGTTTGTACTCTAAACCCACAAGTATTAACATTATTGGGCCTAAAATGTACATACTTTGAATAGACCTTTTATGCATTCTGGCCTGATATGTCAATACTTTACGAAGATGCGAGTCTGGTCATTAGGTTCATCTCCCGGAGTTCAGATGGGTGTGATTGAGGCCCAAAGACAAATGTCTGCTCCGAAGGAGATAAAAGGAAAAAAATCACAAGGCAAAATGTGCCTTGCTCATTAATTCTGCATAAATCTGCAAATTTGTAGAGGATGGCTGGCCAATGAGCTAATTTGTTTCTGTCAGTGAAATTTCTTTACAGTCCTGTCTGAGTTTGGTTCATGGTGTGACACAACAGAGGAAGTGGTGTCTAGACTGATATCACTCTGTATAAAAACACAGATCATTCTGGATTTGTTAGTCATGAGCCAAACTTATTTTTCAAATACTTAATTACCTGTCCTTCCTGGTTTCAGCTCTAAAATGGGAATTGTCAATCCTAGAATTGAGCACTCTGTCATCGCTGTAGATGCCTTTTCGCTTCTCTGTGCATGGCTTGTACCATAATCAAATCTGACGTCTGAGGTCAAAACTATTCCCTTCACAAAGACAGACATTTGTTTAAACGCCATAGGGTTTGAGGGTGATTTTAGTCCGAAAAATCAGCCTGAATGATGGGTTAACTGTGTGGTGATCGCTCTCTGCCCACAGGACGACCCGGGCCTTACCGTGTACTCTGCACCTGTGTCCTTTGGGTTCCTGGTGTTACCGACGCTCCAGTCGTTTTCCCTCTCTGCGTCTCTGGAAGCTCAACTCCTAGACATAGGTCTGTACCGGCAACATAACTCATCAATCTACTTATTCTACTTTTCATTTGCAAAGAGTGACAACTAGGGTACTAACTAAATAATAAAAGAATAAATGGAAACTAAAATTATGTTGATCTAAACAAAATCCACTTAAAACCTTACTCAAGGTTTACTTTTATTTGATGCACAGTACAATGCAACTGACACTATTCCCTAAATTTCATGTTTGCCTTTTTTGATATATTTTGTAACGGTCAACAACTGCTATATTTAAGACCTTAGCCAGTGTGCATGCAAAACTAATGTGAAGATGTTTGCCGTGTGTGTCAGTGCCCCCTTCAGTGACCGGGGCTTGTGATGGGCATAACTTCCGTGTCCTGGTTCGGTCTGGGTCTGAGCAGTTCCAGATGTTGGTGGGCAAGAACATACTAACCCCTGCTCTGGCCCAACGCTATGCCTTTGTGGAGAATGGCACACACTTCTCCATCACTGTGCCCATCCTCGCACCAGACGTCATCTATGAGGTACATGAAGCATTTCCAAATACCAAAATAAGCAGATATTGAACCTGTCTTAGACCTTGTATAGTTCAGGTTGGTGTATTGGCCGGTCTACTTAGACTTGGCTCAGTTATGGTTTGGGTCTAGATGAGAGGCTTGTTGAGAGAAGCTGGTTTAGTTTGAGTTTTGGTTCAATTTACAGAATTCACTTAAAGCCACCACAGTAACCCCACATGACTCCTGCGCTGAACCAGAAGATCACAGTAAGACTTAAACCCTGGTCCACAGCAGTGTAGTTTTATGGAGAGTTGGAAAACCAATTGTGGACAGTGACACGTGACACGCCTTAACTCAAACCTCCCCTATTCTAAAGATTTAGATTTTACTTTATTAGCCATTTCTTCTGTTGGTCGAAAACGACGCTCCAGAGTTTTCAGGGTTGTTCAATGAGACCTGCTTAGTGAAACGGGTCCATGATTCCTCCTGTGTCCAGGCCATCGAGGCGTCCTCAGTCAAGGCCCGGCTGGAGTTGGTCTTGGTCTCTCCTGAGGACCAAAGACGCATCAAGGACTTCTCCCTGAGCTGCAGCTTCTACTCCACTCTCACTGGTTTGTCTGCTTCCTCTTACACTTTAAGTCATTTTAGTTTAACTCCTACTTGTGTTTATTATTAAAGGAACAGAGCATATTAAAATATTATATTCATGAAGTGCAGATCAAAAAGATGTATTCAATATAGGTTTTTTTTTAATTGCTCGGAAATGCCATGGCAAACATTCACTTTGTGTGCCAAGAAACAAACGGTGGAAATAAAGACTTGAGCTACAGCCTGATACAAAGCATCCTTTATTGTCCCCATGTGTGGACAATAAAGGCTTATCTTGTGCACTGTCCCTGTCTAAATACACTCAAATTGAGTGGCGTCGCCTCTTCACAGATCTGACCTGTAATTTGGCTCGGTTTGCTCCATGGAGACGAGCTGCAATGTGGAACCATCCAGGAAAAAACAGTCTCCATGGAGACTATTTCAAATGATGTTTACAAATGGGTAATTAGTTAGATAAAATAGACCTTGCTGTATTTAACAATATTTTAAGTTGTAAAATACTAATGCATAGATTTAAAATTAAACGATTCAATATGTCTCAAATCTTCTGTCCAGAGTGCTTCCCCAATGGCACCATCACGGCCCTGGCTCTGAAGCTGGAGTCCGTCCCTGGTCTGGAGCCCGGTCGACTCACTCTGATGGACCCCCTCTGCGGACCTCGCTTCAGCACTGATCACTACGCCTTCTTCAGCTTCACCGCCAGCTCCTGCGGCACCACCAGAACGGTGTGTAATCCTTTTCAACAATGTGTGTGCAGAAATTTGACTAGTCTAAACATTGTCCAAATTTTAAAATGTAGAATTATACTTTGCACATGAATTAATCTAGAAATGGAAAAAAGCCCGAGCTGCCCCTCAAGTCTTTTACAGCACCGTCCTCTTCGGCGACTGTGGTTGTGCTAAATGCTGGAGATGAGCTTTACAGCGGTGCATTTAGTCAAGGCTGTAGACATTTCACACAAACATTCCTTAGTAAATTATTTTTGGTGCACATTTATTGGCAATGACGCTTTAAAAAAATGTTTTCAGTTTGTGGGAAACAACATGGTTTATGAAAACGACATCTCTCTCCCTGATAATGAAGAGTTGGGTCAGAGTAAAGACAAGGAGATGTCATATCAGTGAGTTTCAGTTACACAAATGTTTATTGACTTAACACATAGGTACAGCGGACATTCTCTTTTCCAGTTTGAGGGTGATGTGTTTGTATGACACCAACACGACGACCGGACTTTCTCTCGTCGTCAGTGCTCGCACGAGTGAGCCGTTTGCAGAGACCGCCACAGGAAAGCTGCACGTGCACATGAGGATGGCTCGTGGTGAGGACTCTTACTGAAACCCATGACTTGACTAAGTAATGGGTTTCATGACTAAATGTATATTGTCACCAGTTTAGACTGGGTTTTGGACCTTAAGTTCCATAAACTGAAGTATGTTGCATTTTCTTTACAGCAGTGGAGAGCATCCACCAAGTGCGTCTTATTTTAAACCTCAGTACTAAAAGAAACTCTCCTCAGACCCCACATTAAGTCATGTCTAATACCATATGAGGACTTTGTCAGTTATGCAAGTTTTTTTTCTATCTTGGTTGTGGTTTTTTGGAGGAACCTTGTAAGTTCCGAGCAGCGCCTCCATTTTAGGACATAAACTGAAGTTAAAAGTAATATCCAAATTGGTCTTAATGTTGTGGTTCCACTGTTAAGACTCTGGCTTCAGTGAAGAGTCATTAGCTTGATGAAGGACTTGGCACATGTGGAGAGGGATTGTGGATATTGTGAACAACCTGCTGAGAAAATGTAAAGAAATTAGACATAAACCAATGCTATTCCTTAAAACACAGAACACAATTTAACTTAGAATATGAAACGATACAGATGTAAGACTTTTGTGTAGCATGCATGGGAGAAACCGCCGGGTTTGGTCACCAAGGCTGTTGTAAGCAGCCTGGCGACCCTCCTTGGTCTAACAACGTTTTTTTTCTCTTGCAGGTTGGTTTTATTACAAATTATGAAATAGGCGCGTCACATTCTCATTGGTCAGCTTCACATCAAGCCACTTGTCTTTTACAACAGTTGGTATTTTCCTTAGAGATAAAGCATGGGTAATGTTTACCTAAACTCCCCTGGGCTGTTACCCCCCCTCCCTAGGAGTAAACATTCCTTTGCCCCATCTTTACGACACTTTGACAAATGCAGTTTGTCACACATGCCGTTTTTCTCAGACTAATGATGCAAATAATACATCACAGAAATATAAATCATATATTTACATTTTATCACATACTTTAACTTGATTTCCCCCCCCCCCCCCAGATGACTCCTTCAGGCAATTCCACACAGATGAGGATTTCCCACTCTCAAAGACCCAGCAGGAGGCGCTGTGGTTTGAGGTGGAGCTGGAGCCTGCACTGAAGGGGAGTCTCTCTCTGGAGCTAGAGAAATGCTGGGCCACCGAGGACGAGGACCGGAACTCCACACCCAAATGGGACCTCATCTCCAATGGGTATGAGGCTGCATTGAACATTAGGAAAGCAATGTGAAAATGGCAATGAAGATCAAATTTAAAAAATTGTCCTGCTTGTTAAATAACTTGAAGAATAGATTTGAATCTCATTGTCTCCCTGGCAGCTGCGTCGTCCCCGACAGCCCACTCCCAGTGAAGCTCGTCCCAGTGTGGAAGGACTCCAGAGTCCTCTTCCCCCCTCAGCTCAAGAGGTTCCAGCTGCTCCTGTCCCCGTCCACCGCCCTGCAGACCAGCCCTCAGGTAAGACGTGTCCCCCTCCACCAGCACACCAGTCACGGGTGATTGGAGCCTGTCCCAGTGACTTTGGGCCTTAGGCGGGGTACACCCTGGACAGCTGTCTGCTCGTTGCAGGGTTCACTACTTTTCATACTTTTCATACTTTTACTTAAAGTTGACAGTAAAACTCAAACTAGGGTTGTAAAAAGTATTAATGTGCTAATCGAGATCGAAACTTGCTTCGCATTTGAGCAATTATGGTACTAAAAAAAGTAACAAGACACAATTTGACCTTTCCTGAACAGTTTTAGAAAGATCTAAAGCTTTATTGGGACTAGTGTACCGTCTTTATTAAACCCTGTGGTCTTACAATTATGTTGTATTGAAAATGTATACAGCCAATTGACTAAAACCTTTACCAAAAGAATGTTTTGGTCATTGTGGTATCGAATCAAATACATTGGGAATGTTTATTTCGGTGACACTAATAAAACAAATTAAATTGGTGAGCTCAAAGGTTAAAAAAAGCTTTGGACTGGAATATGGCCTTTTCAACTTGATTGGTCACATGGTTGGAAAGCCATGCTCCTTAAACCCTCCATAAACTTGTGTGCCATAACGACCAGAGGAATGTGCCCAGATGTGAATAATGGTGAACGTCTGACAAACTAATCAAAACTCAGCATGTTAGTGTCATAGGTCACAAGCAGATTTAATCCTTAAAGACCCTGGAGAAAGGCCGAGGTGGGGAGGGAACAGAAGCCAGAGTTCAGATTAGCTCCAAGGACAATAATAATCTACACTTCAACAAAGACTGCTCTATAATGGAGGGAACAAAAGTGTGTCCTGATCAAACGTGACGTGGGACAGTTTCTTTAATGGACACTAAGTATGCTGTGCATCCGAGGTCGAGTACTATACTATTACTCAAATGGTATTGATATTTAGTTGGCTTCTTACATTTTAATTCGTTTTTTTAGTATTGTAATGATTCCTCAAGAGAAGTGCACGTCTGATAGACAAAGCACTGTGCAGTAGTGGGTACAGCTCCAGTCCAGTAGTAAGTATTGTTCTAACTGTGTTTCAGCTGTTTGTCCACTGTGATGTGACCATCTGTGACCCCAGGAACCCCATGGACCCAGTCTGCTCCGGACACTGCTCCAGCCTGCTCAAAGGTGAGACCAGGCTTTATCAAATAGAGCCTTATTAATTACCCATTGTGCTATTAATTGTGTATGGAAAAATGTAATTCCATTTATATAATTTGTATGTATACATGGCAGAGGTGGGACTTAGTCTAAAGACTTCTGTTTTGACTTGAGGCCAGAGAATTGAGTAGAGTCCTAAGCTGGTATAAACACTTAAAATTACTTTAAACTCAAAGGACTTGTGTATGGACTAGAAGTTAACGTATACAGCTCAAAATGTTTTTTTTTTTTTTTTTTTAAAACCACCCTTAAAAATATATAGGTTCATTGACAAGGAAGAGACATGTTTAAACATTGAGACTGTATTGAACAGTCACCTGTGTTTTCTAAAATGCATTTATTTTGTTAAAACTGAGTCCCAGGCCATTTTATCAAATCATTCAAATGGTTAACTATTTGAGAGTCCACACCTGATATGTGTAAGATACGTTTTAGATTTTCCATTGCAAATCTAAGAATCTAAGAATTTTTTTAGCTCAGTAGTGGTGAAAGGATTACATTGAAGTGATTTTTAATTTCTCATGTCGTCCTCAGGTCCCAGAGTCTCTGTGCAGGAACACGTCTCATCAGGACCAATCTTCATCAACTGAACTGCACTTTTTTTACTCTAATAAAAATTTTAAATTAAAATGTGGGTGTAGTTGCTTCAGACAAAACATCTGGTGTAAAACTGTCTACAGCATTGGAGCAATATCAAAAAGGAGTTAAAGTGTATTAAACCTAGGTCCATGCAAAGTTGGGCCTCATTCTGAGACTGGCTTTTAGGAATATGTTTCTACCAAAATGTGTGATCCACAGCATGTAAGGGGCCCACATCTGATTAACTACCGAATGGGAGATGTCTCCATTGGCTGCGAGGCCTTGAGATGCCTCGTATACAGCTGTGTTTTCTCATCTCATTTCTGTAAGTTCTCCAGTTTAGAGAGGGCTTTTCGGTCCTCATCCTACCCAAATATGGATATTCTTTACATCTGATCTCATTGGCTAACCGGCCTTTACATGTGCGACAAACAATATCTGACAGGTATGATATCAGTCTTTGTGCGTTTTCAGTATATAAAGGCCAGGTACGCCCAGAGATGGGGTTCATCTTCCTGATCACCAGCGGACCCAGGGCGCTGTTTTCTGCTGTCCTGTATTTAACACTGCTTTCTCTGTAAATAAACTACCTTGAAAAGTTGCAGAGCTTTGTTAGTGTGAATCCTTTGTCTACACCCTACGCCCCAAACAAGCATTGATCGAGCAACCAGAGTACACTGACGAATAAAAAGATTATTGTGTGAGGGGGGGGGGGGGAAAGATGCATACATGTTCAATCATTTGGCCAAAAGAAACACTTGGTTTCACATGCCATCTCCTTGGATTGAGAAAGGACCTGTGGATACATTTATAATGAATGGTCTCAGCTCTGCTTTCCAAACTTGTTCGATAGGGAAATGTTTGTCTAATATGTAGTAAAGTGGACTGGTGGTGTTGCTTTTTACTCCGTAGCTGTTTACAAACCCAAATTACCAACAATGCCACCTGAGGTTTTTGCTAAGGACCAATTCAAGGCATGCACATTCGTTGGAATGACAAAGGTTTAAGTTATACTAAATTTATTAATACAATCTTAAATGGTTTAAAAGTTGTGTTGATTAATCCATTTAGTTTATGCACTTTGAGATGAGTTGAAAGAGTTCAAAGAAGTCGTACAACTTGTCTCCGGGGCACCTGAAACGAGATGGGTGTAACACACGGCAGCCAGGGCTTGAACAGCGAGGCTCAACGTCTCAGCCTGGCCAACAGCACGCCGTACATCCCGGAGGTTGCACACCACGCGGGCCAATGGCAGCGCACTAAATATTGACGCTAATTTTCATACAGGGTTCTCGCATCAAATGATACTAAAGCAAAAATACCTGAACTGCGGAGTGTTGTGGAGCAACACGGCAACCAGGAAGTGTGAGGTCAGGGCAACTGATGTCACCCGACGCCAATTTATGGAGCTACCTTTTAGGTCTAAGGTCGGCACTAGATCAGACACCAGCTGGCTCACAGAAGTCTTAAGTCAGAATTGGCTCTAATATGGCGGCCCAAAAGGACCATAATTAAATGGTGGCCCTTGATACGCTTCAGACACTGGGTTAGTTTGAGACAAGAGCGGATTTGGACGCAAGAGAAAATTATTGCCTGAGCTGAAAAATCAACATGCAGTTGTGGCGAGACCGTCATCCCGATTCTGGAGAGATTTTCTGTCTCCCAGCAAACAGTCTACAAAATGTGTTGGCCCAGCGGTTAAAGATGCAGACTTGCATGTGTGAAGTCCAGAGTTCGACTTCCACTTTTGGCACAATAAAAAAAATTTCGGGTTCAAACATTAAGGTTAGGGTTAGTCAGGGCCGGCCCAAGCCTTCATGGGGCCCTAAGCGAAAACATTTTTGGGGGCCCCTCACCACGTCATCAGAATCAGTTTTATTGCCATTGTCAGTGAACAATTCACATATGGGAACTTTCTTCAACGCAAACAAAGCGCAACAAAACTCCAGAGCATCTGTTTGACAGTTAGTTTATTCTCAGCACCTCACAAGCTCAAATATTGATAACTTAAATCTCACAATGCAACTTTGTATTCCGCTGACATCACCTCTACTCCCTGTACAAATAACACACGTCCCAGATATGTTTTTGGGCGTATTTGTGGGCGTTAAGGGTCTACAGCCACATTAGCACATTAGTTTAAATTAATGAACAGGGGGGTCTGGGGGCTCTCCCCCAGAGATTTTCAGACCTTTTTTGGGTCTTCTGGTGCATTTTAATGTGGTCCAGCCGGCTAAAGTAAGAGTAAAATGTTGAGGTTGTAATGCTATAAAATGATGATGTGATGAAACTGTGCCAGGAGAATATGACTAAAGCCAGTTATTAATACATTAGTGTACTTAATTACTCAATACAATATTGGCTATGAAAAATAATTATGGTCAAATTGATTCATTTTAACTGAAAATGTAAAAGTAATAGTTATCCTTACTAATTTATCTTTTACAGCTCCCAACTGTTCCTTCTTGCCAAAGTGACAAAACAAGTTATATTAAATTAAACAAATGGCATAAGCGTTGCCTGATTAACAATTAACACTGATAAAACAGTGCAAACATGTTATTCCCAGAGAATGAACAGAACAAGAAGTGAAGGTCCAAACCTAGTTATAGTGAAGAGACTGCGTTTCTGCAACTTTGCCACTTTTATATAAAAATATATAGTATTATTCTATAACAGACGTAATCATAATATGTCTGGTTATTTTTCACTATCAATTTATTATAATTTATTTCAAATAGTCTAATGATGCTTTTTAAATAAATTGAAATGGTTTATTGCTCTATTAAAAGTGAATTACAATATAAATGTTTGTTCTGATCAGAACATCACACACTGGACTCCTGCATGAAATAATGCTGCGATGTGATTGGCTGATGGACCTTACGTGCATAAACCTTTACGTTCCTCTCATTCCACGTTAAGAAGTCAAAGTAAAACAGACATCACGAGTCACGATTGATCTCACACATGGTGATGTGAGAGAGGGACACAAACTCAAACCGCTCATCTCTGACTGAGGCTGCACAGGGGCCCGGGACAGG
The DNA here is from genome assembly GCF_026437365.1 of Eucyclogobius newberryi. Classification (NCBI taxonomy): domain Eukaryota; kingdom Metazoa; phylum Chordata; class Actinopteri; order Gobiiformes; family Gobiidae; genus Eucyclogobius; species Eucyclogobius newberryi. The sequence goes on from NW_027315723.1 coordinate 7,885,044, forward strand.
GGCCCGGGACAGGGCCGCACACTGTTCACTCCAAAGTCTCACGTCAGAGGTTCTGGACGAGACGGCGCTCGTCTGGACCGGATCTCCGCCTCTTAGTGACCGGGGCATAGAGGCCCCTCACCAGCCTCACCTGCAGCTAACACTACGGGGCTGGTGTCAATGTGAAGCTTATTATCTTTCATTCAAACATATTGTGCGCGGGGCAGAGCTCTCGTCGCCTCCAGCCTGAGCGAACTAACGTGACAGACTCGTGTTGTTTCAAACAGCAGCATTAACCGTCTCTTTGTAAGAGAAGTTCAATACCTGGAGAGTGTTGTTGAGTTTGCAGTTTCTTTACATCGTCGGCATCGGGGGGGATATATTCCTCTGGACATGAGGACCACGCAGGGACCATGTTCTGTTGTGTTTATGTTTTGCTCTCGAGCTCCTCGCGCACAATGAAGTTGACCAATCAGCGCAGGTTTGGTGTCTCGGTTGCCAGATTGTCATTACAAATAAATGCGGTTTGTGCGTTATCTGTTACCGCTGTGTGCGCTGCCGCGCCAGCAGCGCTACTACACTAGTGGCGCACGCTGCGCTTGCACTTCGCATAAAACGGGTTGCCAGATTGGGGGCCCTATTAAAGCCTCGGGGCCCTACGCGACTGCTTAGTTCGCTTATAGGCTAGGCCGGCCCTGGGGTTAGTTCTGGGCTCCAGAATCAGGATGAGGGTTAGTTAACTAACCCTAGGGTCACCACAACCGTATGTGCTGAATCAATGGGACCGTTCTCTGTCATCGCCATGTTGGAATTCTGACTTCCGTGAGCCAGCTGGGGTCTGATCTAATGCCAACCCTACATCGACTTGCATATCACGGGTGTCTAAACAGTGGCAGGGCCCTGCCTGCAGGCCATCCTGCCACAAGATCAGACAATATATTGGCTTTTCTCTGTTCAGTATGGAATGGAGAGCATGGTTGTCTAGTGCACATATGCCAGACAGTCGTTCGTAACTGCAAATAGAAATAAAAGGATGTAGCAGGTTTTATGTACCGTATTTTCCGACTTAGTCACCTTTTTTCATAGTTTGTCAGGGTGCTGACTTATATTTTCACACGTGCAACCTTATTTCATACTCTAGTGCAACTTATTTTTTTCTTCTCCATTAGGCTGGTGCGACTTATACTCGGAAAACACGGTACACTTTGAGTCTTGGCGTGAGAACTCATGTTCCCTGGAGAAAAAAAAAAGTAAATTACCAATTGTGGAAAACTGATCGCAAACAGTTATTTTCATAGATTGGTTAACCTTTTGCAAAGAGACGAGATGGGCAATAACTGGGCTGAACGTGCTTTTTGCTTCCTTTTAAAAAAAAAATTTAAAAAAATTCTAATGGGCTTAAGTACAGTCATTTCCATTTGTCTGAGACTAATGTGGTTTGAACCCATATATTGTAGTTTCTTCCAATATTCTTTAGGTGATTGAGGCCGCATAACTTACATTTTTACAATATTGGGAGTGAACCCCATCTGCCAAGGTTGCTTGTTCTTGAAGTTTTTTAAATTTGCATATCCAGATTATAGGAGAGCGAGGCATTTGAAATTTAACAATGTCAGTGCCAATTTTGTCCAGTTCCCTTTGTAAAAGCAGTAATCGCTCCTGTTCAATCATTTAAATTTGCCAATAAGTATTCTCAGCAAAAATACTGAACACTGATTTAATCTTTTTGTAAGACCTAGCGTGCATTACCTCAATGGTGGAAATTTAAAATCAAATCCAAACAGTGTTCATTCTGTTCAAATTGGTCTAATGCAGCGTTACATCTGACCATTGAATATACCACATATCTGAAGACAGTAAATTTTATGTTCTAAAGCAAAAACAGACAAGCTAAAATGCATAAACAGTTTATTAAGAAAAGTTTAGATGACTCTTCTGCAGTAGGACGGGCCCCGAGGAGGTCTCTGTGCTGCTCCGCTCTGAAAACACAAGTACTCTTAGTTTGGATATACATTTGTAAATCATGATTACAGTCTTACTTTTCGTGCCTTTGGCCCCGCCCACTCCAGGATGTGCAGGTGCCTTGGGGTGAGCACACTGCCCCCTGCAGGCACTGTCTTTTTGGTCATTAGAATCACAAACTACAGAGTTGCAATGAATTTGGATCTAAAAAGAAAATTAGATCAGATTAATCTTGCAGATTTCAGTTAATCATTCAGCGAATGTTTACCATAACGCCACACCGTTAAGGCTTAACGTTTACCCTAAACATTGGTGTAAGAGACTTTACGCCTTGGAACACACATTTAAGACATTTTTAAACTTCCTGCATGGATCAAACACTAGGACATTAATTTGCAGATTATGGGTGGAAAGCCTTCACTTAGAAAGCCCACCTAAAGCAATAGTTTTGCAGATGTTAAGGTCAGAACATTCAAACTCAATGCGCATGAGAGTCCTCTTTACAAATTTCCCAGCTCCCGGTCCCTTCACAGATTCACATCTCACCTGCTCCTTGAGAACCTGCTCATCTTGTGTGAATGTGAACATCTTGATGGAGAAGCGTTTCACATGAGCTGGGATCGGCACACTGGCATCTTTCTGAACAGGCAGCAGCTGGGTCAAGTACCGGTCCTCAGGGTTTTCACAGCTACAAATAAAATAGTTACAACAGGCCAAACTAGACATTAAATGTTTCATATTGGGTTTAAAAGCTAGATTTTTAAACGCTACAACGAACGTTTAGTGCGGACATTTCCATTCACTTATGAATTGGCTAAACATTTTGGTAACAGAACATTGTACGTTCATATCTGCTGCAGCAGACTTCATTTAAAATACAAACTGGATGGGGTGCTGTTTTACACTATGAACGGGTTTTCAGACATTCCCTAGTTCCATATAATAGACCCTGAATACCACCACTACCAACTCTAAAAACAAAGGCTCACGTGTCAACGATGATATCCCAGCGCGGCAGAGAGCTTCGGTCAGGACCGCTCGAGGCCCAGCAGTTGTCCAGAACCAACTCCAGCCTGGGGTCAGAGGAAAGGTCCAGAGAGACCTCCACATACACAGGCTCTTGAAGGACCTTAGGCACAGGGAAGTCCTCTGGCTGGTAGAAGGACTTATAGGACGAATCTGAAAGAGCACACTTTAGTCACAGTATGGAAAACTTATCCAAGATGGCTGAACTGGATGAGACTGCACTGTCTGGAGATTGTTGTTCTACTGGGGAACCAGCGGGGACAGTGACATCTGGAGGGGGGTTATGAAGAACGGCCTCCCCCATCTGATGCCAAGTAGAGTTCAGGTATTTGACTTCGGTGTAAACCATGGACTGTTTGACACCTTTGTCGTTTACCATCGTGTTATAATCTGAGCACTTGGCACCAGGACACCCTAAGCCAGAGGCCAATGAGACTTGGTTATGTCATTTGACCTTTGGCTGAGTGTCTTGAACACTGACTAGAGGGGCAGAGCTTTCAACTGATCACAGCCTGGTGTGAGTTGGAGCTGCTGGAGGAGGAAGCGGGACAGACAGAAGGGATGTAGTCAGGCTGAAAGAGGCCCATCAGGACTGAGGGCAGTTAACGGCATCAGCAGGTCAAGCGCACTGCCATTGCAGAGGCAAAAACACAGGGCTCTGAGGAGGTCACGGAGGAAGACAATCAACCATCACCATTAAAAATTAAGGTTGTCACTGGGTTTTTAGTAGTAACAACTTACGCTGATTGAGATTCAAATTTGGGGAAAATTGATTAAACACAAGAACTTTCACCTTTGGCCAGCCTCATGTTTATTTTCAGCTGCCCCGTCCCGATCTCTGCAGCTGGAGTGTTGCTTGGCGCGTGTCCGAATGCTCCGCTCACCCTCTTGTCCAGCCTGTAGTAGCAGGAGACGCTCTGCCTGTGGGGAGAGAAGAAGAGTGTTGCGTTTGATCGTTAAGACGAGGTCCGTGAGCGTTACCTGTACTCTGGGTCTATTGGGCTGGTGCGAGGCGTTCTGCCGGGCCATCTCGGGAAAGTCGTCCCCGCGTCGTAGTCGAGGCTGATCTCGTTCTCATATACCACGTACTTGTCCAAAAACTGAATACATTTTACAAGTTATTCAATAGAGTTGGAATCTAGTTTACTACTTTGATCATTCCATTTGCACCAAGCACACAATTTTAACTGAGAGCAAGACGCAATCAATTTGTCATATTTTTTTTTTTAAACGCATCCAATCCTTGGTCAGTTAAAGCATGTCGTTTTCAGTTGAATTCTGACAGTAGTTGGGCAATATTTTTACAAATTTGATAATTACCATTTATTTAATTTGACATTAAATGTTAACTTGGATCAAAACAAATTTTAGATCCTTTTGTGACAACTCAAACTTTTTCTGAAATGGCAGAGTCAGTCTCTTAGAGATTAAACATTCAGCCAGATTGATAACAGTGTAGTTACATTGAAGTCGTGTTTGGGCAAGAGATGACTGCAAAACAAATGACCCTCTAGTGTCGCACTGACCGTCCTGGAGGTACCGCAGGAGTCCACAGTAAAGGAGAACAGGGCAGATTTCTGCGTGACCTGGACCGGGCTGCAGCTGCGGTCCCTCAGCCTTAGTCTTTCTGGCTCCAGCATCGGCACCGACTCCAGTTTCAGGGCCAGAGCGGTCATGGTGCCGTTAGGGAAACACTCTTCAGAGGAACGAGACAAACGGTCAGATGTGGTAGAAGAGTTTACGTGTGGTGGTCAGTTTGTGAACGCACACTCTTTGGCACATTCCTATTTACATGCAGGACTTCTCCGGTGTCTGCTCAGCTTTAGTTGAGCTTTTTCAAAACGACAAGGTGAAATTAGAATAGAAAACCTTGTCAGAGCACCACTTTCCTCCTACCGCTGGGTGTATGAGAATACAAATTGTTAAGGCTGGTTTGTGCTCCATCAAATCCATGCAGACCGCCTCCAATTGCAAAGCTTGTGGCACGTACACAAGAGCCACAAGCTTTGCACTTGGCGGCCGTGTGCGTCGGGAGCTCTGCGTGGATTTGACTGAGAAGCATAAACCAGCCTTTAGATGCAGACTGCACAACTGTCCAATTTTGTTAACGTTCCGCTTTTCTGGGGTGGAAAGAAAGTTAAATACTCCTTTTATAGTAATTTTTTGGGGTATTTTAACTTCAGTTGAGTACTAAACCTTGACTTACGAGTGCCCTAATCCACATCCTTCAGTCTGCTCCTTTCGGTTTTAAACTAATCCCCATTTAGATTTGAAAAAAAAAAAAGTTTAACCACGGAATTTATGTACAACTTTGATCATTAGCATCCGTGTTTCCAAAAACAAAAGGCTCCCCTCAAAATGGGTGTGTGCAAACAAATAGTGTACCACTAGATTTGGAGGGTGTCAAGCCTTGTAAAATACATTTAGCTTTTCTTCATTTCATTTAGGGACTCTCAGAAATCATGTCGCAACCCCCAGGTTGAGAACCAATAGAAGACCGAGTGAGGGAGCTCAGCTTTAAATAATCGGGTGTGGTGCAGTTTACCTGTGGTGGTCAGGGGGAAGTGGCAGGCCAGGTACAGGTCGCCCACGGACCATTGATTATTGGCGTCCCACAAGAGGATATCCAGCCGGGCTCGGACTGAGTCTGACTCCAGCATCTGCAGCAGAACAGCTTTAATAACCACAATATGGATGCCCATATTGACATTGTTTACTGGCTAGAAAATAAATCAGATACGGGAATATCGATAACGCTACAGAATTCACACTGGTATAGTAAGCTTATTTTATTAGGCTTTTTGGGCAGGACCGAGTTAACTGAAGAGCAGAGAGGACATCTCAGCCACACAGGCTTGCACATGTGCGGCTGCTTAAACTGATATGCCACAGCAAAGGATCGTTAGAAAGAACCAACCTAAATAAGGAAAATCACATCATTTGTCCTATAGAGATTTAAATCAGGGCCAAGGCTTTTCAAAAAAAAAAAAGTTTGATCAGTTCTTTATAACGCCAACCAACCCTTCATAGTCTAGTACCTCAAAAGCAGTGTCCAGGGCGTTGTATGGGATCACTAGGTTGAAGTGCGTGGCGTTCTCTTTGAAGTCATGCGCCACAGCGTTCTCTGCAGTCAGCAACCGGTGTCCCACCAGCGTCTCAAAGGTCTCAAAGTTAGAGCCCTGGTTTCCATAGGCCACCGTTACGCTGAAGTTCTCCTGGTCACAGCTGCCCGACAATGTGGGAAGAACTGGACACACAAGGTTAGTTTAGGTTGGAAAGAAAAATCAAATACCAATGTAGGAGTATGGCAGATTGGATAGTATTTTTGTTTAGGCTGAACTTGAGGGATTTTAAACCACATTCAACAGCCAAGTGTTGATCATGTCAGGTTTAGCTTTAACACTGACGTGGATTTACACACAGCACGTTTGTGTAAACATAAGGGCAAGTCTGGACCGGCAGTTCATCGATAAACTGACACGCTTTATTAGGTTAACTGAAGGCCAAGTTAAAACCTTGTGCAGAATGTTTATTCATGCACCTTTGAATCTAGTCTGAGTAAATACATATAAAGCCAATGTACGAAAGTTGGCACTCAAGTGACCGCTTGAGACAAGTCCGATGGTAAAACATGAAGGTTCTTTAAAATGCAGATTTGTGAAAGTGCTAAAATTAAACATCCAGTCACTTGAGCCCTTATGCAGTTTTAGTGATTAGTATGGTAACTGCACTAAATGGGTTAGCCACCCACTCAAAATGGTAAATACATTTACCAGTTTGAGGGCTATAAGACAAACTTAAGGTTTTTATTAAATACACACAATTTGGTAAATATTGCATGAAGCCAACGTTAAGTGGGGTCTGAGGGTTTTCAAGCAAGAAATATAAAACGTTCCGTATTCTGGTACATTTTAAATGTAATATTAGCAACTTAGTTTGAGGGGCCCCCACAGTTCCTACATTTCCCTGCTCCGCTCCCGCTGCTACACACCTTCAGAAAGCATCAATAGCAAACTATTGGTGCTGAGGCTCGTCAACCACGTGTAGGAACAAACTCACCCACATCTTGTAGAGAAGCCTGCAGCTCCACAGGGACAGAGAAGGAGGAGAGCTCAGGCTGAACCAGGAAGCCCAAAGTGAGAGAGAGCGAGTACACAGTGACCAGGGGCTCCGGGTTCTATATTAAAAAAACAAGTTATTTAGAGCGGTAAGATATTAATTTATTGCTCTCAAACACATGACTTGAGGTAATTGCATTAAGACGTGAGCGAAGACAAATATGACCTGCTAAACTAATCCATCCTTTACACTTCAGAACCAGTTACTCACATGAGTCTTGACCACGTCCTCGCTGAAGCCCAGGTTCACAGAGAAGCTGCGCATGCTGCTAGAGAGGTCCTGCTTCAGGATGGTGAATCCTCGCTTCACACACTCTTCCACAGAGAAGGTCCCTGTGAAGAAGGTGATGTTCTTCAGCTCCACGTCCTGAAGAAATGGGCCGACCTCGACGGAGAAGAGCCGCGACGCTGCCACAGTCTCTGAGCAGAGAAGAGGTTTCTCTGGTTACACTCACAATATACAGACATTCAGTTATACCATGCAACATCTACATTAAGCCATATTCAAACTTAAACCCACTTTCAAAGCTAAACTAAAGTGTCGAAGCCATTTCACAAAAGACTTTACTAAAATGTCCCAATTCAAACAAGTTGTTCTTTAAGCTACAAACAATTTGCTGGTGCTTTGCAAAGAACTACTTTGGCTTCAATTGTCTTATTAGCTTGAAGTTGAAACGAGCTCTAAATTTGATTTAGGGACTTTTAATGAAGTATAAGCTTAGGCTAATGAAAACTAATCTAGACAAGGGAAGAGCAGTGTGGCGGAAACCAGCCCTTTATGACATTACCACCAGGGGGAGTAATCCAAACTCACGGTCAGTGGCTTGAGGGGGCCGGGCCATCAGGGGCGTGGTGATGGGGAACAGCACCTTGTAGCGGGTCTCCTCTCTGCTGTGGTCAGACCTCCACAGGACCTCCAACATGGGCTCCACGCTGAAGCTCATGTGGTACTTATGCTCTGGGGCGTGGCTCTGCAAATGAAGGTCAGCACAGATGTTCTTAAAGTGTAGGGCATTCACTACTGCTGGCATAGCACTCTTTGCCCTTTTAGTAACGTTTGGATGTAGTTACAGTGAAGCCAGTTTTAGCCTTCATAATGATAATCTTTTAAAGCGAAATACATTCAAAATTAGTTCTTTTAATTTGTCCAACATGTGGAAACCAGAGCTCATAGAAATTACATTTAAATCATTTCACTTCCATCCATAGATTTATAGGGGACACTGCAACTTCAAAGGCCATGTTCAAGCATTACAATCATAGACAGGGATTTTGACAAATCATAGATTTATACATCCACATACGCAAAATCCCCTCTAACGTTTTGTATCAAAATACTTTAAACCTGGCTATCCATTTCAGATTTCACAAGTGCAACACTGGACTCTTAAATTCACACATTACATTATGAAAGCAACATGATTTCATAATAAACCCATTTCCTAGTCCTCAAAGGACATTGAAAAAAGGTACAGAAGAATAGTCCTGAAACCAAATCTCTTGAGTTCAGTTACAAGTAAGCCTTTACCTTGAAGTAGCCATCTGGCGCGCCCACTGGGATCTCCATGACGATGTGGAAGTCTTTGGTGGTCAGGGAGTAGCCCCGGGCCGACAACTGGCTCTTGCCCAGCCTCTCTCCGCTCATGCCCATGTGCAGCTCCTGGATCTTGAAGCCACTGTCCACCAGAGGAGTGACCAAGCGCGGTATGTGCCACGAGATCAACTGCTCCGAGAACACCACGCCACCTGGAGGGGTTAGACAACTTCACATGCAGCTTTTTCTAACCAAGGAATAAAGTTGACTAAAGAGGTAATCACCCAGTTACCTTTACTTTAACAACTCAGACTACACTTTTACTCCTACTTTATCTCCCACTTTAAGATTGTACAGCATGTCCTTAATCTTGAGTTGTGTCTTACCACAGTAAATGTACAGGTGACAAACACTTTGTATTGACAGATCGTGTGATCAGTTTTCACTGCTTCAAGGTGTCAAGTTTAATTTTTGATCCATTTCTTGTAAAGACAAGAATGTAAAAAGTATAACTGGAAATGAAAGGCCAAAATGATAACTCAGTATTTTTTTTTAGACTTCATACTTCTTGAGTGATGTTTTGAAGCAACTCGCTCAATCAAGTACAGTTTTTGGCAAGCAGCACCAGAGTACAAAGCTCTCATTTAACGTTCAGGACACCTTGGGGATTTTTCTGGCTTACACTGATGCCCTTCCGTCACAACTAACCATATGCAGTGACTGGAGTAGACCTTTGAACAAATATAAAGTTAAAGTGTCAAAACACCATCCAAACTCACCTGGTTCAGGAATCAAACCTGAGGCACTAATCACACCACTATGGGAGTGTTAGTTGCTGTGTGGGGGTCCACTCACCGATGGGACAAGCCGCAGACATGTCCATGACACTCAGGCCTGATGGAGCGCTGTAGTACACACTGACCCGGAGCACCTCCATGGGGATCCCGGCCACCTAAAGACAAACTGGCCCAATTAGGAGCCAGAACAGTAGATTCGAACAGCCGTGTATCCCCTGGGTTTGTCACACCAGTAACTTTATTCACATATTAAGGTTACAATATATATTAACTTCAATGTTTTGAATTACAATGATTTGAATAACCAGTTTTAAACTAATGTTAAAAAAGTGGCATTCAATATAAAGATTCTTCTGTAATCTTAATATTTTGAAACATCTTGTAATCATTTCCTCTACGCTCTACTGTCAGTCTCCATACTCCAAAGTCACATGCTCTAGACGAGTTGGCCCTTACGTCTTCAGAGTAGGTCTCTGGTTTGTTGTAGGGGCTGCGGACCACCACGCGCTTTGCAGTGGTCAGGGCTCCGTAGCCGGCCTGCTCAGCCTCTCTCAGTACCATGGGCACGGCCACAGGGGTGTAGAACGTCAGCTTCCAGATGCCACCATTTGCGGAGCCCTGTAGGCAATTTATAACATTAACGCTTAAATACATCTTAAGCAGTTTGTTTTGAGCACAGATTACTCGCTGTATCAAGTGAATTCTACCATAGTTTTAAATTTACAGAATAAAGCGCACGATAGCATTCTAGTTTACCAGATTGAGAAAAGTAAACCAAACTAAAACCTTACCCCAGGAATGACATTCATGTTTGGGTCATCTTTAACGCTGGACCCTTTTGAGCCCTTGGGATCAGCTGGAGAGTCAGGCACAGTCATGTGGTGAGACACCTGAGGAAAAGGAAAGATCGGTCCATCAACTCATTTAGAGATTGCAAAAGGAGCCTCGAGGACCGATTTGACGTTTCTAAGAATTTCACATTATACTTTGAAAGCCTCATTTATCAAAGGTCTGTACATTTAGCTTGATCGCTATGGGAACACAATAGAACTACAGCTATGGAAATGAATTTTTACAAACATAAAGCACTACCAATCACATACTGTCAAAGGAAATTACTGTAATACCTTTTTATATAGCGCTTTTCAAAAGGACCCAAAGACACTTTGACATATACAAAAAGGGGGGGGTATTTATAGACAGGGGGGACAGCACATACAATACACAATAATGTACAGATAAAATAAACAAGACAGTAGAAAAATGATGGGAATGTAACAGAGAAATGTAGACAGTGGGGTAGAGGAGGCTAGGGTAAGGGTAGGTCATAGGCTTGGGTGAAGAGATGTTTTAGGTGTTGTGAGTGAGGGAGAGTACTGTGCATTTTAAAATGAGCCACAACTGATTATGGCACCGCTTTAAAGTGCATAGTTATCAACCCTCCAGGGCAATACCTCCATGTAGTTGCGGTCACAGAGCACCTCCCTCTGGGCCCAGCGGGAGAAGCTACACGTCTGCTGCACGTTGTGGGAAATTATCTCAGGAGAAGTCGGGTTAAACATATCTAGCTTCAGACCAACGTCGAATGTTGCGTCGTCCTAAAATTAAACACAGAACGTCATTACCATTTGTTCCACAGAAATGTAGTCACATTTGATGCATGTGCAGTGGAGCTGGCCCCACCGTGTTGTGGACGTAGCAGCCCAGCAGAGAGGTGTAGATCCTGGTGTTTCCCCAGGGGTCAGACTCCATACTGTATCCACACTGAGCGGCCAGTGCAGGCGTCAGCAGCACACGCCTACTGCCATCTGAGACCAGACAACAGTTCATTTTAGTTCATTAGTACATGTGATTTAAAGTTTAGTCTTGAGTTTTACTTTATTATAAACATTTGATGGTGTTTAATTGCTGTTGGTCTCGTACAGTTCGACAAACTGGAGGCATCAAAACATGAGCTTGATGTGTGAAGATTTGATTTTAGCATGAAATTTGGCTGGTCAAGTTAAAATGTTCAGAACTGACAGTTGTGCATGGTCATTAAATTAGTTTTGATTCAGCCAACAATTTCACAACCTTTGAACTGTTGATACTCCAGTAAATTTACTAAATACAGTACAGTGTAACAGTGAATGTTTCTGTTCCAAATGAAAGCTTTATATCGACTTGAAAATTATACACATTTCTTGCAGAGCTCCAGATAAGCCCAGCCACAACAGCATTTGAAAATACAATATATTTGGTCTTTATATAATCTGGATGTTGCACTTAAGTTACTTTAAGTAAAATGTATTTGAAGAAACTACAGCCAGTTCTTGGACAAATACTTTGTCTCGAGTGAAATTTTGCCCATTATAAAACTTTCGTGGACTCACTGACTGCCTCCACCTCCAGCTGATTGCCCACTGCTAAAGCTTTATCCAGTGACAGTCGCATTAGATTCCCAAAGCACTCGGCCCTCAGACCACTGCCTGTGAAAACATCAAATAACGTGAAAATCAGATTTAAAATAAATAAAAATTCAACAAATGGATTTGACTAATATGGAGTTTTACTTGTCTGTGAATTGAGCTTCGTGTTTGGCCTCGCCTGACATACAAGGATCACTGCGGCCAGCAACTTCCACAACAAACTGCAATGACAAGGATGAGGATGAAAAAGGAGAGCTAAATACAGAGCATGTGTAATGTGTACAGGGACTTACATATAGTTAGGGACCTTCATACTGGAGCCAGAGGCAGAAACGAACAGACCGGAGGAGAGACGGGCCCAGACAAAGCAACTACAGCGAAGGGTGGGGCCTAAAATGCACCTGCAGCTGTTCTTAATGAGCCACCACTCACACAGGTGTACGTCATCACAGGTGTAAAGCATCAGCAGACGTGCTGCAGAGGAGGAGGTGACCACTAGGGGCGCAAGATCAAGCACATATCCAGCCAAAATGGATATTTGCATTATCTCAATAACCAATAATCCGTGTGTGTGTGTGTGTGTGTGTGTGTGTGTGTGTGTGAATATATATTTGGTAATAAGGCCATCATTATCTGAACTATACCTAAACTAAAAAACAAAGAGGTTTGATCAAAATAACTACCATAACAGGCAACTTGTGCAAAACGTGTGCCTTTTTGTCTTAACTAAAAACAGAGGCATTATTTGACCTGCTAGATTAAGAATATTTAATTAAATTGAATGTTTTTATTATTATATTGAGAAATCATCTATATTCACAGTAACTTATGTGATCAATCCTGTTAACTACTAAAAAAGAAAATATATTTGGGAAATTGGGACTATATTTTTGGTCTTTATTTGAAGAACACAACATGGGAGGAGAGAGTGGGCAGTGCGTGTCAAACTGTCTGAACCAGATCAGTGATATGAGAGTCCTCCTGAAACCACGTTCCTTCGCTTTTGTTAAATACATACATTTTTAGGTTTACATTCAGCAGGTCTATGCATGTTTACATGTTCATAAGCATAACATGAATAAAATAACTCGGGAATAGAATCCAAAATTAGAAAAACTATTAATTTGCTGATGGAAAAGAATGAGACTAGTTTACAGCCTCAGCCCTCTTTACATCACTAGCTGTTATGACGGCTCATAATCACGTGTCACAGTGAGCTCCTTCAGCTCTCTGTGGAGCTGTTTAAGAGTCTGTCTGTGTCAGGTCTGGAACAGAGAACGCCACGCATGGATTTAGAAATAAAAACACACAGCTGGAGCATTAAAGCAGCACTGCAAAGACAGTAGTGTAGGCATCATTTTTACAGATGTGCAGCATTTGTATTGCCTACTTGAATTAATGGCATCTGGTGAAAAATATCATAGATGTACTGAAGAAAAGAATCATGGCATTCATTTTAAAACATAAAAAATGAAATAAATATTTTATTGTTATATTCAATAGTTTTTCCAGGACATGTTTCAGTAGAATCTAAAGTATCTGTGCAATGCATCCATTCCACTGTTTGAGATGAAAGGAGCAGCGGTTCGCAGGGTCAGCAGAGTGTGTGGACATGGTTCCTCTCGGCCCCCCAGTCCAGACCCTCAATGCCAGTTCTCAGGATCCTCTGCCCTCTTTCTGGTGCTGGTCCAACAGTGTCTGACTGAGACTTACTTTGGCTTCTTCAAAATCCGGGTTCAGTTTCAAAGTCTGCTCAAAGTCCTTCTTGGCTTGTTCATAAAAACCTGAAATATCACATACAAATACTATGATAAATATTTTGAAGTAGGTGTAGCGCTCCACCTGGTGTTTAAACAAGGAAACCACTGAAAGGAAGCAGAACCACACCATCTATTAACCAAAATAAATAATTCAGAAAAAAAGCAGTGCAAATAATGTTTGTGCCACTGTGTCTGCTACTTTACATTTACTCATGGTAGTTGTTCTGTTCTTTGCAGGTTCAGAAGGGCTCAGGGCACTTTCAAGTTCACGTCGACAAAGGTTGGTGTATTTTTATGTACCTGAATGTATGTTTGCAGCACATTTAGAAAAATAATTAAAAAAATAAGATATTCCTTTATTGCCCACACATGGGGAAATTTCATTGATACAACGCAGGTAGATACAGAGGAAAAGGACAGATAACAGATTATAGGAAGTTTAAAAAACACTCTTAATAGAAGAACTCTTATAAACAAAAAAACTCCTTGACTAAGAAACAAACCTTGACTAAGAAACAAAAGGTCTTTCATATATAGTTAGACCTATAGAACCTAATTCTCAAATATAACTTGTCACCTTTTTGTGTCCCTAAATGATTGTGTATGCCTACTCTCATGCATCCTTACCCAGCCTGTAATGTATGAGTCCTCGGTTGTAGTAGGGGATTTCAAACTGGCCCTGGGCCTGGATGGCGCAGGTGTAGTCCTCCACAGCTTCGGTAAAGTCCACCCGAAGGTACCTGATCTGTCCGCGGTTGTTAAAGGCTGTGGCCAAGTCACTCGCTTCACAATTCCTGGAAAAAAATAACATTTTACATCCCCATGAAGCAACATTACAGATTACAATCCTCAACAACTGAGCAGGAGAAAGGCCAGAATAATTGAATTTGTTTTTAACTCTCCAAGTGCAGATGTTTTGACCTGGTTTGAGGTTTATCCACATGAAAGAAAGGCACAAAGTTCAGTAGCTTCTCTTTCAGCACAAATAAATTAATGTGAAGTAGTTCACAAGACTGTTTCTATTGAAAGGGCCATTAAAGATTAATATGGGAAAAGTGTGGACACAATCCCTGACAAAACACTATGAGGATTAACATATAAGGATATTCAGTTTGAATATGATATTATTCAAGTTGTAAAGTCTAGAATGCTGTCAACCCATAACCCAACCAATAAATCATTTAAATGTCTGTTAACAAAAACATTCTAAAGCCTAGAAAAGAGGCAAACATGAAGTGAACCATATATGATTTCAACGAAGAACCTGGAGCCTGAGAATTTCACAAAATACAACAAATATTGGTGGATTTGCCAAATGAAAATGTTTAACATGAGTGATATCAGCGCCAGGTTTAAAGACTATTGTATTTGTATTTTACATTATTTGTTTATTTAATTGAAGAGATAGAGACTGACAGAGATCTTTTTTTTTCATATTTTTTACCAGACAAGAGAGAGAGAGAGAGTGAATTTTGAACCTTTCGTTGACAAGAGATTTAAAAAGGTTGACGTCAACTTCTAGAACTCTGGATGGAACGTCAAACAGCGTCTTTGGGTCACTGAAAAGCGCTATATAAATAAAAGTTATTATTATTATTATTATTATTATTATTATTATTATTATTATTAAACAACGTAAATCTGCCATGGTTTTGATACATTAGCCAAAATCTAAAAAAATAAACAAAAAGCCGTGGAACATACTGATATTCGGGTGAGCCACCTCTGATAGATATAATCATCAATCTATAGTGTTAGGATTGCTCTATGAGTGATGTCACAATCCCGAGCTCTAGCTGTTGTCACCGTTAGCTGTTAGCATCACCTGAAGCTACCTGCTTTGTAAACAGCGGCTGATGAAGTGAGAATAGAGCTCCTCCGCCTGTTTGAAGTTGTTTTTGTGAAAGTGTGAGTGCGCATTCCGCAGAGTGTGGCTCGGGTCATCCTCCTCCATGCGCTCGGGAGACTGCGGAAAGCTGCTTTTGATGCGGAAGCGTGCGCCAGATCGACCACTGTAAACACGGAAGTGCAGCGGCGTCGAGGGTGGAGAAACATCCAATCATCGTTCGGTGCGTCTAATAGGCGTGGTTTGTGACTGAGGCGCACGCTGGTAATATTTACAATAATATAGGATTACATATGATCTCACAAAAGAACTTGAAAAAAAATGAAAATAAGAAATTGAAGTATTAAAGTTAATATGTTATGTTAAGTTATGTTTTTCTTTCCCAAAGCCATTGACTACAGTACATAATAGATACATAAAAAGATGTATATAACAACGTGGATTTCCTTCCTGCTGTCCGGGATGTCATTTCCTGTTAGGACATAAACAAACCTGAGAGGTTTAAGATAGTTTTTTATTATGGATCTTACACACATTTTAAAGCAGCATGAGGCTTTTATCACCAGAAAGTCCTTCCTTGGATCTAGGATTCAAATTGGACATTGAGGAAGTCTGAAATCCCCACAACTCGAGGTAAGTCCCGTTTTTCACGTCTCTGTTGACTTGAGTGTAATTTAGACATGACCTGCAGAGGCGTGTTTTGGCACACGATTTGGCGTAGTCTGAGAACTAACAAACGACAAAATATGTCTTTTAAGGTGTGAGAATAGTCTGATGAATAACGTGCGATTGCTGGCACAGCCAATCCCATGTTTTGGTATCAGTAAAACCGTTACTTAATCTTATATGAATGAGGGTGTAACTTTTTGCAATTTATCATCACAGTTTCATAAAAATATGCACTATTTTTTTCAAGTCTATCAAATGAGATTTGTTATACTCCTGCTGTAACATCCCTCCACAATAATAAAGCTAGAATGTGTGCATCGTGCTCCATTTCGATAAAACATATAACATGTACATACTTTACACCAGTAGATGGCACCCTTGCTACGATTGTACATCACATATTATGGCAAACAGAGGCTTAAATGGAGGATCTAGCATCTGGTTAAAAAAATATTATTCATTTTTAAAACTACCTTAAGCTGCATGTGGCTCATTCTGCTTTGATTGAATAGTTGTCTTGAGACCCAAAACACAAACAAATTATAGATAGGTCATGTTTATGACGTTTTCAAACCCTAATATAAGTCTTGAAATTGTACATTTCCATATAATGCAGTTCTATCTAGAAAAAGGAATTTCATTGAATTTAAAAGAATAGAAACAAACTACCCAAAATATGGGCCACTGTCTTGAGTACCAAACATAGTCATCCTATAAACGCAGTGGTGAGACATTCTGTGAGAGCGTGAATCCAGATGCAAAACTTTGAGAATTTCAGGACCCTGAAGTATCCGACCCACTAAATATTCAAAATGTGGGTCAAAGTGGGCTTGTACGGAGAGAGCAGATTTCATAATGAACAAGCAAATGTTCCTGAATAAGAAAAAAATAAAAGTAAGAAATAAGCATTAAACAACGAGGAGCTGTCTACTGCAGTTCTTACTGACAATATATATATATATATATATATATATATATATATATATATATATATATATATATATATATATATATATATATATATATATATATATATATATATATATGCCATCCGGAAAGTCATTATCAATCTGGTTTGAAAAGCTAGTATTTACTTACTGTCCTGAGGGGAGCTACATTAGTCCTGTCCATTAGGAGGGGTTCTGAAACTTCCCCTATGCTTGTTTATTTGTGAGATGTGATCAAATTGAATTAGGGTGAAGGATGCCATTTTTGTTAAAACAGACAATTAAATAAACCTTCCTTTAAAAAAGTTTTGGATTAAGACAAAAAACATTCTTCCTTCAATGTTAGATCAATAACAAGTTGAATATATAACTTTCAAGTTCAGACATATATGGGAAGGTGATGGCTTAGGTTAAGGTTATGCAAGTAGCTATAGTGGTCAAGGTTAGGGTCAGTCTTGTGTGTGGGGGGGTTTAACTCTGCAACCAAGCGGGACTTTTACACAGCCACGAAGGTTACACAACGGTTACATGAAGTGCTTTGAGTGAGGAAAACAGTGCAGTATGAATACTGGAGATGTATGCAACTGGAATGTGTGTGTGTGCTGACAGACCTCACACCTGTGCACCAGTCTACACCAGTCTACATCCGTCTACTTTAGCCTACATCACTTTTTCTTTCTTCAGCTAAATGTTTATTCTCAGCTAAACGTTTGAAAGAAACGCATACTGTATATTTGGGTAATCCTTCATATTAACAATTTGGCTAAACCTGCTCGGCCCCACATCCTGATGTCATCAGGTGGTAACCCAGAATGTCTTCTGTGTATTGTTCAAATTCATTCATTCATCAACAAGTTTGAGTTCAATATGATTTTTTTTATATTTTATATATATATAAAACTCTCACCTCATCTCCGCGGGTGGTCCCCTTTCAAGCTCGGGTCCTCTACCAGAGGCCTGGGAGCTTGAGGGCTCTGCGCCTACACCTTGGGTCTAATCTGGTGAAGTAGATCTGGGCCTCTATTGATCTGGTGTTCAGGGCCTGCTCCTGTGCTGCCATGATCAGGGCCTCTGTCCTTCAGACCGGCTCTTTCTAACCATTGGTAAGATTTCGTGATATCAGCCACTTCAGTTATGTTCCGATGGTACATCCCATGTAGGGGCTTGTCCTCCCATGATGGTCCCTCCAGCGCCTCATCATCCTCTATTCCCCAGTGTCTGAGACATTCACTGAGCACGTCATCTGTAGGAGCCTTGTCCTTGATGTACTTATGGATATAAGTACATCCATATATATATATAGTGATGCGAAGAAGGAAGGAAGCTAGAAGAAACCCAGGCTGAGGAGACTGGTGGTCCTGCTGCTGCTATGGAAGTTGAAATGGAAGAAAGGGTGGCTGAGGACAGACTATTTGTCTGAGTTTCATTCAGCAAGTTTGTATGATGGATTAAAATATTGGAACGTGAACCACGGATGGCTGATAATTAAACAACACATTTGATGTATTATTTTGTATAGTCATTGGCCTTTAAACATGCCCTTGTAACTCTGCTTTGGAAAAAATTATATGTTCGGCAAATCACACATGACTATCAGTGAGGCTTTCCTCATCATAAACAAAAGCTGATTAAATGATTCAAACTAATTTAATTAGATTTTTTAATCTCTTACCATTCTGTTTCCCCATGTCCCTCTCGTGCATGGTGATGTTTTCTCCGCTCCACACTTATTGAACTGTACCATATGTTTCATTGTCCACATGGAAAGTTCAACATGATCCGATCTGACATTTTGATAACAAGGTGCCACAACTCACTGTGGAGTCTCAAATCCTCAGCTCCATCTGAAATCAGCCCTGTCTCCCTCATCTCACGTCTATGAAAAGTTCGATAAGTTTCCAGAAGCTACAACCATCTCCTGGTCCTCAGTCCCCGGGGTCAGGGTCAGAGGGGGTGTTTGCTTGACCACTGCGCTCCTGTCTGGTATGTCTGTGTGAGGAAAGGGTCAATATTAACCTCCACCTGACTGGATTCCTCTTTCCTCTCATGTTTCTGTCTTTCTCCCATTCTTTTCTCCATGTTTGTATGGTCAGTTCATAGTGGTTTCATGGCTACCACAAACAGGCTGCTGTCAAGTGGAAGATGAACGAGGGACAAGACTGTGGTCGAACACATAAACATCAGGTTCAGGAGGCTAACCCACAACCTCCTCACTGAGAGGAGGAGACAATTGGCCTGCTGTAGGTCTGCTACTAAATCAATCTCAATCTGGATTTAAATATATCGTTTTTATTATTTTCCTACAAAACATATTTCATATCGGCATAGAGAGAAAAGAAGAAAACACGATTAAAAGCTCTTAAAAGTTGATTCAGCATAATAGTTCCCCTTTAATCCTCTCCAGGGAGACAATACAAGCAGGCAACTCCAGCAGGACAATTTACAGATCAGGGGCCTCATTTATAAGTATGCGTCAGTTTTATTTATTTTTTTAATAGATGATGCACAAAATTTGGGAAATGGTGGAATAACGACACACATGGCAGGATGGTCAAATGGGAACATCATTTAACAGTAAAATGTGCTTTACGAGGGTACGCACACTCAAATGGGTGACCGACCCTTCACGCGCAGGACATGCACCATCACGCACTCACTCCATGCATGCAGACCAGTCACGACCAGACCAGAAGTTTTCCATCATCGCTCCTCCGTTCCGATGTCCTCCCTCAGTATCACAGATCCTCCCTCAGTATCACAGATCCTCCCTCAGTATCACAGATCTTCCCTCAGTATCACAGATTCTCCCTCAGTATCACAGATCCTCCCTCAGTATCACAGATCTTCCCTCAGTATCACAGATCCTCTCTCAGTATCACAGATCCTCCCTCAGTATCACAGATCTTCCCTCAGTATCACAGATCCTCTCTCAGTATCACAGATCCTCCCTCAGTATCACAGATCTTCCCTCAGTATCACAGATCCTCTCTCAGTATCACAGATCTTCCCTCAGTATCACAGATCCTCCCTCATATCACAGATTCTCCCTCAGTATCACAGATCTTCCCTCAGTATCACAGATTCTCCCTCAGTATCACAGATCCTCCCTCAGTATCACAGATCTTCCCTCAGTATCACAGATCCTCTCTCAGTATCACAGATCTTCCCTCAGTATCACAGATCTTCCCTCAGTATCACATATTCTCCCTCAGTATCACAGATCCTCCCTCATATCACAGATCTTCCCTCAGTATCACAGATCCTCCCTCATATCACAGATTCTCCCTCAGTATCACAGATCTTCCCTCAGTATCACAGATTCTCCCTCAGTATCACAGATCCTCCCTCAGTATCACAGATCTTCCCTCAGTATCACAGATCCTCTCTCAGTATCACAGATCTTCCCTCAGTATCACAGATCTTCCCTCAGTATCACATATTCTCCCTCAGTATCACAGATCCTCCCTCATATCACAGATCTTCCCTCAGTATCACAGATCCTCCCTCATATCACAGATTCTCCCTCAGTATCACAGATCTTCCCTCAGTATCACAGATCCTCCCTCATATCACAGATTCTCCCTCAGTATCACAGATCTTCCCTCAGTATCACAGATCCTCCCTCAGTATCACAGATCTTCCCTCAGTATCACAGATCTTCCCTCAGTATCACAGATTCTCCCTCAGTATCACAGATCCTCCCTCAGTATCACAGATCTTCCCTCAGTATCACAGATCCTCTCTCAGTATCACAGATTCTCCCTCAGTATCACAGATCCTCCCTCAGTATCACAGATCTTCCCTCAGTATCACAGATCCTCTCTCAGTATCACAGATTCTCCCTCAGTATCACAGATCCTCCCTCAGTATCACAGATCTTCCCTCAGTATCACAGATCCTCTCTCAGTATCACAGATCCTCCCTCAGTATCACATATTCTCCCTCAGTATCACAGATCCTCCCTCAGTATCACAGATCTTCCCTCAGTATCACAGATCCTCTCTCAGTATCACAGATCTTCCCTCAGTATCACATATTCTCCCTCAGTATCACAGATCTTCCCTCAGTATCACAGATCTTCCCTCAGTATCACATATTCTCCCTCAGTATCACAGATCCTCCCTCATATCACAGATCCTCCCTCATATCACAGATCTTCCCTCAGTATCACAGATCCTCCCTCACGACACGGGGCTCTGGAGGTTCGCGCTCCTCGTCTGACATCTTATATCCGCAGTGTTTCATTTAGTCTCCTGAGACCTGTCACATTATAGTTTTATTTCTATTTTTTTAAGGAGCCTTAATAGATAGGACAGCTTTAGAGTGAAATGGGGATGAGATACATGCAGTACATTGTTGGAACCGGGAGTCGAACTCTCGACACTGCGGCCGGCTCCACTTGGGGGTCTGGCATGTGCTGCCGCCTTAACCTCAGGGGGTTATAAGGGCAATGTAGGCTACAGTCTGATCTGAGCACATTCGGCACAATCAGGCCCGTATTAGAAGTCTTGTTTCCATTGACAATCAAACTGCACGTGGGTCCCAAAGTGTTTTGTTAATTTAGTTTTTTAGCCCTTCACGCTTGGAAATTGACTATACCTATTCTATTTTATTTTATCTTAATACAGTTTTTTACGATTGAATAAACACAATTTTGATTGTTTTGTTTTAATTAGCAAAACCCTACACACAATTAGCACAACCACAAACCCAATTATCAAAACACCTTAGCTGCTTTGCAAAATGAAACACTCTTGTAAAAACTCTACACTAATTGATCAAAACCATATTGTTTTACCATATGAAACACACATTATTGCATATGACTTAACTATGTTTGCACCAGTTACACACCAGTTACACACCAGTTACACACTGCTGTTGAAAACCATAAACACTTTGGGCTAATCCTGCTTCTAAGTGCATAGAGTCGTATGGGTGAAGTACACAGTGAATTTGCAAAACATGGCTCGGATTTGCACAACTCTAAACACAATGTCTGCTCTCACTTTGTGCAAAACAACACACACAGTGAACACTACACACACTTGTGTGCATCACTGTAAACACCACACAGGACACAAACTAATGCTGTTGATAACGTCATTTATTTTTTTCAATATACTCAAGCCAACATGGTGATAAAGAAAACAATTCTCAGTTTTCATGAACATTACATTTTATCCAGTACAAAAAAGAACCCTCCCAAACTCCTCCCCCTCTTCCTCTTGCTTGAAGTCTTCCTCTTCCTCTACCTTTACCCCTACCTCCACCTCGACCTCTGGCACGGCCTCTGCCTCCTTCTTCTCCTTCTCCTCTTCCTCCTTCTCATCCTCACTCTTCCTCTTCCTTCCATTTTGGTTCAGTTTGGTGAACTCACCTGCTGAATTTTTATAGTGCTTAAATCTGATTGGTGTGTCTACAATTAAGCGATCTTGTGTTTGGTCACCTAATGACAGTGTTCAATGGATTGGCACATGGGTGTGGTCATTTGACAGTCAGTGCTTTAGAATTGCAAAGAAGTGACATCTTGATATACTTCTGTGTCTAAATACATACAAGTGTGTTCAGTGTTGTAAATCACTGTGTGTGTTGTTTTGCACAAAGTGTGATCTGACTTATTGTGTTTACAGTGGTGCAGATCTGAGGCCGAGTTTTGCTCCTTGAGTGTAAGGTTTTGATAATTGGGCTAAACTTTAGATTTTAGTGTTTATTCAAAAAAAACTGTAAAGGGAACTCTTGCCTGATATGCTGTACATAAAAATAAAGCTGTAACCCGCTTATTTCCAGCCAAATCAATCATTCTGGGAAGCATGAGGGTCAGTTTGTACTCACAAATACAAAATTACCCTAAAATAAGCGTAAGGGTTTTTAATTTGACAGAAATGTTAATTTGAAATGTTCCACAAAATGGCATCAAATTTGGAATGTATTGAATTAAAGAAAGTTACGTTTATGCCGTGGAAAATGTCATGAAAAAATGTTTGTGAGACAGGTGACAGATCCACCAGTTACATGTGCACTAAATTCAAATGATAATTGTGTGTGTGTGTGTATGTGTGTGTTGTGTGTGTGTGTGTTGTGTGTGTGTCTGTGTGCGTGCATGTGTGCGTGTCTGTGTGTGCGTGTGTGTCTGTGTGCGTGCATGTGTGCGTGTCTGTGTGTGTGTGTGTGTGTCTGTGTGTCTGTGTGCGTGTGTGCGTGCGTGCGTGTGTGTGGTTTAAAGTGTAGGAGGACCTCCCATGTGTACGATGTAGGCCTTGTGTGACTGTGGGAAAACTAAACACCTGAGCTCATAAACAACAGACAAGGACACACACTCACATTTTACAACATGTTTATTCAAAGCACTGGTCTGGTTACTATGACAACTCAGCTAAAACTAAAATTTCATATAATTTATTTTGCAGGGCCAAAAATCACATCAGCCATTACCTCACACAAAAATGTTTTTAAAAAAAGTAAAATCAAACAATGAAAACAAACATATATATTAACATTAGTAGTTATAGATGCATTTTCAAAATCTATGTTTGAGTCTATAAGATATAAAGTTTTAAGGTAACTTGTCCTCTGCATTTGACAACCAGCTGTGGTCACAGATCCTTCCCCAGAACTTGAGCCGGAGGATTATCTGACAACATATTTTAGGTTGGGAAGAAGAGAACCTAGAGGAAACCAACCCAGACAAGGGGAGAACATGCAAACTCCACACAGTAAGGCATAGAATGGTCTGGAATAGAACCTTCTGGCTGTGAAGCGAAAGCTAAAGTAAAATATTAAGCATAAAATTGATAAATAAATGATAGAAAAAGTGATATAAATTGATACTAAATCTTATATACAATAACATATTTGTACATAATATGTAAAAAATACAAATAAAATGCCACTCTACTAATTATAAAATTATGTAAAAAAAATAAAAATAAAAAAAAAAGAAGAAAAATCCTGAAATGTCCTGAACAATCTGTTCACAGCTTTTGGGAGGTCCGCTGGGAGGCAGGGGTGGCAGCAGAGGAAGCCCGGTGAGGTGCATCATTCCTGGGTAAACAAACAGGGGGTTAGGGGGTCGTCCGTGAGGTTTACGGTCCTCTAAGTGAGACGCTTAACTCTTACCCCTGAACAGAGCGTCTTTTATCCTCGTCCGGCCAGACTTTCCAGGTTTTCTATCCTCCGCGACACATCAGCGAGTGGAGCAAAGGTTAAGGAAAAAATTACAAGGCTAAAACTCTTAATATGAAGGCACTAGCATGGCTTTTTGAACTTAGCATCTGCTACAGGTTTATTTATATTCTACACCTCCCATTAGCTCTTCGAGGAGAGCTATGGATGCCCTGCAGGGACATGTCTGAGAGCCAGAGGAAACATGTTTGTTGTTCAGGTTTTTTAGAATTGTAGTTTTTTGGAACTGTCTTTTGGTTTGATTGTGTAATGCCCCTAGCTTCTTTTGACAGCATATTTGAATATACAAAAGGTCACGTTGAAATTATTTTTACTTGAGTACGTAAGTTACTTCTCTATATTTATGACAATACAACAAGAATGAGAAAGAAATGTGAACTGATATTGTAAACATGTTTTTCCCCCCTAATCCATTCAGGTGAAAGGATATTTTTGGAGGTGAGCTGTTGCAGTGCGGTCTGGGTCAGCTTCTGGAAGGCTAGGCGGGCCTCACACTTGCAGGGGTCTTCTACAATCACCACCTTCACCTCTGAGGGAAAAACACAACAACACAGTCAGATGGAAGCATGCCTCAAAGATCCCGACAGCCTCTAATCACCCATAAGATGCTGATGTTACTGCGTATTGTTGGCTCAGGTAATTTCCAATGTGTACCTAATTATGATCAAACTCCTAAATATGATCAAAGCCAAACTTGTTTCCCCAACTGGTGATACTGTTAATTATTATATTCAGCATGGAGTACATTTTTCTAAATCCTGCAAGAGAATAAACGGCACAGAGAAGGAAAATACTCCAACTAACAGGTATCATCCTTGGATCTATGGATAGCATGCAAAGGGACCATACACCAGGACCAAGGAGCTTACACCTTACCCCACACTTGGGGTAATACTTTCACAGCCTTCAAGACATCATATGACACTTTGGATAAAGACTACAGGACGTAACCGAAACATCTGTGCAGCAAAAAGAAACACCCAAAAGAATAATCACTAATGTAAATGCTGAACAAGTACAAAGAACATTATATTTCTGTAATATTACCAGTGACTGTCCAACAGGTTCTCTTTAAAGTGGGGAAGAGCAAGTTGGTTGTGATGTAGTGAAGCAGTGCTAGGCAAGCGCCCCCTACAGCACTCTGAAGCGAGCGTTAGGTTAACAGCTACATGAAGCCGCAGCCATCCACAGGGCGGTCCTTACGTTTGAGCGAGCACGTTTTCTTGTCTGCGTTGAGGACAAAGCCCGCGCGGCACTTGCAGTAAAAGGAGGCGTTGCTGTTGACACAAGTGTGCTGGCAGTCGTGTCCCATGGCACAGGGGTCCACACCTAGAATACAGCGAGCGGATATAGAAGCTAGCCCCAAGCACAACTGGCTGCAGGTGAAGCATGGTAAACAGAGGCATGGTGTGACAGGAACATGAGTTTAGTTCCCTTTGTAAAATCATCCTCTAAATGTATCATGAATTCAGAGTATAAATATCGATTTGAGTGTTTTTTGACAATTCTCTTATAAAACAAAGAGTATTTGGTTATTATTTCAAGTAAATTTAAATAATGGAGATGCTGTTTAGGGGCTGCAGGAGGATCTGGGCTCTAACACTAACAGACAGTCAATAATATTTGAATGTTTCCAAATGAAATCAGTCCACTGGTCTTCACCACATCTGAGCCAAGGTGCGCTGCATGTTGGACACTACAGGTAAGATCATTTCTGACGTCACACGTAGAGTGAAAGAACATGGAGTCTATACATTTGAGACATAATAATTCCTGTTCTTATTTACAGAAACAAAAAGAAAAGTAAAGAAAAGATAGCACTGTGGCCTCCATTCATATTAGCACCATTGAAAGTGCAATTGTTAAAAAAACAAAAACACTAGTAATTCACTTGCTTAAGTAAATATTCAGTATTTTCCATATTAGTGTAACTATCCCATCACACCAGAGGAGGGCTGGTTCTTGTGGTCAGAAAGTGTTCCCAACATCACCACAGTCTCATCATCGGTGCATATATTAACGGAGGACACAGTTGCGCTGGTTCAAGCAGTCTCCATAGAGATGCTTTGAGTACAAAAGGCACGTTCATATTCTTACACATGCTTAAGTACATTCCCAGCTCCATTATGACAAAGTTTAGGGTCAGTGGAACCGCCAAACTTTACTGTGTTTTCTCAGAAGCTCTGGTGAGGGACATGTGCAACCCATGTGCAGTACACGGAGCTCCAAGAGCACAAAGGAGCAGTGAGGAGCACAGAGCAGGAGTATGTTTACATGAAGAGCTCACAATGAATAAGGATTTGACTGGACCAGAGAAACTTGAACTTTTGAGCCTGTCTGATGTTATATTATGATGTTATAATGATGTGATCTTGGCCGTAGCAGTGTGATGATGTTGCACAAAATGCCACTCCAATTAAATATTCTATGTTGAATGCAGCGTTAATGACATATTTTTGCTGATCAAAACAAAACAAAAATCTGAAAATCAAAGAACTGATAATTTTGTCGAATAATGAAGTATATGAATGAAAAGAACGAGTAGAGACTAGATTCAAGTTCTACTTTTTGCCGATTAAAACCAGACTAAAACTAAACTAAATTAAGATTAAGTTGACCAACTAATTAATTTGATCGTGACTCATTTTAGTCAAAAGAATACAACTCAATACAAGTCAAGTTAATTATTTGCTACCCTATCTGGGAGGGCATCTTTAAATCTAGACTCTGAAAGTAACAAAATAAAATAGTCTAACAATTGCAAACATTCCTGAGATGAATATGGTTATAAATATTGGTTTTGTGTATTTAACCTTAGTGTCTAACCTAAGACACTGACCCGGTGACCCATGAGTTTGCGGTTCAGTACTTTGGCATAATGCATGTTCTAAGGCAACGTCTTGCACCCAGTACTTATACATGTATAATGTATGTGTTTTTCTATGGGAAAGGTTCATTGATGTGAACAGATTTGAACATCTACAACAGGAAAGCTCATTTGACATTTTAAAACTGAATTCCCTTTTCCTGCATGTAAACATGCTGCTTGTTAGCGAAGCCGTTCTCGAGTGTCGCTCCTACCACACAGCGTCTCCCTGAACTTGGAGGCGACCTTCTCGATGACCCCGTAGGTCTCCACATAGAAGACGTGATCCTCCAGAGGGATACTGGCCATCTGTTTGAGGGAGTTCATGTCCGCACGGTCCACTCCCACGGCGTAGATCTCAATCCCGGACGCCCGTGCCGCCGCCGACACCTCCTCCACGTTGTCCTGGGGCCGCCCGTCCGTCACGATGATGGCTACCTTGGAGATCTGCCTGGCTTTGGGTCGGGCCCCGGACTGCTCTGTGAAGGCTTCGGTCATGGCAGACTTGATGGCGAGGCCGGTCATGGTTCCAGCGGCTAACGGCTCGATGCGGGAGATTGCCTTCTTCAGGCTCAGCTTGTCGAAGTGGTCTTTGAGCAGGAACTCGATTTTGACAGTGCTGGCGTAGTTGACCACAGCCACGCGAGTGCCTTCTGCGCCCACGTCCAGAGTGTGCACCATGTCGGCCAGGAAGATTTTGACCTTCTCGAACTCAATGGGTCGGACGCTGCGTGAGCTGTCGATGATGAAGACCAGGTCCAAAGGGCGGCTCCTGCACTCGGAGTCCATCTCTGTGAGGGTCAGGAGAGGGTTAAAGGAG
The DNA here is from genome assembly GCF_026437365.1 of Eucyclogobius newberryi. Taxonomy (NCBI): domain Eukaryota; kingdom Metazoa; phylum Chordata; class Actinopteri; order Gobiiformes; family Gobiidae; genus Eucyclogobius; species Eucyclogobius newberryi. Next base: position 7,912,961 of record NW_027315723.1, read on the forward strand.
CTGCATCACATTCATCTTTTGCCATTAAAATATAAACCCTATTGGCTCAGAACACACAGTTACAGATACACAAATGGCCATTGTGGTATTTGAATTTGCTTGACTTGACTTTTTTCCAAAACTGCACTGCAACAAAATATGTAGGTACTACAATTACTAAGCATTAGTATATTTGCAAAAACAAGATTTCCTCAGGACCTTGTGTCTATATTTAGTTACATGACGAAATCTGAGTTACTCTAGTATTAAAGAGAAAAGAGAAAACTTGCAGTGAGTGCCTGTGGGCATGTGATAAATTAATGTAGAACAAAAATAGTTGTTTTAATCCTATGTCATTGCATTATAATGCAATGTGAAAGTATTTTAAGAATTCAAATTCCAGTACTCTGATTGGACCATGTAAAGGAATATGTTATTACATTAATTTTAATGTAGTTATTTTGCAACTTCATACATTTTCAAAGGATTCTTCTTAATACCTATCATACATCGTTATATAAGTGGTATACAATAATCCTCATTATTCCATATATATACATTTAATACACGTTGTTGAAATGGCTTTTAGTAAAATGTCTTTCTGAAATACACTTAACACATAGATATGCAAATAATAATTGAAAGACGAGGGTTTGACTGCTAGACTGCCGTTTATCCCACTTACTGTACTTTTAATGCATCACACTTGCATTAAAAGTGCTTCTAGATAGATAGAGGGGATTGAGAGATGCTGGAGGACACATGATGGAGATTCTCATCCTTTCGTCTCATTTCTTCAAATGAAAGGATAAACACAGGACATGTCCACAGATGGAGAGTTAAATAGGGCACTCTAAAAACATCAAATCTGCAGGAGCTCAAATGACTTCAGAATCCAGAACGAGCTGTTTTGACAACAGATTCCTTTACTGATTCCTTTACTTATTGGACATGGGCTATTTATGGTCTCTTTTTATGTTTCTGCTTGTAATAAAAAGGTAAAAGTAAATGTATCTAAATTAGTCAAAAACTAATATTTTGGATTCTAGTCATTGAACTCATGTAGATATGTCCTGTTTTTGCAGTCAAAGTACATAGTGCATATTTTATAGTTTAGCACATGTTTCAACATCTACTATATTTTGACACATGTGCTGAACTGTGAAGAAGTAAATGTAACCCTAAAATAATGTAGTTTCAATATGTGTGATGATATTCCATGAATACATAATTGTTTTCAGAGTGTGTCCCTCAGGCAGGGAATGACAAAAGGAAAAAGCACACATCGAACCTGATCATTTGTATTCACGACCAGGTCTATTTTCCTGCTGTATTTAACCAAACAGCAGATTAAAGGTGCGCTGTGTAACGTTTACAGTGGAGGGCCTGTCTCCATTGAAATGTTATTGCTTTGCCTGGAATGTTCCACGGTATGGCATTAAACTTATCCATCTCATAATTATGTGTTGTGGAATTGCACAACTGTTCATAAATATTGGACTGAGATCAATAAAACACTGTGAATTAACATTCAACTTGACTTTAAAACTATGTATCAGGGACATGAAACTCCTGGAATGGAAACAAGAGATGGATACCTTTGGAATATACTTTTGGCAGCAGGGAAAATATTACTAAGACTTGGCTGTCACAGAATGAACCAACTGTCCAGGACTGGGCTCAAACAACAAAGGACATTTGTAAAATGGTAAATATGTCCATTTTCAAATTAACTGCCAAGGTAATTTACCCAAGTGGGACGACATTTGCTTCATACCAGCAACATGTTTTACTTTGTGTTCCCTCTCTGTGTCTTTTTGTTTGTTTGTATTTATTCTATTTAAGAATGGCTAAGCAATAACATCTCCATGGAGACAAGCAGGTGGCAGACCCCATTTCAGTTACAAAATGTGAGGTCGTATGAAACAACATACAGTTTGTTTTGTGTGAGTACAATCTAAACTTTGGAACATGGAGGGAGTTGGGAACAAACCTAATGCATGTTCTACCTGTCTCCACTGGGCTGATGGTGGTGTTGAGCCCGCTTTGGGTACTGACCGGTAGAGTCACAGGCGCGGAGGTCACCGGGGGCGCGCTGGTCGTCACTGCAGGGGTGGTAGGGGGTGCTGGAGGGGTGGTGGTGGTGGGCATGGGAGTTGTGGCCAGGGTGGTAGTAGTTGCCAGAGTAGTGGTCAGGGGCGTGGTAGGGAGCAGCGTGGGCTTGGTCGTGGGGGGCAACGTAGGGGGTACAGTGGAAGGAGGCCGGACCACAGGCGGAGTTGGGGCAGTGGGGCCGGATTTAGTGGGACATGGAGCTTTCATTTTGTAATAGAAAGGTCCTTTGAACACCTGCGGAGGGTGGTGGGGCGCAGGGACCGGAGGACCTTTGAATAAGGGGTACGAGTGGACTGCAACAGGCCTGTGGTGTGGCTGGGGCGGGTGTTGGTGGTGGTGTGGACGGGGCGGGTGTTGGTGGTGGTGTGGACGGGGTGGGTGTTGGTGGTGGTGTGGATGGGGCAGGTGTTGGTGGTGGTGTGGACGGGGTGGGTGTTGGTGGTGAGGTGGGTAGAGGTGGACAGGTGCAGAGATCCCAGGATGCGGAGGAGGCTGGTAATGGGACAGATACCCCCCTCTATACGTGAAATCACTCCTGTGCACTAGAGGGCACCAGAGAGGGGAGCGGTAGAAAAAACATTAGTAGGTTAAACAGGACAGCCACAGAAGAAGACATTTAAAGGTACATTTAAGAACATTTAAAGCAACACCAGCGATACAACCAGCGTCTTTATGATTTTAGCGCTTGATGCTAATTGCAGTTGCAATTATTTTCCGCGCAGTGTGGCTGTCATGAAAAGCCATTATTATGGTTTTCAACAGTAAAATGTTAACTACATATATTTATTCTGTATAATTAGGGAATAAGCTTGGTACTACCTAACAGCATAGCGTCATACACCATACAGACCCTTTGAAATATATCAATAGAAGACATTTTAAATCCCAGAAGAATGGAGGCAACAGAAGTGAAAACTAATGGGATTTTAACGTGGGGAATTGGGATTCATCGCTCAGCTACATGTAATATCAGAAACTGGTTAGAGAATATTAAAGGTTCACAATGTAACTTTTCTGGTGGAGGATTCACTATCTTGTCTCTATGGAGATGTTACTGCTTTACCTGGTATGTTACACACCTGCGGCACACAAGAGGATTTTTTAAAATATATTTTTTTGTTAATACTTATTCTTTTTCATGGAGACAAGCAGCTGACCTGGCCAAGTATTTTTAGCAATACAAATACCTGAATACAAATACCTGAATGGAATATTGAATGATTCAAGATCAGATGAATGTCATGCTGTGAAACATGGTGCAAGAAAATGTACTTATGGTGTGTATGTGCTCTAAATGGTTTATTTTAAAGACAATTAGTATAGAAAAAAAAATGCATTTTAGTGAAGGCAAAATCTTATTATATATTAATGTTTCCTATAGTTACTGAATTGTTAACCATTCAAAGTGTTTCATTACTTACAGATTAATAACCATAAATCATCATCATCATGTGTTTAAAAGCATGTTCATGTTCAATCATTCTGATGAACACTTTCCCCAGGGTACACATTCTTCAAAGTGCTCAAACTCACATGCATCTGTCAAAGCCTGTTTTGACAGTAACCTACAGAGCATCCTTAGGGTCAGGACTCTTCTCTTTGAGCATCTCACTTCACATTGCCCTCACAGATAGTGCTCTGCCTGACATCAAAGTCACCACTGAACTATGCCTCATGTTTAGGAGCATCAAGACTTGTAATTCTTCTGTGTTGCTTTAAATACACACAAAAACTTGATTAGTAAAAGCAGTGTTTTAGCATTTGGGAGGTTTGCTCCAAGCTCCGACTGTACAGAGCTTGTGAAACACCCAGTTGTCCATGCACATCTAACAAACAAATATGTCAAATATAGGCCAAAACTGTAGCTTGATTTGCCATAAAGTTTTAGTTGTTGTTGTTTTACATTTATTTTGATATGAAATCATTTTCTAGTAGCATATATTATCTACAGTGTAAGTGTTTTATCAAATAGCTCTATCCCAAAATTACAATAATATTCATAATGAAATGCACCAATGTTATTGTACAAATGATCAGATTACTAATTAATGTTGTGAAAAGCTATTACATCAAATTAAAATTAGGGCCAATTATTCCACTTTTAATGAAGCCTTTATTTACAAATATGGATAACATAGGCCTTCCTTTTGAATGATATAGATATAGATATAGACTACATAGTATTGCTCATGATATTATCTTTGTGAAGATTGAGATTTCAAGACACATTTAAAGTGACACCGTGTGACTTTCTGGAGGTGGAAATAGAAAGTTAAATCCATATTTTGGAATATTCTTCATGGAGATAAATTCAGGATTTATGCCATAATATTAAAGCTAAAGGGACAACATATCCATGGACACCGGGTTTCATAATTTTGTGCAATAAAAAAAAGTTTGCTAAAATGTCCCACGTTGGGACTTTAAACCCTGGTTTAAAATGGACAAGTTCCTTCTTTCATAGACAATATGCTTCAAGCAGGTGAATAATAGTAGTGTCACTCACTGGCCAGGTTGAGGGTCCGGGTCGGGGGTCGTCCGTTTGTGCGGCTCTGCGCGTAGCTTTGCGCGGCGATGGCGTGCGGCTCCAGCGCGTCCAGGTGCGTGTACGTGGCCAGGACGTCCCACAGCAGCAGGCACGCGCTGTACGTGAGCCCCACGAGGACACGCTTCATGGTGCTGTTTAGTGCGTCTGCTGAGTATGCTGAGGTCCCGCTGTAGTCCTGCTCTGGTCCTGCTCTGGTCCGGCTCTGGTCCTGGTTTGGGTCAGTCTGGTTCGGATCTGAGGTCAGGCTCCGCATAATAAGCGCGCACAGGGCAAACGTCACAGCCACGGACCAATCAGAGGCGAGTCCACGGTGCGTGCAACAGGCACTTTCACAGGTCCTACGTTCCAAAGTAGTAATAGAAAGATATGAACCTACATCTTGATACAATGCATGACCTCTTTGGTGTTTTTGAGGAAAATATTACAGTAATATATATATATATATATATATATATATATATATATATATATACATATAAACCTGATCCTGTCAAAATACCATATTCATTGCTCAAAATTCTCAAACCAGAAACTGAAATTTATAGTATTTGAATCCCTTTTGTCCTCTTATGTAAATTCCCTTAATTATTGCACTAACCTCAAAGCTGTGAAGATTAACTCTTTGTATTGAATTTGAACTGTAAACTGAAGAACATTTATTTTATACGTACTGCAATTGTATTAAGCCTTTTGCAACGTTATTGTTTATTTCATTGTACATTTGAATAAAACAAAAAACAAAAAAAACGTTTCAAAGTAGTCAACAGTCTCAGCCCCAAATATGTATGTGCCAAGGTTTATCAGCTTAAAAAGTCACAGCCATTGACCGAGTTGTGACGTCTGCATAATCTTAGTGCCTGTTTTATGTGGAAAGGCCCGTAATTGCAGCGATATTAACATTTCCACAACAAAACAGGTCGACAAATCTGCAATCTGACAAGCAAACAGCAAATTCTACCACAGAAGTCAGCTCCAGCTCAACTGTAAATGACTGTGTGCTGAGTGAGTTCTCTGCTGAGCCTGGGGCAGAACTGTGCCGCCCTCTTCTGGTACTTACACAACTACACACAACTGACAGAACTAGACAGGACTTTATCAGTTTGTACAATCATTTTATGTTAATTGTGTGTAAAAAGCTTAATTCATAAAATCATCTCTTAAAAATTGACCCCAGCAGGAATTGATAAGTTCAGTAAGCTCATATTGCACTACTCTTCTACTTCAATTTGTCCAAAATGCACTTTTACACCTATTACAATAAGCTTGCCTTTGTTAACAATTTGGCAAATTCAAATACAGGAAAACATTTTTAAGAGTGATCCAAAACATCAGCAGGAGTGACTCTGAGTGACTTTAGAGTGATTAGTCAAAGTCCTGACCTGAACCCTGCTGAGATGCTGTGGCATGACCTTTTAAAAAGGCGGTCCGTGCTCAAAACCTCCAGTGTTGCTGAATTACCACAATTCTGCAAAGATGAGCGGGCCAGAATTCCTCCACAGGCTGTAACAGACTTGATTGCAGTTGTTACTGTTAAGGGCCCAACCAGTAATTAGGTTTAGGGGATAATTACCTTTTAACACAGGTCCATGATAAGATAAGCCTTTATTTGTCCACACAATATGGACATTTTAGTGCTGCAACACAAGTAGGTACAGAAGTAAAAGAACAGATAACTTATAGAAAGCTTAAAAAAAAAAAAAAATAACACTCTTGAACATAGTTTTTTCCCTTAATAATAATTTAAAAATAACATTTAAAAACTGCATTTTGTGTTAATATTTAAAAGTTGTTTGATCCGAAATCAGGAAAGGGGCCAACTCTTTCCCACACTACTGTACAAACACATATCATGCATGAACCAATCTAAAGGACACAATAAAACAGAACAATGCTGAGGGATCATAAACTTTTATTGAATTCAAATGTATTTCTACAAACACAAATCCGTACAGGTTAAAGCAACGGCAGGGAGCATGCAGCTACTGGTGACAGACTCGGCTCCTGTTTTCACTTTACTGCAGGGGCCCGACATGAGCGCCGCGTCTGTGGTCCGACCCCCAAGCTCAAGAAAGCTCGCAGCAACAGCCACTTCAGTCGGGCAAAAGTGGGCCAAAAACGAGTCAGCGGTGAACTTAACTACAACAAAGCTAAATAAATAACCATTCAAAAGGTTCAAATGGAAAGGCTTCATATTAAAGGCAAACAAAGCAACACAACGTTAACAACAATAACAGCTAAAAGTGGATTGTCTGATTAATAACTTCTAGTATTTCACTGTATAGATGGGGTGGTGCTGGAGGCATGGTACAGCCACAGAACATGTTCAGATTACACAGATGAAAGCCAGAATGTCATTTTTTTTCCATGTACAATTGCTAATTTCAGTTGTTCACAAGTTGACGAGACTAAAAATACACTGGACATTTTTTTTCCAACAGTCGAGGGTTTAATAGTGTGAGATACATAGATTGAGATAGATTAAAGCAAAATTTGGAAATGAATCTTGATCTATACTCAAACCTAAATGTTCTCTCGGTTACAATACACAGTAAATCTAGAGCACATTTACACGCATTTCCAAAGCCTTTGGTGGGTCCTTTCGGAGCAGACGTCCTCATATTTGTCTAATCTGAACATGGCAGTGACCTCTGTATTTACACAAAGGCTGGTAGACTCCTTCTCTCGTTTGCTCATGACGTTACACTTGTGAACACATGGATTGGTTGGAGGAAGCTCGTCCATGAGGTTGCACAGGGCTCAGACAGGCGTGCTGTGGTAGGAATGGTGCTTAGTGATGAGGGCTGCACGCTCGCTGGCCTGCACGGGGGAGGGGGGGGGGCTCGTCTAAGCGGGCATGTACGGGGGCGGCGGCTCCTTCTCTGGCATCTTCACTGCCATCTCGTAAGTGGGCAGAATGTACTGTGAAGAAAGGGAGTCGACACCATTTTAATAAAAGTACCTATATCTGTTTTTTATGTATGTATTCTAAATGTGTTTGTGGTTAAATTAATGCTGCATGTGTTCTTCATAGCTTTTCCCCTGAGCGACAAAACTCCCTCGTGAGGGCAAAGATGTGACGCTTTCAGAAAAACAACAAAGACAAAAAAACGACTGAACTGACACAATGCACTTCTTTGGGGACTAAACGTCCCCATGTCTCCAACGGGTCCTATTATTCTGTCTAAAAGCTTTAACCTTGTAGTTTAGACCTGTGAAATGCACCGGATTGTTGGATTCACGCCTGCAGTTGACTAAAGAAACTCTTAGTCGATTAAAAAGGAGGCGTGGCAAAAGCTATGAAAATTATTAAGCATCACTATTATACGTTTGGGACCAAAACTGCACTCACAAGATTACAACTGCACGGGTCTTAAAGCAAAACGACGACTAATGCAGAAATGTAGTAGGAAACAGAATTTCTCACATATAAAAGGCAGAAATAACTCACTCCATATCTTCTGCTTTCTGTTGTAATAAATCCTTATAATCTATATAAAATAATTAGATGACGAATATAGATTTTGGTCGACTAAGACTCCATCGCCCTGATTAGTTGACTAAACAAATAAAGGCTACTACTTGTATTAGTTTAGGTGTTCCTAAAATGGGCTCACAGCTCGTTTTTGTCTGGTTTGGGAACTGGATTAGTTCTATATTGCATCCCTTGAATTAGTATTCCATTCCCTTTCCCATGAGTGCTTGCAGCAGCGTACCTGGGGAGGGGTTTCAAAAGCAGGATACACAGCAATCTCGGGCATGTTTCTGTTGTTGATGTATTTGTAGCAGTTCCACACACAGTTGATCAAGTAAGCCTGAGCAAAGACACACAAGGCCCATAGTCGGTCAGGTGATACACATTCAGAGCATGGCAACGTTGCAGGATATACATTTACATACAAGAAGTCGAGTGTGGCATTAGAAAACAACAACTCTGTGTGAATATAGAAGTAAAAAATAATCCTTGTACCTTGAGGAGGATGAGGAATGCAAAGAAGACCAGCACAAACATGAGCAGGCAGCTGGAGTCCATGGACAGGAGGTTGTCCTTGTACGGGAAGTCAGGCTGGAACACACAAAACATCATCTGAAGGACGCTTCACGGGACATCACACTATTGTACACTGCCTTTAGTTCAAAACTGAGCTGGAGACAAGTCAGAATTCTATGGTGTGTAAATGTCAGACTGCTTATTTGTTGGCCTGGTTTATGGCTCATATCTCTCATTACTGGGCCTATCCACATGAAACAAAACCCGACACAACGCCTTCTCTGTCAGTACAAATTCAAAAGTGAAATTATTCTCTTGCCAATATTGAAAGTGGCAAGGTTTGTGCAGCTAATTCCAAACAAGATGAGCTTCAATATTTCTGGATATTGGATATTTCTTGCCCTCCATCTCCATCTGAAATTATGACATCATCAATTTCGAGAGCATGAGCACAACCTTATTAAATGTGGCAGTAGTAAGTCTCACCAGCTGGTCCAGGTAGTCCTTGATGCGGGGCAGGTAGGTGAGGGAGCTGATGGCCACCAGACAGCTGAGAGCGAAGTCAAAGAGCTGGTAACAGAAGAAGGGGATGAGCCAGCCGGCGCGGTGCTGCAGAGACACAGGAGTTAGTCAAAACAAGAACAACCAAGAACACAGAAAAGCCTGGAAAAGGATCCACTGCATCTACAGCAATTCAACCATTTACGGTGTAGCGTACATGGGAAAGCGCTTTTTTTTTTACTGTGGATGAGTCTGAATCCCCCAAGAAATGTGTTGTTTTACCATTTCACATTATGCTGTATTTTAAAGTACACATATTCTGCATTATTTAAACAGGCTCTACATTTACTTTGGCATCTTGTGTTTGAGCAATTAGAAAAATCAACTACATGTAACTTTCAACCGGTCCCCTCATGAGGATTGGTATTAGCACGCCATCTACCGGCAGCAGAAGGAATTACGCTGGGAAAATTAACTAAAGCTAGCTTGTCCCCGACATGCTACTGCAAACACACAGTTGTAATGAATGTGATTTGAGGCAGAAATACTAGAACTAGTGTGGCGATGACTTATGGACTTAGAAACGGCACAGGAGACCTCAGGATTTCTACTTTTGACATCACATCACTGGGAAATTTGAAACGGTTGCATGAACTAAACTAAATACAGCTCCAGGTATGTTTTTGTTGAAGGAACCATGTTGTAATATGGTTAACAGCTCAAAAAAGTGGAATTTGGATAACATCCTTGAATGAAGAAGAAGGCCTGCGCTTAGGATTCTTTCTCTCCCTCCTTTTTTTTCTCTTTTTTACAGTAGAGACTAAAACACAAAGACGTACAACTACAGTAGGTGGTGGTAAATGCACCTTTACAGTTGGCTGCCAACCGCCACAACAACTAAATAACCATCTATAGGGACATGACACGCAGTAGGACTATTCACTGATCAGAAGCAGAGGTAAACACGAGACCTGAAACATTGCACATCTGAAGGCCTCTGGCTTCAGCAAAGATAGAAGACGGGGCCAAGTTGGAAAAATATTCAAGAAATGCATTTGTGCTTTATTTTCATGTGTAATATTGTCAATGAACACGGCACTAAACATCACTACGATATTAAGTGATTTTAGGTCAATTCTACGGCATTAGTCTTCATTTGTATTGCTGTAAAAAGAGCCAGGCCTTCAAACTGTGCAATCCTGAACTACCAGTAATCACTATCTCAGCACTCAAACCTGTGAAGGCTCCCTCTAGTAGTCAGTCCTGTGAGGTGAAGACAAACAACATGAAAACTCCTCTTTAAACCCATCTCTACTACTGCAGTATGATTATGCTGGACCCAAGTCATGGACAGTAGATGGTGGGCTGGTCAGACTTACAGTGATGGCGCCGTACACCAGCATGGCACTGATGGTGAGCATCAGCAGAGAGATGGCAAATCCCACACAGGCATTTTCTGAGAACACAGACAGACACAGTCAGCAGAGCTTAGTGAATTTATTCACTTGCACTACAAAGCCCTACACTGAGGTCATTATTAATTAATTCCAATGTTTGTGGTTAAATGCTATTAGCACCAGAAGAGTTTACGACCACCACCAGTTCACTCTCATACATTCATATTTAGAAAAAGTGGGTGAAGAGTCTCGCTCAAAGACACAACAGCAGTACTAGTTCCAGGCTGTTCATGACAGTCATACAAACACAGGAAACACACAGATGTGCCCCATGTGACTGCATTAGACCACATTAGAAAAAACAGGAAACACAGATGATGTCAGAGCAGCAGAATAAAAAGACAAAAGTGCACAAAGCACTTGTCTCTGTGGATTTAGTCGTCAGGGAAGGAAACTTCCTCAATACTCAATAGTGTTGTGTAATTCTAAAAATGTCTTAAGTCTCTTCCTGTCGAAACAGTTGCAGTGTAAAGAAAGTGAAGTAAAACCCCAGGTTCTCGGAATATCTTATTTTATCTTATCTTATCTTATAATCTGCAACACAGATTAGACACAGCAGTGGAATAATAAAAACAGATAACTTCCTTAAACATATACTTAGTAAAAAATATAAATAGAAATAGGAAAAAATACACTCTCTTATTTACAATAAGTGGCTGTTTATATGGACAGAAAATATTGCACCAGGGATGATTGACATTATGTCAGGGCAATAGCAGGGAACCAACTGCCAATTTTGGGGTTATTGGGTAAAGATCTACTGCCGCCCACACAACTTCCTTTAGAAAAAACACATAACTTTCATCATATGTAGCAGGCGGCCAGACGCCAACGTGAGGTTTAGTCTGAGCTGAAGCGAGGCTCACCGGACATGCGGTCCGAGGCAAAGTAGTGGTCAATGACCTCATACTGCAGGTCGATGGTGGGCACATTTCCAGGGTGGCTCACTGCTACGGTCAGCAGGATGTCCATCAACAGGTTCACCACCTGAAACGGCAACAAGCAGCACACAGGATCATCATGGGGGGCTGCAGAGGCGAGGGCACTAACCACTAACCAATATGATGGCCTATATAAAAAATATAACTGTATTGTGAGTTTTATTGTATACATTTAAACAAAGTATATAGACTCCTAATTGATTTCATATATCTATTTAAGTATCTGGCAAATCTATGTGAACTCAAGATCTATTGTGTCAATGCGTGTTTTGGCAAATAAAATACTAATTTCTTCTTTTGAATACATTTAGAGAGTTTACATTATAAATGAAACAAAAAGTCAATGATTTCTCTGTTAAATCAATAAAACGACGGTGAAGAGATAAATAATGTAATCTTGACTGATAACGTTTATTAAAAGATACAATAAATCCATATTAATCACGTGTTTTCTACATGGCACATTATAGTTTTGAGTTTAGCTGTGCTGCTGCTAAAGTTTAAAAGGGTCAATGTGGAACTTTCTAGGTGGAGGGTCCAAAACCTCTATACGGCCACTGTGTAGAGGTCATATTTTACCACGAAGGTTCCACAGAATAGTAAACAATTTAGCCATCTCCATGGAAACAAGCAGGAGACAACCCCAAACCAAGTTATTTATGAAATGAAAACACTTGTAACTGAATAGGCCTACATGAAATATTGTAATCAAATCATACTGCGGAACAGTCCAGGGAAAGCAATACTTTCATGAGGTAAGGAGGTGGTCTACACCAGAAAAGTTACATGATGCACCTTTAACATAATTAAACCCAATCTTGTGTGAACGGCTGACTAAACACACCATTTATCAGCCTGAAAGATCCAAAATCCAAAAGTCCAAAATAAAGACAAGACCATTTTGAACTCTCATTGCTAACAGGCTAAAGCTACAGGGAGCTAACGGGACGACGCCAACAGCTGTTTACAGATTAATAATAACATTTAGTACGACGTTTCGAATCTAAACGCGCCACAATATGCAACACAATACACAAGTACAACCAAACAAACTGGAGAGGCAAACCACTTGTCAAGATCAAACGTTAGCGGGTAGTGTTTTTAGCCACATTAGCCGCTAGCCGTAGCCTCCATGTTCTTACCATGTACCACGTCCCCAGGATGATCGTGCCCGTGCGGACATGACAGCACCCGCAGCACCGGGTCGTGTACAGCCGCTCCCGAAAGGGTTTGAAGTGATGCATGTCCTCTACAAATGTAGGGAGGAACATCAAGAGCTGCGGCCCAGAAGGGAACAAACCTCTGAGCATGCACTAAGCGGACACGTCTAAACACAGCTGCAGCGGTATGAGCGGAACACGGCGCGGAGCACGGAGCAGGAGCAGCGGGAGGAGCAGCAGAGGGCGGAAGAGCGGGCTTCAGATTAAGGCGCTGGTGTCAGATACATTTTCTTTGTACTTCTTCTGTCTTGTTTATTTTATCTGTTCTTTTTTCGGACTGTGTACATTATTGTGTATTGTACGTGCGGTCCCCCCCTGTCTGTAAATACAGGGGGGGACCCGCGCCTTTTTGTATATGTCAAAGCGTCTTTGAAAAGCGCTATATAAATAAAAAGGTATTATTATTATTATTATTATTATTATTATCATTATTATTACAGGTATACAGACTTTCAAAAGGTCCATTATTGTAATTGTCATTTCATTTCGTTTCTTCATGTTCAGGGGTCCAAAGCTTTTTCACCGAGGGCTGTGTTTTAAAATGTAAACGGAGCGGATGATAAACAAGTACAATTCAAGGGCCGCATTTGTCCCCTGAGCACACGATAAATAAATATACGGTTGAGTTAGTTGGAGTATATCACTATTTATGGTCACTATCAAGTCCACTTGTCCACCATCCAGTATCTCACATCATTACACCTCCCTTTGACCACAAAACCGATTCAAAGTGCACCAACCTCATGACTGCAGTACATAAACTTTCTAATGCCAATAAAAGGTGAAACTAAATGAAAAAAACAACAACAATTATCTAGCGTTTCAGAACAGACAAAATAATGAAAATATAAATCCCTTTAATATTTAGAAATTGCGAAAATGATGACGTATTTAAAACTGTGGTATTTTTCCTGACAATTGTTTGCCACAAAACATCTTTACACATGATACAGATTTACACATACACAGATAAAAATAGCATTGGCAGTTCAATCAAGGTTTTCCTAATAAATTATACTTCAAACAATCAACATATTTACATTTGGATTTGGCTTGTCACAAACACAAGATAGACTACAGCAGCAGGTACAATGCAGATTGTTGGAGTTCATACGAGCACCACGTCTTCCCCACGGAGCGCCCCCCTCGGGTGTTTGAGGTAGTCCTGCTCTGTTCGCCTCATGCCCTGGCTGTATCCTTTGGGATCTTTCTTCTTCCATTTGTAGATGAGAAATCCTGCCAACACCACGCCGAGCACTAGTCCTCCTATTCCTCCGGCAATCACTCCTGAACAGGAAGAAAAGAAATGCCACAATATTAACGACCGCACAAATACATAGATGATGATGAAAGCATAAGAATCTAAATGAATTAATAGTTCATTTAAAGCTTACATACAAGGAAAGTATGATTACAAAAATGGTCCAAAACATCATATTTCAAGGTTTTAGAATGACATGTTGTTAAACCCATGAACATAATAAAGCGAATGACCTAACCCCTTTTTTGATTTTTGACAAACTATTATTTATAAATGTTTTTGTCATTACATTTGCGTTAAGCTCGGATTTGTACTGTCCCACATAAGTAACACATTCCCACAGTTAAAACATACTTGTACTATGTTTGCAGGGCTCATTGGGTTCATAGGTGCAAAAACAATGCTACAGACGCATTCAGAAAAGACTTGAGAAGGTAGTTATGGGGAAAATATGGCATGTTTAACAGATTTATCTGAGTGTCAAGTAGTTTATATTAATGAGTTTAAATGTTTAGTGTAAGTCACCTGCAAGGACTTCTTTGCTCTCCAAGAAGCTCCTAGATTCTTGTATAGTGATGGACTTTCTGTTCCAGGGATGTTCATGCTCCTGTTCCTGTAAGCAGACACACACAGAGGTTCAGCCGGCTGCAGTATTGTACAGAGAGGGCACTGAGGAGTACACAGACATACTGTGTAAATCAGCTCATTTATCAGTAAAAGCTGTAATTTATTTCAACACGTTTACTTCACATCTGGGGACGCACAAAGGTCATTTTTATGGAATTGAAAATCAACATCTAACATACTGTTCCTTTAAAGCGGGTTTCAATTACAATCAATCAGCTGAAGTATTGCTTTCAGCAAGAGCCATGCCAGATCGATAATGTGTAGAATTCTATCTAAAGTGCCCAATATATATCTGGCTTCTGCCAGCTTTAGGTTCCTATTTGATTATCATGATCACCGAGTTCATATGAATAGTAAAGGCTCCAAGATGACGCGTGTGGATTACCCTGTGTCCGTGTTGGCACCCTGTAGTTGTAACTGAGGTGTGTGTTCAATCTTTTACTGGAACACAAACTACCACTGGATTCTATTAAAATGTATTAGTAAAGTTTGCTATGGATAAAATCTACTCCCTTCATATTGAAGCATGTGATGTCATAACTCATGTGAATGATGATTGTATGGATGAACTTCTTTAAATAAACTACAATTATAACTGTAGCTGTTAAAACAGTTCTCCAAACTGGGGAAGTGCTGTATATCCATTACAAATAAATTACAGTGGATTGCATTTACACATTTGTATAGGATCAAAATAATTGAGCAAAATAATATGCTACATTATTTTATGAAACATATAACACTTGATGTAGACCTTACCCGCTCAGGACCTTGTCTTCCATATTTTTGATTCTCCATTGGGTCTATGTCTTCTTTACCTTTGCCCAACTTGGATGACCAAGTATGATCCCATACCTCTGCGATGACTGAGAAGACATTATGTACACTTGGTTTAATATTGTGCAGCTAACCATCCAATTCCATGTCTTCCATTACTGATTCTCTAGCATTATAAACATTATAATAGTTTGCACTACTGTCCTCTGGGAGGCGCTATAAGACAGTAAAAACACACACTTCTAATGAGGCTCCAAACAGGAGAAAAGATGCCATGAGACACCACAATATGCACCAACTGAATCGTGCGCTTTATGGACCAACATCAGTGGAGCAGCTTTTCCTCCATCCATGGCTTATCAAACACATGTCCTTATTGGAGAATGGGTTGTTTTGTACTGTGCACATTAGAATACAGTGGGGGGCTCTGCTTCTTAGATGTCTCTAAAGCTTTTGACCAAATCAACCCTGGCTCTAACTGATTGAAAAGTTACAACAGAGAGGTTACACCCAATTAA
The DNA here is from genome assembly GCF_026437365.1 of Eucyclogobius newberryi. Taxonomy (NCBI): domain Eukaryota; kingdom Metazoa; phylum Chordata; class Actinopteri; order Gobiiformes; family Gobiidae; genus Eucyclogobius; species Eucyclogobius newberryi. The sequence continues at coordinate 7,928,893 of NW_027315723.1, forward strand.
ATCCAGGCTCAACATGTTTGGCACACACAGCAAACAATGAAAGTTAGATGGGGAACTGGAACGTCTGCATCTAAAGACTGTGTTTCCTGCTTTTATCCAAGTCTGGAGGGAATTGTTGGTTGTGTGTCAAATATCTTGGTCACATCACTAGGAGTGACCTATGAGGGCGTTCAGGGGCAGTACAACAAATTGTAGACACAATTGTAAGCCAAACACTGATTTTACTCACTTTTGTAGATCAATTTCATGGTCCATTCAATCCAATATATTAACAGGCACATTTTGGATGAATTACTAAAATATTGACCAATAATGCAGTCACTGGTTGAAAGAATCTTGCAGCTGTAGAACAAACACGGGTCCCATCTGAGATTCTACTAACATCATACCTTCATCAGATCCACTTCCTGACCCGGAGCCCTCCATCTCCAGGTCATCTCCAGATGCCTCCAGGTCCTCAGGAGGCAGAGGCCACTGTGGAGACACGACACGTCATGACACTGCACCTCAGCTCCAGAACTGAAAACACTCGTCAGGTTTGTTGCTAACACGTTTGGGAGAGTTGGCCTAAAGCCTGAAAATCACAAGTTGTGTTCAGTCACTTCAACGTTTCTGATCCAACAGGTTTTATATTATGCAAACCACTTTTTTCATGTGTCGACTAACACTAAACAAACAATATGGACATGACTAAAATGGCTGTCAAAGTGGACACTGGTCAAAAGTCATCCAAACTGCTCTTTTTAATTATTCAATGATAACATGACCAGGAAAGGAAGTTGTTATTGTTACAAATCATAAATACACACGCTTCAACACTGTAAGAAGAGGTGATTTCTCAAGAGGAAAAAAAAAAAGTATTTGGGGGAAAACTACTGCTCAAGAACGAGGAACTATCTGGACAAAATTGCTTTAATTGGAAAGACAAACCATGAAATAAAACACAAAATCAGGTATTTTCAAAGGAACATCACATCATAAAATTCAAATCATTTAATATAAAGATTTGGTCACTCTTAGACCAAACCAAAATGTTGACTCATGTAGGAAAATGTGAGTAAATGTGACGAGTACCACTGCTCATTTCAGTCACATCATTTTTAAAAAAGCAGGTGTTTTGAGATGGTTTCCGAGTGGGCGACACACTCACTTTCTGTCATGTTCTGTCTGAAGCGTCTCACTCAAACCACAGCACAAACTCACACTTCTGATTTCATGTGGTCCTAACAAACCACCATGAGGAAGAGTGTCTGGACCCAGCATCGGAAACTAATGTTCTGATACCAACAGTCACTATGGAAACTGAGGCACACAACTTAGATTATTGGGTTTAAATATACTATACAATCATAGAGTAGCCAATAGATTGCTTTTAATTAGATATATTTTAAACATAAGTCTACTCACACCAAGATTGAGTCTTTTAATGATTTGGGTCTTTTTAATGTCTCGATCCAAAACCAGTTCAAACTTTAGAAGACAAAAGTTGACTTGTTGATATGTTTGTTTTTTTGCCCAGATTTATAACTTGAAGAACTCAAATTGCCTAATGCCATTTAACAGCCTTTCCACAGCCCACTGTAGACTTTGACATGGTAACTATAATATTTTACTAAAGTATACATTTGATCATTTACAATTCTAAACCAAAAAACGGGGTGAATAGTTCCCACGTCAAACCTAAACCTCGATGATTCACTCCAGTTTTAAGTACGTGTCTAACACAGGAAGTCACTCAGGTGTGCGCCTGGTATTTACCCTGGAACCACTCAACCTTTCGCATCAAATACCAGAGCTATTTACTCCGCTACAACTCCGTGACAAATGCGTCTCTTACCCCGTCATTTGCTGAACATAAAGCCAAGGAAAAGCAGAAGAAAGCTGTGAGTCCGAGGAGCCTCATGGTGCTGGACTTTGGCTCCGTCTCGCTGTTATTGCGCTGTTATTGCTCTTCCTCCTCCTCCTCCCCCCCCCCCCCCCCCCCCCCCGCGCGCAGGTGAGTCAGCTCAAGCCCCGCCCCCTGTGGACGGCGGGCAGGTGCGACCGCGGCTCGAGAAGATACAGATACGGCTCATATATAATCCAGAAACCATCAATAACCCATCACATTTTACAATAAGGTTCATTCATTTTGTGAAAGTTGTGTTTCTAAACTAGATCTCTAATACAAGTCATAGATTCAAGTCTAGACATAAACCATGTCATATTCATGTGCATATAACTGATGTAAATAAGAGTGTTTACCATTATTATTAGTATTATTTGTCTTATGCCAGCTATTTTTTATTATTATTTAATTTCCCTCCATTCCCTATTAAGATATGAGAGGGCCTGTTTATAAGAGTTTGTTTTTGTTTATAAGAGTTATTCTATTAAGAGTGTTTTGTTTTTAAACTTCCTATAAGTTATCAGTCCTTTCCCCCTGTATCTACTGCGTTGTAACACAAAAAATTCCCCATGTGTGGACAATAAAGGAATATCTTATCTTAATGCAAGGAGCAAAATGAAGGACGATGAGTCATGTTCAAATGTTAGAGAACAGTTTAATTGTACATAGTCACAATTCTGCTCTAAAAATGAGCCGCTTCTTCATCTAACATCTGTAAATGTACATAAGGCCACCTGAAAATGTACACCACTGACAGTGTGACAAACTCATATCTTCATATTTATAAATGCACAATATTTTACAAAGCTTTTTGCTTTTACAAGGTTTCGGCTGCTGCTTTCAAAAGAACAGCGCATGACTTTATCTGTACAAAAATATTATATCATTGTTTCCTCTGAAGAATTAATGGAGCATCAATTGAAGAGAAAATTTACGTCACTCTTGAAAAGACTATCAACAGGAGATGGTACAAAGAGAGGCCGGCCTTTCAAAATAAGAGTTTAAAAAAATCCATGCCAGATGCATAAATTCTGTGAAATAAAAACTTGATGAAATAAAACTGTATACATTATATTCAAAATGGGGTCAAAGGAGTGGTGAATATACACATGCCGAAATTCACAAATTTAGTCTCCCCAAAAAGTGTAATAAAAGACAATTTACAGCAACATCGTTTACAAATGTACAACTGTACAGAAACAGATTAAAAGCGTCACTACAAAGTCTCATATATAAGCAAGGCCTGTCAAAACACCACAACTAGTTTCCTCAATTCAACTATTATAATTACACTTAATAACTGCACATATACTACATGGAATCTACAATTATTCAGAAGAAATACAAAGCCACTGATTTAAAACAGCTACTGCGCGATGGCCCCACCCGCCTCCACCTCAGCACTTTCTTACCCAATTAAAAAAGTTAAAACCACTAAAACTGCGCTTAACTTCACTTTCACGTTCTAGTAAAAAATGTTTCAATTCTCCAGCTTTAGGCGGTGGGGTCGCTAATTCTCTTTCCAGAAAAAAGAATCCCCCAAAACGCGACAATTACATAAAGAAGCTATACGACACTAAAGCTACAACATAGATGATTATTTAGATTTTTTTTCTTTTTCACAAGGCCAGTGCGTCCACGGGCAAAAAACTACAAGACCGGACAAAACATGGTAAAACCAGAGGAAAATCTAATCATTCCTAGGATTGAAAATCCTCGTCACAGCATGCGCTTAAACTTGCATAAACCCCCCCAGCGGGAAATAAGAAGAGCCCCCTTGTGGTCGTTTTGTGTAACTGTACAAACTATTTCGGAAAATGAGCTGGAGCGCACAGAAGTTTTGTCCTGCATCTACAAAAGAAATCTGCACAAATGTTCTTTTACATTGTGTTTTAGTAGGAAACAGAATTAGCTGCTCCCAAAGGTAACAATAGTTTAAACAATGCAAGACAAAGCTACTATTGGCATCCATGTGGAGACAAAGCACCACTCCAAAAATCAAGCTAGAAAATCCTCGTCTAAGTGAAATAATCTGACAATTTTTATACATAGTGCTAATTCTTCAGCTGCTTTGGCATGGCCTTGCGTTCTACTTAAATTCACATATAAATATACCGTAGCAATTTTGAACACCTGCGTAGAAAAAGTGGAATTATTTTGCAATTACACTTCAAAAGTCACTTGCTGGTGTTAAAAAGTAAGAATTTCACCAAATATTGTAGTAACTTTCTACAGAGAATTTACACTGTTAGGTAATAAAAAAAACAAAAATGTACAATATTATGCAAAACCAGTCATTTCCATCAATTACAATGTGCTTTAGCCAGAATCAGACTGCCTGAGTAGTGGGGCAGGATCACAGCGTTCTTAGAGGACATTTTTTGGTACGTCTCCCTATAGGCGAGTGTGTGTGATGCAGAGAGAGAAGTAGGAGGGGGCTCAGCTTGTGTAGGGAGATTTGCGTGTGTGTCTGTGGGGTCAGTTCACATGAGGCCGTTGGCGGGCCCTCCGATTGGCCCCAGCTCAGAGCCACTCTTCATATAGTACTTCTCCAGCTTGGCCAGGATGTGCTTGCCGTAGGTGTACTTGCGCAGAGTGGCAATGTGGGGTCGGATCTGAGGGAAAACAAGAGTGAAAAGACTTTGTACTTTAGTTCTGTCCCTCAAAACCTGGAGCCAAGCATCTATTTTAATCTTATAGGCTTTTTAACAAAAGTCACAAAATATTAATACAAAATATATCCGGTCCTAAACGTTATCAATAGGTTAATTTTGACAGTTTTACCATCTCAAGCTATTTCTTCTTTAACCTAATTTTAATTATGAAATTGTTAATATTTTTGTCATTATTCAGCTGACAGCCGTTTCCTTTACCTTGTGCATGATGATTTTGCGCTGGGCTGGCTCTGCCATGTCTATCATCCTCTGCACCACGTAGTTGGCATACTGGTCCTTCATCATGCTGTAGAGGGCACTGTGGGGCCCGTCCTTCTGGCAGCAAACCTCGTCGATCAGGAGAGCTCTCTCGGCTCGTGACGAGTGGATCACACACTTCTCCACCACATTACTGTGAGCACAGAGCACACGCTCATGTCCAAAAGGTTACAGGAAACAGTTGCACAATAGAGCAAGGGTGGGTCATATGAACATTTCCAAGAACTGTAGCTTCAAATGTTAGATTTCCTTTAATAGTAGACATGGACAAGACCTTTCAAAGATATAACAGCACGCTACAAATCAAGATATTAAACCAGTACCATTGCCATGACAAATCTTTCAAATCCATATGCCTGAAACTCATCAGGTCTAATATCAGTAACTGATATCAGGAAGGGTTTCATATTATTGGAAACGTTCAGAAAAATGTCATGTTAAGCCACAGTCTAAACATTGTGACATTAAAAAACACATCAGATGTGTTTAGTGAGTTGCCATGGAAATATGTCCATGAAGATAGAATGATGCATCATGTTTTATATAATGTAAATGTATTGGTGAACTTTAATTTGCCTTGCTATGGATTGTAGAAAAAGCTTCAGTTGTAGTCATCTGGACTCAGTTAGAAAAAAAAAAGACGTTTCGACTCACATCCAAGAGTCATTGTCAATAAAAGAATTGCTATGGATTATCACATTGATATTGGCAAATATCACATATTGCATCAGCCAGTCAAACCCTGCTACCTCAGCTCTTGTCCTCTTGTACAACGTTAGAGGCACATTACTTGTACGACTGAAGCACGTTAGCTGGGCTAGACTAGGCTGGGCTGGACTGGCCTGGGCTGGGCTGGGCTGGACTGGGCTGGACAGAATCACAACGTCTAAGGGTTCATGTCTCCGGCTCCCGGACTGATGGAAATAAACTTCTCCAAAATCTGAACTCTGGCCTCATGCCTCTTCTTTCAAACTCAGTTTATTTGACAACACTTCTAACACTGCTCTTGAGTTCAGTTTTTGGTGAAATCCTCCCATCGCGTTCAGAACTCTTAGGTCAAGGATTGGCACACTCTGCCTCTAGGGTTTATGTATACATGGTTATAAAATAATATAGCAAAGACGTACCTGAATAGCTAATATTGTTCCGACTCATGGACAATGTTGGATTGGTTTCAAGATAAGTTCTAGAGCTCCTACACGTGACATCATGCTATCCCAGCATGCATCATAAAACACTGGCAGTGGGGTTTTTGCATTGAAACCAACAATACCAATCCCGACTACCAAACTTTCATTTCAAACTATCAGAATTTCAGAGATTGTGTATTGTTCTTGGGATTATTTTTTCCGGGATGAGCTTGACCAAAGAAGAATATTTCTGTTACTACACTGGACTAGGGATGCGTACCGCTTCGACGGACCGGATCTGGACTTGTAAAAACGTTTCAGTTCAGGTCCAAAAAAAACGAAACCCGGTGATTCGGTTCTGGACTCATAAAATTTAGCACTGACATACTATATCCTTTTTGTTCTAGAATCTAGACCATCGTAAACCTTCAACCTAAACATTGATCGCGAAATTCGCGCTGGAAAACACGTAAACACTGCCATGCGCCGCTGTCAATAGCGCACACGGACCCTAATTAGTGACGCACGCGCCTTCTGGGCAGAAGTTGAAATAAGTTTAAAGATGCGAGATACAGCACAGAACCGTGTATCCACACGTGAACACTGAAGTGAACCGTGTATCCACACGTGAACACTGAAGTGAACCGCGTATCCACACGTGAACACTGAAGTGAACCGCGTATCCACACGTGAACACTGAAGTGAACCGCGTATCCACACGTGAACACTGAAGTGAACCGCGTATCCACACGTGAACACTGAAGTGAACCGCGTATCCACACGTGAACACTGAAGTGAACCGCGTATCCACACGTGAACACTGAAGTGAACCGCGTATCCACACGTGAACACTGAAGTGAACCGCGTATCCACACGTGAACACTAAAGTGAACCGCGTATCCACACGTGAACACTGAAGTGAACCGCGTATCCACACGTGAACACTGAAGTGAACCGCGTATCCACACGTGAACACTGAAGTGAACCGCGTATCCACACGTGAACACTAAAGTGAACCGTGTGAACCGTGTATCCACACGTGAACACTAAAGTGAACCGTGTGAACCGTGTATCCACACGTGAACACTGAAGTGAACCGTGTATCCACACGTGAACACTGAAGTGAACCGCGTATCCACACGTGAACACTGAAGTGAACCGCGTATCCACACGTGAACACTGAAGTGAACCGCGTATCCACACGTGAACACTGAAGTGAACCGTGTATCCACACGTGAACACTGAAGTGAACCGTGTATCCACACGTGAACACTGAAGTGAACCGCGTATCCACACGTGAACACTGAAGTGAACCGCGTATCCACACGTGAACACTAAAGTGAACCGTGTGAACCGTGTATCCACACGTGAACACTAAAGTGAACCGTGTGAACCGTGTATCCACACGTGAACACTAAAGTGAACCGTGTGAACCGCGTATCCACACGTGAACACTAAAGTGAACCGTGTGAACCGTGTATCCACACGTGAACACTAAAGTGAACCGTGTGAACCGCGTATCCACACGTGAACACTAAAGTGAACCGTGTGAACCGTGTATCCACACGTGAACACTAAAGTGAACCGTGTGAACCGTGTATCCACACGTGAACACTAAAGTGAACCGTGTGAACCGTGTATCCACACGTGAACACTAAAGTGAACCGTGTATCCACACGTGAACACTGAAGTGAACCGTGTATCCACACGTGAACACTGAAGTGAACCGTGTGAACCGTGTATCCACACGTGAACACTAAAGTGAACCGTGTGAACCGTGTATCCACACGTGAACACTGAAGTGAACCGTGTATCCACACGTGAACACTGAAGTGAACCGTGTATCCACATGTGAACACTGAAGTGAACCGTGTATCCACATGTGAACACTGAAGTGAAGCCGGTAAGATCGCTGGCTTTATTTGAACTGTTGTTGTTTATGAATTGTGTGCGTCGTCGCGTGTTAAAGGGGCGGGGTCAGCGTGGTCTGGGTGTAAATATGAATAAAATAACTTAAGTGTTATGTTGTGGTGTGATGTATTTGGCATTAAGTAAATACTAAGTCAAAGTAATATTGGTTAATTGGAGTTTATGTTTTGTAATAGTGTTTTGTATTTGTATTCTACAGTAGTTAAAATAATACATCATATTAGCAGCATTAAACACCAAACCATATTTGATTTGTTGTGTAAAATATTTTCATATTCTACTTTTGATACTGCTAAGTTGATTGCTTTATAGTGATTCAAGTTGACTTTTATGCTAGTTTTTGTAACTCTGTTATTTTACACTGACTTAATTATTTACACTGGTGTTTTGTCTGTTTGAAGGTTTTTACCTGACTTTTGATGCCAATGGATCTGTAACATTAAAGAGTGGAAATGTGTCTAGAGGCAAAACATTGTATCAGATGAAACGGCTGCTTTGACCCTTGACCCAGACTGACCCTGTCAACAATACTCAACCTGCTCTTGTTGTTGAGTTGAGTCTTGAGTTGTTCCTCAAGTAAAACACATGAATGTGTGTTAACTGTTAAGCTATAGTTTAGCTGCTAGCTAGTAGCTTGTGATTTGTAAGTTGTAGCTTATGCTAAAAACTGTGAATAAAGCAGATAAGTTGAGTTTATTTCAATCTGCAGTTAAGCCTTGTGTTTGATAGTCGTCCTTGTTCAAGTGTCTTCAACTTAATTTAGCGAAGTAGCTTGTGTTATGCTGTTATAACATTATGCAAATATGGCCTGAACCTAAACCTCTGGATTCGAATCCGGACTTGAACCTGAACGTGAGTTTAGGTATGCATTCCTACACTGGACTCATTACTTAAGATACAAATATACTTCTACATTATTTGCATTTTTATGTAGGGAATTTCGTCATCGCATAATGATTCAAAATCTTTATTCAGATTATGAATTTGCGTTTCTATCATTAATCATTGTTCTGTTAATTAAGTTAGAGAGAGAAATACGTTTGAAGAAAATTGATCACAAATGTCTTTTAAAACAGCGTTTGCATAATCAAAATCGTTGAAGTAATAATTTCCGGGTGTTTATTACATTGACAAAAGTTTATTAGTCCCCGCTATGTTCAACAGCGTCACATTAGTCAATACGTTTTCAATATTTTAGCAAGATCATATCATATTAACTATTAATAATAGCACAAGGTTTTATAATGAAGTGCATTTCTCACAAACATTTCCAGTGACACTTTAGACATTAAAAGTCAATCACATTTAGGGCAATCGAAACTCTTTAAAATTGGACTTGTTACACATAAAAAAAGGTTGCCATGGTTTAATCAAATTTGTTTAAGATGTATTGTTATTTACCGCTTAATTTAATGACATAGATAACCCCCAAAAGCTAAATTTCAGGCTCATTGTCATTGATTACCGCTGTTTCTTGCCTGCCATAATGGCGGCCTCAACAACATTAGTCGCCTGGGTTTAGAAGCTCTATTGAAGGAAAGAAATGTCTACTTTCAGTCTCTACTCTGGCATCAGTGGACATCTGTCATCAGCAGTCAAAGTTTAAAGATCAGAATTGAACTCAAAAGGGTAGAAGGGTGCAGCTCTAGCCTTAATTATTGATTGCCTTTTCTTAGTATTGCATTTAAGTTTCACCTGAAACTAATCTTTGTTCCCCCAGCAGCCCTGTAATGGGCCATAAATCTTACTGTTGAGGGTGCCGCAGTCACCCTCATCACTGATGAGTACCTGTTTAAAGTGTGAATGACCAGGGCTGACGCCGTCACACAACTTATGGTCCACAATGACGCCACAGTACTTGTACTTGATCACTGTGGTGGTGTGGAGAGGAGGTGGAGCCAAAAACGTACCCTCGTTGTTTTTTTAACATTTCATTGTAAAACGGAGCCATTGCAATACAAATTACTGGACTGGCCAGTGACCCTGCGTGTCCTCTGACAGAAGACTGATGATTCAGTCATAGTCAGAGATGTTCAGTATTTATCTGCCCTGATGTAAGCTGCTGATCTGTATAGAGTACAGGGGCGGAGATGGACAGCAGCCCTGAGGGGCACCTATGGGTGTGATGGCAGCCTCCAATATAGCACCATTAGTTGTCATACACCGGGATCTGGCTGTGAAAAAATGCATTAACCACACCATATTCAAATCAAGATTAAAATCAGAAGTCATCTCTCCACTAAGACAAAGGGTAGGATGGTGTAAAAAGCAAAAGTAAAAATCGACATATAAAAGTCTAACATGAGACAGACCCATTAGTTACACATTTCTTAATTTAATGCAGAACAAAACTGACCTTGCAAACTTGTGTTGGCTCAGCACCAGCACCTTCCCTCGCACCTCTGCCACGATCTTGCTCTTGTCCTCGGGCCGGCCGTGCTCCAACACATGCTGGATCACGTAGTTCCCGTACTGGTCCTACAGGGGGCAACGTGGGACACAATGAGCACCAACCACAGCAGTCTGAAAACATTCAGTTTTCATGCACTATATCCAGACAGAAGACAGAACATGCATGTCTACAGGTATATGAAGGAGTGGCGCCCCCGTGTGGATGTTGCAGAAGGTCAGACAACACAGAGGCTGCTGGTTCACAACGTCTACAGGATTAACCAGCAGCGTCTTTGCCCTTTCACAACCAGCTGACAGGAGAGGAAGAAGACCAGATGGATACAGAAAAAAAAATATAAATGAATAACTCGTTTCGACATTAAAAAAATCTGTGACACCATGAATATATTTTTATTTTTTTATTAGGCCCGAGCGCCACAAGCTGGCGAGAGGCCTATTAATCTCGTAAGGCCGTGCGAAGCACGGCTGCGAAAGTGCGCACGTAGTGCGCACAAAATCGAGCGCGAAGCGCTCGCCCACTTCCAAACACTCACTAACGCACTCCTCCACTCATGCACGCCCCGTGCATACTAATTAGTTGTAGGAAAATGGAACATTACCGTTGTAAACGGGCGAAGCCCGTGCAAAAGTTCGCACTAAACGAGCACTTTACATGGGGATGACGACCGCTTCTCATTTGCGCTAAGTAGCTCACGAATACGTTCCCCATCTCTTGCATGTTCCGTGCATATAAGCATGTAAGGCAAAAATTGAACATTATTACTGTATAGAGGGCCAAAAACACAAAGTGGGCGGAGCCCACTCAAAATTATCGAAAGTACCCGTCAGTGACCAGGGACCCACACCATGAGGTAGGAAAGCGCGAGCGCTTTCCGAAAATGTATAGTTTATGATATTTGAAAAATGGGAAACATTGTTTTTGCATCGGAATATTATTCTTTCTTTTTCTTCTTCTTCTTCTTCTTCTTCTCGGGACCAACCCCCCTATTTTTCACCCAGTGAACATTGACGAAAAGTCACAAAAATTTGCACGCCTCTAAAAATCGTGCCTCTCTACATTCTGGCTATTTCCCTTTTCTAAAATTAAAAAAATTGGCGCGTCAGCGCCCCCAAATGTACCAAAAATGCATTGAGAGATGGGAAATGACCCAAAAAAAATCTGATCGTAGAATCATGAAATTTGGCGCAGAGGTAGATGGTGACAAGAGAAGTAAAAAATATTATTACGGCAACGCCGTCCGCCCAACCAAATGTCGGCCATATTGCTTCAAAAATGGCTAAACATGACTTCGGAGTTTTTCCAAACGTCGTACTTTTACGAACTCCTCCCAGGGCGTTGGCCCTAAAAAGCTGAAATTTGGTGAAAATGCTACTGAGGAGTGGGACATCAAAAGTTATCCAAATTACATTGATACCTCTCACGGTCTCTGTGCGGCGAAGCCGCAAACTGTAGCTAGAATTTCAGAAATCTCCCATATTTAAAATTTCTGCCGTTTGCGCAGATAAAGTCCGAATTGCGTCAAATTAGAATCAGTTGTTAAACTCTTTGCCCTAAACCTACTTGAAGTGAAATAAATTCATTTGGCGCCACAGCGCCCCCTACAGATTTTATATGGAGGTTAAATGTTTAGTTTTGCGAAATTATATGAAATTTGACACACAACTCAATTTTAGCATCCCCATCAAAAAAGTCAATGACTCATGTCATAATTGTTATGGCGTTGCCGTAACGATGACCGAAACCTTTCATGTTATTCCAATGGGGAAATCGCCAGAACATGTTTACACTTTAGACTTTCACAAACTCCTCCCAGGGCGTCAGCCCTATTAACCTGAAATTTGGTGAGACTCATCTTCAAGACCATCAAAAGTTATCCACATTTTCATTCAAAGAGTCACGGTGTCTGTGCGGCAAAGCCGCACATTTTGCCAAGAATTCAAAATAAAATTGCTTTTTGATGGTAAAACAAAGGGGAGAAGATGTGACAGCGTCACAGATTCAGCAGTAGGCGTAATAAAAGGACAATTGGGGCGTGTTAGCGCCCCCTCCTCTTGCGGCGTGGCGGCGGTGTGGCGAGGGCCGATCATTGCCGCTTGCGGCTATATTTTATATTTATTTTTTTTAAATGGGGTGCGGCTCGGTGGTCGAGTAGATGACACACGAGCGCTCCATGTGAGCCGACTGCAGAGCCGTGAATCCAAATCCGGGAGCATGTCCCTCCCCAGTCTCACACACACTTCCACATGAGAAGTTGCTGTAGGATTTGATCATTCTAAACATGGATATCTCCAGTGACCTGGTCGAGACAGATTAAGTCTGCAAAAACAATTTGTTTACATTTTGTACTGGTTTTTAAAACATGACCCACAAACATTATTAACACTTTATAATTGCTAGATCATGGTGCTCAAATGATAATTGAGTAACATATTATTGATATGCTGTAGGTCTAATGTACAACCAGGACACACCCTACTTTAGGGCCATGTGTTTGCAGAGGGTTTTTTATGCATCCATTTTACAGTTTAGAAGACCATTTATTGCTTCCAAAACATCTCCTTGCACTTTGATAAAAGTGTATAATTAAACTATGTTTTAACATTTGAACGCTATGATTAAAAAGACAAAATGAGGAGATGCTTTGGGCAAAAATTAAAAAGATGACAACGTAGGATGTGAAATGAAGCAGACAGAAATAGTTAATTGTTTGAGGGGTTCTGGGTGTAAGGCCTGTTCCAATAGCACATTTAAGCAAAAAATTACCATTGCATATCACAGTTGGCAAGAATTGTAAAGTGTTTTAGATAGAATTATTAAAAAGGTTGAATATTCAAGTAACTTTTTCTATTAAAAAAGCAAAATATTTGCACAATAATAATATTTCATTCAAACTTAAATTTCATACGTCATTTGTTAAAATAAGTATCCATTTTCAATACAAGTTTTAGTGCTTCTTGTGACAGGCCTGCCAGTGAAATAAATTAAACATACAAAAGACAGAGTAGAGGAGAAGGAGAGGAGAGAGGAGGTAGCGAGCTGCCTGCGCAGAGGCAGATGTCCTGACCTTGAACAGTGCGTCACGGGACACTGAATAATATGATTTGGGGGTCATCTCCAATGAAACGCCTTGATATTTCTGATGGGATAAGTGAAGGGGGCAGGTGTGATGACAGCTAAGCACAACAGCTCACATTTACACAACACAAAACAACGGCACTATGATGTACATTCACAGCTTTATAATGGACACTTTACAATGAGGACTGATGCAGGCACAGCACAGTTAAAAGTCCTCTACGCTCCCTTCAACTCCATATGTATATGTTAATTTTGTTTCAGTCTTGATGTTTGAGTAATTCTGAATTCCCAAGAGTCACAAAATGCCTGGTGCCAAGTTAACCCCACCTCTGTCAGATGATGATGCATGTACTTTTAAAGCGCAAATTGTGCTAAAGCCACCACTTTTAGTCTATTCTAAAGTAAAGACACTACATCTACAAAAACATTGTTACCGTCCATCATAATTATAAACCATAATGTATTTTGTCTTTTGGCTGTAGTAATTAAACATGTGACTCCTGGGTGACCAGAACAGTTCAAAGTTGTGGCGCAGTGATGCTAACTCACTCACGAGTCTCTCAATAGTGGCGACAAAGGTGAAGTAGTTTTCTCTGGATTTTAGGAGGAAAACCTGCATCATTTGGATCATGAGCTGCACGAGAGGGATATGCGGGGAGGAGCACGCGGGGAGGAGCACGCGGGGAGGAACCACGCACTGAGTGAAATTATTTGTTTATTAGCGCTTAAGCTGGGTTGTAATGTAAGTGTAATAGTAGAGAATGTGCATTTCTCAGGGTTCCTTCACCTTTTCAAAAGACGATAAAAAACAGCACTTTTTTCGGTCATAACACTTTTTTTTCGCATTCAGGCCATCAACAAACAAATGTAGATTTCGACTATAGTTTTTGACATTTGACAAGATATTGATGTGTCCTCAGCATTAGATGTCCAAAAGTATTTCAGAAAGCCTTAACAAATCATAAAAAGGACATGGAAGGATTTATAATTTGCAGCACAGATCAGACAGAACCTGACCAATCATAATGAAGACTAGCCGTGCGAGGTAGAGCTTTTAGACTGTTTAACAGTCACCTGTTTGAGCAAACCAGGGTCATAATGAGAAATATGTATATCACTGCACATTACCGGTACAACAGTCTTTTTTGTGTGATACGATTCAGAAATCTCACAATTCGGTTTGATTCAAGATTGGATTCAATCATGATTCTTAAAATAATTAATGTTATGATATATTAAAAACTATGTTAATTTAGTATTTTAATTATTGTTATTGTAAATAATATAGGGCTCAATATAGGCTCTCTTCTTCACATGAGGTGAACTGCTTGATGCATTTAGTCTGTTAATTATATCTGTGAGTGTGTCTGCATTTTTACAGCTGTTTTGTAATGGACTTGTTGGAAACATGCTGCTGACCACCGTCTGCTTTGTCCATGCACGTGCTCTTACACGGTGCAGCTAAGATAAGATAATCCTTTAATGCCCACACATGGGGAAATGTCGTAGTTGTGTGTGTGCGTGTCTATGTGCTTCCGCTTCTAGCATGCACAAAAGCATGTATGAGGGGAGATGGTCTTTTGAAGCTCTGATTTGGCAGTGTGAAAGCCATGCAGCGCGGCGATCCTCAGTGTGCCGTCAGGACGTGGCTGTGGTATAGTTTTAATGTTGTCTTTCAGCACGCAGCTCTCAATTTCTAATCAAGACTGATCAAGACACATGTACGATGTGTATGGTGACGTGTGACATTTGAGCAGCGCAATGCATTGTTACACCCCTATTTGTTTCATTATTTACTTTGGCATAGGCCCTAGTCTCAGTGTCACACACACGCTAGAGTCTGGGCTCACCTGTCCCAGCTGCTCAGAGTGCTGGTGCAGCTCCTCCAGGATGGGCAGTGTTTGCTCCTGAGTGCAGTGCTCCAGGATCCTCTGGATCACTCTGCAGCCATACGGGTGTGTGGACAGCACAAAGACCTGCACACAAGTCACATGCAAATGAGGACATTAAACAAACTTCTGTCCACTGAGTCTTGCCAGCACAAATGTGGATGTTGGCACAACTATGGCTGAATTTTTCGAAAAAAGCTTTTCATTTTTGCTCTAGGCGGCACCGTCGAGACTGTTAATAAAAGGCTTTCATTGCATTATAGGTGCTTTTATCGCACTAAAAAAAACTAGTTAAAAGCTCCATTGCCTTGAGGGCGCATGTCTCACAAATTCACCTAATTTTCTCCATGGACATTGTGTTGTGGCCATACCTGCTTGTCAATGCCCAATCTCATCACATCTCTACTTGGATGGGACAGCACTTTGAAACCCAGGTGCAATAAACTGTAGTATCCACTTCACCCCCAGTTTGACTCGTGTGTGCGAGTGATTGGCGATGGTGGTACATCTCTTACCTGTCTGGTAATTATGGGTTTAAGATTCCCATTTATAGCCAAAATCTTCAGTACCTTTGCGCACTCAAAATACAGAATATTTGGTTTTGAACTGATATTTGCTTTGGCTGTATTAGAATTTACTCAATCTGAATGAAACCTATGGATAGATGAACTAAACTTGTATTAAATACTAAACAGCGCTGTGGTGAGCAGAAGAGCATTAACCTGTCCCTGGAAGGCATCGATGATGAACTGCAGCGCTTGAGGCTGCACACACTCAATGCACTTCTGCACCACGTGGTTCCCATTCTGGTCCTTCACACACTTGAGCACATGTCCATCCAGCTCCCGCACGATGTCACTCTGAGGAGGAGACACACACGCTCTCATATTCTACAATTTGCACAAGTAAACAAATGTGAAGAGAATAAAGAGAATGCTCACTTACAATTACCTGCTGCTCAGAGGAGATAGACTCCAGTGCCTTCTGAATGACTCGACAGCCGTACATCTGTAAGGCCAGAGGGAGCACGTGTCCACGGATACGAGTGGCCAGGGCGTGTTTCTGCTCCGAGCTGCCAAACTAAGAGGACAGGCTCACATTAGAAATAAAAACGAAACAAGAAAGATTCGGAGATCAAGTCAGATTTGACAGAGTTTGGCACTGCCAAAGGATGTCAAATGATTTGTTTAAACACTGCATTCATAGAAATTAATAGTAGACACGACAAGTGAACAAACATCTGACTGGGATCACTTTATACTCAAGAGTAACATAAATAATTATGCAGTACCTCAAAGAACTTCTGAATGACGTAGTTCCCAAAGACATCGGTCATGAGTTGATATGCAGCTTGTAAAATCTCCCCGAACACCATCTGCCTCTCAGCAGGAGTGGCACGCTCCAGCTTCTGCTGGATAAACCTACAGAAGAGACACCAGAGCAAATTATGATCACCAGTATCAGAGCCAGAATCGCTGGGGTGGTTAAGAGAACGCCAAAATTGCGGGACCTGCGGGTTGGGAAAAAAACTTGACCTGCACATCACTAGCACTTACTTCATACATAGAGTATTTTATCATCACTAATCCACAGGTACATTATGGATAAAACCAACTCTCACTAATGTGCTGTCCTTGCAAGGTCATTTATCAATTAGAAAATTACTGGTTCATTTCTGGGCCATAACCTTTTGCTGATGTCTATACCCTATGATGCTACAACTGTCCAATCAAATAAAGCCTTTGGGAAAAAAATAAATACAATGATAATAGTGCCTGTCATTCTGAGCTTTAGATATAATTCCAATTAAATATTTGATACAAATAAACAATCGAGGCTGTGTCATAATCTCTATCACTGCTCCAATAGCAACCAAGTAAGAGTCTGAGTGAACCTGGTTTATGGACCCAAAATTACAACAAAATAAGTCAGACTTGACCATTTGAGCCCAGCTAACAAAGTAAACCTGTTTTATGAAACAGCCCTCTGGTGTTTCGCTGAACCAGGTAAATATAAACAATGTTTAACTAAAACCAGGGACAAAACTAACTTTCGTCTTCATCTGCAAATAAGTCCGGAGACCCTCAGTTCAGCATTAGAGTAAACATTGGTCCTAGTGCTGCACCTGGATCCATGCTGGTCCTGGGAGAACTCCACCATGTGCCCAGGCAGGTCCCTGAGCTGCAGATTGGGGAAGCGGTTGTTCCTGAAGTCCTCCAGGAGGCGGCTGCGTCCGGAGGGCATGACATCTGAACGGCTGTAGCGGGGCCGGGAAGGGGGAAAGAGCTGGCTGCTGGAGTTAAACAGGCTAGATGTGCCTCCGCTGCGATACTTGGCCTCTGCACCGGGGGCAGCAGAGATGTAGCGTCCACTGCCGTTTGTTAGGCCTCCTAGGTACAAGAAGGGGACAAGATTAAAACAAACAAGGATACCAGGGCTGTTAATCTTGAGATTGTTAAAAACTTAGTTAACACGAAATAAAATATCCTTCTATCTGGAAGGCTAAATGCAATTGTTGCCTCAAGTGAGATGGCTAAACATTAACATTTACAGTGCCTCACCTCCCCTAGAGGTACCACTCCATACATTCTAGAGGCATATGCACAAATGAAACTTGGATGCAATTGGAGCAATTTCCATCCAATGTTTTTGTAATTATTAATACAAATCAATATTAAACTGTATTCAACAAATACTTGATTATGTGTTATAATGTTATATTTTAGTAGGTTTACCATGTATCTGGGGCACAGTCCAAGTACAATTTCAACATGACTTTACTCTATGTGAATTCCCATTACAGACTTAATCAAAGGTAGGGTGACTTACCCAAGTGTAGACTGGAGGAAGACCCATGTGAGGAAGGCAGTGAGGGAGGAGGAGTGAGAGGAGAGTGTCCTGGAGTGAGGCCAATGGGGCTGGGGGAGGAGGAGTACCCTAAACTGTTGTAGAAGGGCTGTCCGATGGGTGTCAGACTGCTGCCCCCGCGTTTGTACAGGTCTGAGGTGGCCAGCAGAGAGTCGCGCCTGGACACACTGCTGCTGCTGGAACTCGATACTGCAGGAAAACGAAAACGGAAGCGGCTCAGCTCAATGAAAAGGGTTTCAGAGTAATGAAACCTTTGAAGAGCAACAATTCAACGCAAAATTATGTATTTTGAATGGTTCTCAAATTGGGGTCTATTAATGGGTTTCAGGCCTATGGATTCCATCCTGATTTTAAAAAATTGACATAGTCACCAATTGTCCTGGCAATAGCGTAATTCATCTAAATATTAGACCCTTTGGTTCTAACAAAATCCTTCGAATCAAGGATTAATTTACCTGCAACCCATAAATACACTTCAAAATCAGATAGAGCTTAAATCAGGATGTCCAAACTTATACCAAGCAGAGGGCCACAGACAACCAGACAATGAAGTTAACCATTCGAAATTTTGCATTTGACATAGTTCGATGCCTCCACAACTTTAATAAGATTTGGAACATTAATATTAGGTTGGTATAACGTAAACATGTTTGAATTTGTCCAATACACAGTTTACAGTAAAATGTACTACTATTTGTTGTTTGGGCCAACTTAACAGGAAGCCTGAGGGCCAACAAAAATTTGTCTGAGGGCCACATTTGGCCCCCGGGCCCTAGTCCGGACACCCCTGTCTTAAATTATCTTATGAGCTACAACAACAAAAACTCAAAGCATTTTTTTATGTTCATACTTTTTAAATGTTGCTTTTTTAGAAGGGACACAGGACAATGGAATTTTTAACAGATTTCTTTCAAATTAACAAATGTTTTCATTATTGCCGATAATATCATGCACCCGTAATCCTTTTATTGGGAAAGTAAAAAATACTATAACAAAGTGATCACAAATAAATGTTAGAATCTGATTTTCTGACAATCATCTTTTACTTTTATAATTTTCACTGACCAGAAGATCCAAAGCCCCCCAGAGCCGACCCCAGCCCCACACCGAGGGAGGCCCCGGCGCTGCTGAAGCCCAGTGAGGAGCTGTGTGGAGGGGCAGAGTTGTGGGAGAACAGGGAGCTGCTCTGGGACGTGTTGGGCATGGAGCCGGAGCCGTAGAAGGAGGAGGAGGGCAGGCCACTGCTGGGAGGCGGGGGCTGCTGAGGGGGCTGAGGCTGGGGCTGAGGCATGGAGCGGTACAGACCATTGCCTTGAGGTCCTGACATGTTGTTCCCAGAGCCAGACGCAGACACGGCAGCTGGAGAGGAACAGTGAATGTATTGCAACTCTCATTAAAAGATGTTTTGAAGCGTGACTTACCGGCCTGGGCTGCTGCAGCGGGGTTTATAAGGAGGGGGGTCTGAACCAGTCGGACTGGACCTCCCAGACCCGTCCTAGCTCCTGGTCCCATCATGAGGGCCCCATTCTGGTCGTAGTACGCTGCAGGGGCCAATACCTGATAACCTGGAGAGGATATCAACATTAAAATAGTGATTTATGATGAGCATTATACAGTGGCTTGCAAAAGTGTTCATACTCCTCGAACCTTTCCACATTTTGTCATGTCACAAACAAAAACATTGTTTTTTAAAACATGTGTGAGGAAAATTGCCCTTTTTTAAAATATATATTTTTTTACAGAAAGAAGAAAGTGGTAATCTGTCACAGTTTCACTGGCTTATCCAGCGTGGAACAAACTCACATGAAGATCTACACATATTATTTTTGTTGTGAAGTCTTCAAACTGCATTAATGGCAATGTTTTGTGGACTGGGCTTCATTGAACTGGAGAGGAGAATACGATAAGGACATGGATTAGAACGCTGTAATTTAACTTTAGCTGCACAAGGTGAGTAAAAGTGTATTCGTCCTGGAACTCCTATGGGCTCCATGGGGCAGCAGACGGAATTACGCTTGAGAAAAAATAAATTCAGGGGCAAGCTAACAGGCTAATGTAGCAGAGTACCGGGAGTTGTACTCCTGAATTAGATTTGTAACAAAATTAGCAGGATTTGTTGCATTTTCCCCCACGCCAGACCATGCACCCCATTAGGACGTGTTGATGACAATCCATGACAAGTAATGTTTCTTGTAATTAAAACTACTAAACATATAGGGTGATTAACATGTGCACTGACCTGACATGCCAGCATAGGCCAGGGCAGAGTTAGCAGCTGCTAAAGACTCCTGCTGACTCTGCTGGCCCTGTCCTGGGGTGAGGGGCCGCTGGTTCCCTCCTGTGCGCATCACCTGAAACAAAAGCTAGAGTTCACACATGCTGCTTGTGAAGCCTGGTTGTCAATTCTCCTTACATTCATTGCAATATCATCCAAAGCTAAAGGACAAAATTATGTATTTTTTTGTATTGTTATTGGTGCTATCTACTGACTGCAGGGGGAATTACAAACAATTTAAGATAATGTTTCCTCAGTTCAAGCTGTCCTCTCACTTCCGAGTCTCAACAAGCAGTTGTATCAATTGTGATTAGATGGGAGAAATTCACAGAACAAGTTTTGGCGTTCGAGAACATTCTCAGAGCCAAGTCACAGATCAAGAAAACGTCAGTTATTGAGGAGATCCAGGACGAGTTTGACACTCGGAAGTGAGAGGAGTTTCTAACCAGGAGTCATCAAAATAGTATGAATGAAGCGAAAGGCTACTCCAGGTATGTTTTTAACAAGGGAATAATGTTTGGAGAAGGAGGCGGGGCGAAGAGAGGCAGCGCGCCTTGCTCTGCCGCTCAGTGCACAGTATAATTCGGTGCTGTATGCGATGCAAATAATGTGTGGATGTCCCTCTGTATATTACAAATAAAACACTGATGATATGCTCTGTACTTCCATATTCCGGATAATGTATGAAATGCATATCGCATATGCATATCGCATGTCAGCGCTCCGTGTGTGTGTTCAGCCGCGTCAAGATTCACCTCATTAAACTAATTTCTCTGTGAATGAGTCTCATTGTAATAAAACAGTGTTTTGAAGCTTAAAATAAAGTGACCCCTGTCCACTGACGTCTTCCTCTACAGTTCCATTACAATTCAATTCAATTCATTTTTGTAACGCCCAAAATCAGAATCAAAATCAAAACAGTTCGGAGGGTGACACTGTTCATAGGGACTTGGCAATGTCCCAGCATCCCGTGTCCTTAGACAAATGTCCCAGCATCCCGTGTCCTTAGACAAATGTCCTAGCATCCCGTGTCCTTAGACAAATGTCCCAGCATCCCGTGTCCTTAGACAAATGTCCCAGCATCCCGTGTCCTTAGACAAATGTCCCAGCATCCCGTGTCCTTAGACAAATGTCCCAGCATACCGTGTCCTTAGACAAATGTCCCAGCATACCGTGTCCTTAGACCCTCCTTCGCGGCCAGGAAAAAAATACATTGAAGAAGTGTAATGTGTCAAATGCTTGCGCTTCCTGCTAGAGTGCTCCTATAATCTATAAATTAACCACACCCATTTATGGGCTGCAGGGTTCAAAGCATGGGAAAAAAAGTAGCAGCTTAAAGTCCCAAAAGTACAGTAATCAAGGACAACGGGGACAGCTCAGATGTGTTCTTTGTATATTTAACTTCAAAATGTTTTATTACAATCCGATATTTACTGAAAAATTAGTCTGAGACCCGCAGTGCAGCAGACTGCAGGTGCACCGCGAGACCCCCGGTTCAAAAGACTCATTGTCACTACAATGTAGTTGTGTACTGTATGTGTAATTATCTCGTATTACTGGCGTTTATTGACAGGTGCAGCCCGTATATGTACAAATGCTTTTTTCTTTGTAGTGTGCTCAGCTTCTATTCAGGAGCGCTATATAGGAGTGATGGGCCAAACAAGTCGAGGCGCCGACACGTATGTCGAGCTCTGAAAGTGACGCCTGTGTCGAGCTGTGTGTCACTCTGTGTCACTTTAAGAAAAGTCACGTGACCAACACATCTACTGTGTCAATTGGCGTCACTCGTGTCAGAAGCGCCGGTTCCTCTTAGAGGGGTAATAGTGATCGTCCACAAGAATAACCTCTTCAAGACCTATTATTTTTATATTCATTTCGAGTCACTTCTTACATTACAGCCTACTTTATTGTACAATAGGCTGTTATTTGATTTAATTACTAAGATTGAGTGACCTTATGACTAAGATATATCATATTTGTTGCTCCTCAGAACATATTCTGAATCAGTGTTCACATTTTTGAATAAACAAATGCAGTGTTGTGTTAAACATCTGCTTAAGAAGCAGTAGGGCTACCTTTTTCAGACCACCAGATGGTGCAATAGAGTCAGGAATGTGTAACACGCACCTTGACGTCATCTACCCATCACTACTATATAACCCAAAAAGTATGGTACATTTATATTATTTAATCCATTTGTGGCCAATACATTTTATTTTTTTGATTATCTGCTGTACTAAATGATGGCAGGTTAATTGTTATAAAGACACTGGCCCTCAGAGGCAACTGTTGTTGTGATTTTGGGCCTTACAAAAATAAATTGATTTGATTTGATTTGACACATTTTCCTCTCAGGGATATTTGCAAGTAAAAAAAAAAAAAAATATGAATGTTTCCTTTTGGTAAAATAGTAAAATCTCCTCATGATAATCCTGACCCTCAAATTTGATACCGTGACATCCCTAAAAATGGCTTTGTGATTTTAGCAATTTTTCCTGTTGTGTGAAGCACTTTGAATTGCTTTGTGTACGATTGCTGCTCTACAAATAAACTTGCCTATATACATTTTTCTTGATATCGCCCAACCCTATGAAAAACACACCATCTGATTGCAGCCAACACATTCTTTCTGCAGAGCAGAAAAGGCACTACTCTAAAAGAATGGTACCTGTTGCTGTCCAGAGCCTGGTCCCTGGTTAGACGCCTGCTGGTTAGCGTTGTGGTTGGCATTAGAGGCAGCCTGCTGCTGAAAGAGGTTTGCAGGGTACACTCCCCAGGGAACTCCATAGTACTGAGGCGGTACCACTGAGGGGCCTAGGGGAATCAAGACAATAAGTAAACAAAATGCACCTTCCACTGCTGTAAAATGATGTCCTATATAAAAAGGTCTTGAAAACTAATGGCCATGTTTAATGGAATTGCTAAAGTAAGAAGTGAAGTGTAGACAGACCTGCAAGTGATGCCGCTGCAGCCAGACCAGCGGCGGTGTAGGGGTCAGTTCCAGGGGGACCCGCGTTGATGATGTATGGGTTTGGCACAAAGGCAGGAGCAAGGCCAGCTGAGAATACAGAGCACAAGTCAGTGTAAGTAACCACAAAATCTGGCATTAAAAAAAAATCTGAGGAGAAGAGGACAAATAAGGAGAAGAAGACACTGGAAGAAGAGATAAACAGACAGAGAGGCAAGAGGAAGCGGAGGGAGCAGGAGAAGGGGACATGAGGAGACTGACCGAGGTGCTGTTGCTGAGCTGCAGCCAGAGCGTACTGCTGCTGCTGTGCGGCTGTGAGCTGCTGGACCGTCAGCTGGTTGGACCTCTGGAACAACTGAACACAAAGAATGAGTTAGAGATCGTCTTCCAATTCACTATATGATTTATGAGTCTATGCTCTAAGAACGAATGACTAAAAGCAGTCAACTTGGATACATAATTCCCATTTTTAGTACATTAATTGATTAATATAACAACAACAAAAATATTTTACATCACGTTAATTAAAAAAATTACAATATTTATCTAAAATGCTACACACTGGATTTTTAGCTCGACGTTGAGCCTGATTTGGCAGGGCTCGTGTAGCACTTCTAAAAAGTGATTATTTGCACCGCTCACGTCAGTGGGGTACATGTGAGTCTGTTACCACCATTTGGTGACCGTGACAGTTAATCTAATTTAAAAATCCTCTGTGTGCAGCCGGCCTCCTCTCCTTTAGATAAGCCTTGAATTTACAATTGTATGGAAAATTATAAAAATCTAATTTTTATACAAAGTAGTAGGTGGTCCAAACCTGCTGCTGTGAGTTGTAGTCAAACAATCCCACTGGTGTCCCAGAGGAGTCCACTTGGATCTGGTTTCCGGCGTAGTCAAACTGCAGGGACTCGACCCCCTGCTGATGCTCCAGGCCAGCCATGTTCTGGGCCTCCTGGCTGTGGAAGTCCTCTGTGGGGGGCTTGTTCTGCACTGGGTTGGGCTGCTGCAGAGTGTGAGGGTGCGGCTGGCCCATCATCTCTAGACCAGGCTGAGGGGGGCCCATTCTCTCCACCGCCTCAGTGGGAGAAGCCTGGCGACTGCCAGGGGCCGGGCTGGACACACAAAATAGTAACAGGCTCAGAACTTTTGAACAGAATTAGAAAACGATAAAGAAAAAGTATTTTGGTGTTATTATAGAATTGTACATTTTAGAAACAGCCAACTCCGTACTTAACCCTGTATGTTAAGAGTAAATATACTCCAGTGTACAGGTTTCATAGCATTTTTCAATGACCAAGGGCAATTTTTTGGATCTCTGCCGAGAAACATGTGGGAATGACACAAAACACAACCCCAGGTGTATTTTGATCAAGACTAGAACTAGGGCTGGGTACCGTTAGTTTTTTCAGCCGGTATCGAAAAGCAGAAATAGTTAAATACTGGTTAGGGCTGCAACAATTACCGTACTATAAGGCGCACTTAAAAGCCTTTAATTTCCTCAAAAACCGCAGCTGTGCACTTTTTAATCCAGTGCGCTTTGTATGGATTATTTCTGGTTGTGCTTACTGACCTCGAAGCGATCTTGTGTGGTACACGGTGTATAAAGAAGATTTGGGACACGAGAGACTCAGATGCAGGTCTAGAAGCACGTTTACGGTACTCCCGAACCGGAAGTCCCAATAACATGTATACAAAGCATTCTGGGAACAGTAGTCTACCGCTACACACTGCGCTCACTGCGCTCTGTAAAAATGTAAACTACACTATACGTCAGGAACAACGCAGACACCTTAATTAAGGACCCCAAGAATCTTGGGCCATGAGTTGAACGCGTTTAATAAAGCTCAACTGACTGACCTATCCGTCTGTATTGTTTAGCTTTATGCGCTTTATAGTCCGGTGGGCCTTTTTGTGCCCAAAATATGGTAATCAAGTAAATAGAGTAATTGGATTACAAAAAAGCTTTGATTATTATTGAATACTGAATATAACAGTCTCACTTGAAATCTTTGCAGTCCCGGTCCATCCCATTGAGCAGCCCTCTACCATTGGCTTTAGCAGGATCAGCCTCTTCTGCTGCCTTCTGCTCCAGGCTTTTGTCTTCTTCAAATGGAGAAACTTTCTCCGGGACGTCATTCTTCTCTCTGCCGTCCTGATTACCATCTCCTACCTGAAAAACAGAACAAGAAAATTGGGTGTAACTATTGCAGATCATAAGTCTGAAGGATTTCATTTTTAAGCGAATGGGCCTTACATATCCGCCATTCCTGTAGCGGTTGTCGATCTTGTCTCCCGGAGAGGAGCTCAGGACGTACTCCACCATGCTGACACCAAGACCTCCACCTTCTGAGCGAGGTGAAAGCACAGAATTGGCATCACCGTTGCCATGGAAACTCTGGCCAGGACGTCGCTGGACCATGATTGGCTGAGACACTGAATGATCTGAACAAGAAGGCCAGTTTCAAATGTCTAATGTCTAAAGTCTAATTTTTGGCTAATTTTTGCTTGTAAAAAATTGCAACTTAAGAAAACATGTATGGGCTGAAAGAATAATTACAAAGGAATCAAAAATGCTACTTAAATTGATGTATTGGCAATATACTATGTAGAATAAATAATGGCAAATACCGTTAAAGCCATTGAAGTGTTTCATTTGTATGTAGGAAATATATCTACTAATAACATTTCCCAAAGTCTCTATGGGGAGTAGAAATTTATTATTGAGGGATGCACCGATCCAGCTTTTTCAGTTCCGATACTTGGGGACTTTCCTCTTCAGATCGGTTCCCAAAATGCAAATATGTATTATTATTGTTATTATGATTATTATAATAAATATAGGACAATAATACATGCAATGTCCATTACATGAACATCACAGCAGACAAACTAAAATGCAGTAAAATAAATGTGTTGATGGATTAAAATGAGATGTGATATGTCCATATTTACAGAGTTGAAAAAATATCTTATGTTCCCCAAATTGTTCAAGCATAGGTTCAGTATCAGACATTCTGGAACGGCTACTTTATTACATTTTTCCAATATCTCAATATTGATACAGATATTGGTCCATCCCAAGTATTATTTATGGGTCTTTGTTAATAAATGATATGGAAAATTAAATCCCAAACTGTTAAGAAATGTGTATTAAACTATTAAAACTATTTTATTATTGCAGCCCCTTAAAATATTTTTTAAAGTCTTACGGGATGAGCCCCACGCATTGTCTCTCCACTCCTCTCCCAGCAGCATGCCCTTCCGTCCATCTTTGGCCAGTTCATCAGAATCCCAGAGCTTCTTTGCAGGTAAAAGCTTTTCAAAACAAAAAAGGTCACTATTAGCAAAAAGCAGAGCATTTAACAGAATTATCTTTATAAGAATGAAAAAAAGTACTTCTCCCATTCCCCGAGACTCCAAAGCAAGAGCTTGAAAGTCATAATTCATCTCATCTACAGCGCGGACCTGAAACAAAACAATAGAAATGGAATAAATAAATAGTTAATTTTCAAAAAGCCATTCTCCATGGATCAGATACATTTTAGATTCAAATATGTCTTGTATAAACTGACAACTCACAGATTGAATGCAACATGTTTTATGTGCAAAATTGTTAAATACATCTAGAAAACAGACTATCCTTTCCTATATTCTAATATTAAACGATAACACGCTTGGATACACATTTTACATTTTGTTCATTAAATGCAGGACAATACATATTCATAACAGAAGAGTGCCAGGGCTTAAGAAAAGTACATATAGGGGTGTCTCAATGTTTGAGAACCACTGCTCTAAACAAATGACACAGCAACAAAACAACTGCATTTATACTTATTGGGCCTCATGTGAGAATGTTCTTAGAAACTGTTCACAATTTCCACTTTAAGAATATGTTGAGACAACTCTGCACCAGATTCTCAATGCGCACTTAAGATGACAAGTTCCTTTTTTAAAATGAGAATTGTGCCTAATTTTGATTTTTATCATTTATCTATTTTTCCCGTAGCAAAATGTATCCTCTGCATTTGACCCATCCTTCAACCAGTACCATTTTGAGCTCGGCTTGGTCAGGATCACCTTCATTGGGGGATTTTACCTAAAGGGCATGTTCTGGGTTCATGAGGGAAACCGGTGTGCCCAGAGGAACCACCCAGACATGGGGTTTATAAAAGTTTCTCATACAGAGGGAATGGGGCTGAGACTGCAGACAAGTCCATTTTTGCCTGTGCTCTTTATCACTCCTGATCACCATTTTAGAATGTTATATTAATACTTTTTATCATCATCATTATTACTATATGAATAGCAGTATATAATATGCCAAAACACCTTAGGAACAACTTTGATAAAAAAAAATAATAAAAAAAATAAAAAAAAAATAAGAAAGTGCCTTGAACGAGGCCCATTGTTTCCAAGTAGACAAGCAGATGGCAGACCAACCAGAAAGGTTACATAGTGCACCTTTAACTAAAAAAATAAAATGAAGAAGAAATTGTACTTAGAATATAATGTACTACTGCACCTGATCCACATGGTTGGCATCCCCAGTGGGCCAGCGGTGCTTGCTGGGGACACACCCTCCAAGCTGCTCCCCAGCCTGCCTCTGAAAGAAGTATCCCACTGTGGCATCGTCCTGGGACCGGCCGCTGAGGGGGGGCTGTGGTATGCCCGGGGCCTGGTTCTGTCCCCGGTCCAGTCCTTGTAGGTGCGGCCCTCCAGGAGCCTGGGCAGCACCTGCCACTGTGGCCAAGGGACCTACACCATGCACCCTCACCACTCCACCCTCAGGAGCACCATTGGCATGCAGCATCCCAACTCTTGTCTCCTGCCAGGCCACGTCATTCATGCCTAGGATGCTGCATGGAATGCTCATTCCACGGGAAAACCTGGAACGACAAAAAGATGATGATAAATGCTTTTGTACCTGAAAGGCTACTAAGAGTCCTTTTATACTGTTACTTCAAAACGATATCAAGTGGTTGAATGTGTAGCTTTTTGTGGTGTTCTAAACAGATGATTGGTTTTGCCCAAGCTGCTCAGAGAGAGTAACTCAATGTACCCAGGGCCAAATGCAGCCCTCAGACCATTTTTTGTTGGCCCTTGGTGTTCCTGCTAAATTGGCCCAAACACTCAAAAGTAGTACTTTTTACATTCCAATTGGATACATTCTGCTCTCAAATGTTGCTTGGAATGATGTTGCAAAGACCTCATTCCAAGCCTCATTAAAAGGTGGGGTGGCTCATCAAAACTACATCAAATGTAAAATATTGAATGAATCCCTTCTGTGGCCCTCCACTCCGTATAGGTTTAAAAATGCAGCCCTCGATGAAAAAGGTTTGGACATCCCTGTTAAACAGGATACATACTTTTTTCTTCCAGATCCATGTAGAGCTAAAAAGATGTGTCACAATTCAATCGAAATTTGAAAGGTCAACATAACCAATAGCAAATATTGCAATAATTAAACAGAATTTCCTGTGCAAACAATAAAACATCTCATCTCTGTAGTTTAGATCTCAACAAATACATCGAATTCTTGGTTTACCGGTAGTTTAGAAGTTCAGATTTTAGTCTTCGCTCAAATGTTAATGTTCCTGGATATTTTTGAAATGTGAACTATGAACATATTCTACAATTAAAAGATAAAGCTAAAGATACATTTTACATGGATCAAGTGCAAATAACTGAAGTAGGTGTAAATGACAAGCAGATTATAAAAAATAAACCCCACCATGTATGATTTCTGGTGGTGAGCACGGACCTAGTAGGGCTGGGCAATTAATCAATTAAGATCGACAGATCAAGTCACGTGAAATTGACAATTATTTTAGAGGTTTTTGAATCGAGAGTCTACAGTCAATAGACAGTAAAAACATGTGGTTATGAGCAGGTTAGGCTTTGGAGGAAGACATTTGAATATTATTTGAGTTAAAAAGTCTGTAGAATTTATTACTAAAAGCCATTGACTTTATTTCTGAAAAGACCGAATCAAATGTAATAAAAAATCCAGATTGATCAATATGAGAGAGAGAGAAAATTATGTTTTCGCCCAGCCCTACAAAGTTACATGTCAGGTTTGCGGAGGGACACTACACATGTATTTTAAAAAAGGGTTTTAGTGCAATAGAAAAATAAACATATAAACTAAAATAAAAAGGCTTTTACTTATTTTCTAGCTGCAATCTTACGCAGTGGGTAAGTGTAAGAGACATTACATAATAGCCCATGTCTCAACTATTGATACAGATGAATAATAATACTAATATTAATTATATTCCAGATTTAGCATTAATTAAGGTCTTAAAAAAAGTCCCAGTGATTGTGGGTGAGATTTAGAGCACTTTAGCCCATTCAAACATATATTTTGAGATTAATCTTTAATTGTCGTGGCGTCAGAGGTAGATTTTCATCACTTTGAAACCCATGAATGCGTTAAAATTGTCGTAGCAGATTGTATGCTTTTCTGGCTATACCTCATTGTTTGACCCTTTTCAAATTTTCGTTGGAGAGAAATACTTCAAAAGCGACCATTATTTCATCAATCCAAGTTCAATGTAAATGTCTAACCCGTGGGAGCGAATTAAAAACAAAACGGAGCCCAAATCAGACAAGTGACTCAGGATGCTAGTCAACAACAAAGCTGCTGTTAGCTCTGGCGGCTAGCTGATGCTAACTCTACACAAGCCCCACCACCAGTCAGCTCTTCTGACGTGACCCAAACCACAATGTCAGCGTGAAAACACAAACGGCGAAACCCACGGGCTGCGTGTGCGCTGCTGTGTCTTTTACAAGCAAATGTTCACCGGCGACACAAAGATGAAGCCCCAAAAAACAGAGAGCATTGTAGCGGCTAACACAAAGCTACAGCGCAAGCCCAGAGCCCCAGCAGAGCATGTTCATGTTACAGAATCACTGGAGCACTGTCATGACGGACTGTGGCTGTCACGTCAAAAACACACGCACATTTTCGATAAAGCGAACAAAGCATCTGCACGTGTTAAAAGTGTATTCATTAATGTCACATCGGATGTATTCGAGATTAGCATCAGGGGCTAATTGCTGCGGGCCGATGTGTGTTTATGATGGGCATCCCGTGCTACACTTCAAAAGAGAAACAGTATTGTTCCGGTTTTTTTACGCCGTGGTCCCGCTCCTGCCCCGCACTGACCACGAACAACAACAACCTTCAATCGGCCACATAAACCCCACGCGAGGGCAATCGTTAGTTAGCCACGGTTGCCAAGTAGTGAGCCAACACATCATCCAAACTAAACAACATGGCCCCCCTTCAAGTCCCAAACAGAGGGCCCTTAGCGCTAAACAAAAGGGAAAGACTCACGCCGCGGCGGAGGCTCCGAAAAAAGGCAGAGCTCCGCAATCGGGCGCCGCGCGAGCCGGTGCAGCCCGGGGACTTACGCGTTTTTGGGGTCGACTGACGGCTCTGTTCTCGCAGCACGCCGTCCAAGACCCGCTCCCGTAAATGTTTTGTTTCCCTTTGGAGCGGAGAGGCTGGTGTAGAGCGCTGATTTAGCTCCGTGCTCCGCTGGACTCGAGCTAACGAGGGTTCACCGCCGCCACTGCCCCCTGCTGTAGAGAGTGCGTCACTGCATGTGAATGTGACAATCAGACGCTAACGTTATGGACTAAAAGACAATCAAAGACAAGTCTCAATGTATTCGGGTGGTTTTCTTTTTGTTCCACGCTGACAACAGAAAGGGTTCCCACATTTTTTTACATAATTGTTGTTTGATAATGACTTGGAATGTAGGCTTTCTTTGGTCTTCATTCAAATGGCAAGGCAAGTTTATTTGTAGAGCACATTTCATACACAAGGCAATTTTTGTTTTTGTTTATAAGAGTTCTTCTATTAAGAGTGTTTTTTTTAAACTTCCTATAAGTTATCTGTCCTTTACCCCTGTATCTACCTGCGTTGTGACACCAAAATGTCCCCATGTGTGGACATCAAAGGCTATCTTATCTTATCTTAATTCAAAGTGCTTCACACAGCAGGCAAAATGCATTAAAATCACAATGCTAGGCCTGTACAATCACAAATCCTAGGCCTGTACATCCTAAATACAGCCTAAAGTCAACTGCCTGTATTCTTCATTCGTAGCTACTGTCGCCCACGAGATGATATCAAAAAGACTCCACTCGTCTTCGGGGGGCCAGTGCCACCTGTGATATGAGTTGAGCATCAAAGCCTACAGGTGGGGGACACGAATGGTGGGCACCTCTGTGTGTGAAGAGTATACAAGTATGTATATTAATTACAGTCTTATGCACATCTTTTGAATACATTTATTATGCTATGGTTCAACATAGACCCTTGAACAATTACCCACATCGTCAATTAAGCTGTAAGCCTAATTTATGACATCATACTGGTGTTTTATTTTATTTTTTCATCATCATTTCGCCTATTTGGACCAATTCAGCAACTGTTCATTAACCCAGCCTCTTCCTTCACGACGCTCGTTGACGACGCCTCTTTGCGGTGATCCTGATGTGTTCAGTTGCGTGGCCCCTCGTCGGGATGGGCCCTCGTGGCGCGGGACCCTCCTTTGCCTTGGGAAAATCCCGCCCGACTCCAATCAGCGCCCGCCGCCGCCGCAGTGAGCTCACCTCCCCGCTTCCGATTGGAGCGCTATATTTAGGAAACTATGTGCGCTTTATAAAGAGGCCGCCGCGGACGCTGGGAAGGGCCTGACGCCGCGAGAAGCGCCCGACTCCACGGCAACAACACAAAACACGTCCCTGCCTCGTTGTTTTCGGCATTTGAGAAGACACAACAAAACAAGGGTGTCCGCGTCTTCGGATGGTACACGCGAGCCGGCGGCGGTGGGACAGCCGAGGACGCGCGGATGGCGGACATACGGAAGAAGCTCGTGGTTGTCGGAGACGGCGCGTGCGGCAAGACGTGTCTGCTCATCGTGTTCAGCAAGGACGAGTTCCCGGAGGTCTACGTGCCCACGGTGTTCGAGACGTACGTGGCGGACATCGAGGTGGAGGGCAAGCAAGTGCAACTGGCGCTGTGGGACACGGCCGGCCAGGAGGACTACGACCGGCTCCGGCCGCTCTCCTACCCGGACACCGACGTCATCCTCATGTGCTTCTCCGCGGACAGCCCGGACTCGCTGGAGAACATCCCGGAGAAGTGGGTGCCCGAGGTGAAGCACTTCTGCCCCAACGTGCCCATCATCCTCGTGGCGAACAAGAAGGACCTGCGCCACGACGAGGACGTGAAGAGGCCGGTGAAGCCCGACGACGGCCGGGCCATGGCGGCGCGCATCGGGGCGTACGACTATCTGGAGTGCTCGGCCAAGACTAAGGAGGGGATCTGGGAAGTGTTCGAGACCGCGACGCGCGCGGCGCTGCAGAAGAGGGTCGCGCCGGGGCAGGACTGCGTCAAGTGCTGTGTTCTGATGTGATCCGGGACGGGGACGAGGTTCAGCGAGTGGCCCCGGGACATGGTGTGAGAGAGACGCTCGGGACGGCAGCGTGGGGCCTGTGCGTAAAAGTAGGCCACAGCTGCTGCGGGAGCAACTTTTTTGTGGAGGGGTTACCAAGGAAACGTCAACAAAAGTAAAGTGTTGGGCAAGCTTTTAAAACCTGGGACTATTAGATCGTTTTAAAAAGCTTCTGAACGAAATCTTTCTCGGTTCCAGAATGGAGGAAACTGGAAGGAAACATTAAGTGGAACGTACTGTGATTTCAAAAGAGAAACTGGTCAAAACGTCAGAATATCACAGAATATGGAAAATGAAGGTGGTTTTGGCAAATGAAACCCGCTCAGATGCATTTGAGTCATATCAAAAGCTTAGTTTAAAGACATTTAGCCACAAATTACACTTCTTTTGAACCACAAATGGACTATTTCCATTTTGTCATAGAAAAGCAAACGAACTGACATATCTACCCTATAAATTAACAACTGTAGCTTTATATCTGTTTATAAAGTTTGTTAAACTACGAGTATTTAGATTCGTTTTTATTACGATGTCAGTTAATCATTGAAATTGCCTCGTGGTTTACTTCATTTTAACTTACTCGCCTCCATTTAGGAATTGTGAACATTCTCATGACAGCATTTTGAAGGGTCTATATAGGCATCCGGACAACACGGCTTTGCTTTTGAACTCGGCTTTTATTTTTCAGCCCACGATTTAAGCCTCAGCCCATAGATGCCAATGTCCCTCGACGTATGTGCTTACAAAGTTGGCCTAATTGTATGTATTAACGTTTGGCTTCTCATACTTCATTACCCTTTCATTTTGGGAGAAGTAAACTATTTATTTATTTATTTAATTCTTTTAAATTAACAATAGACTATAAATATGTAATTACACAGGTACTCACGCCAACTTTTTGACCACAATGAGGGCTTTTAACTACACTTTTAGGATCGACGGTTCTGGGGGGATGTCAAGTAGGTTCCTAGTTCTATCCACAGGTTTCAGAATGATGCGAAATAAGAATCGTATATGCCAAAGATATAATATTTAGTTTGAACTATTTGAAATATTATATCTTTTGAATGGGAAAAGTCTTCAAAATGTGCTATATAACAGGAAGCGTGGGTTGTGCCTAATGCCTATTTAAAAGATAGTTTGTTAAATGAAAACCGCGCTGGATTTTCATCACTCTGAAACCCACGATGAGGCAAAGACTGACCCCAGCTCTGTGTGAAAAGAAGGATATTGAGAT